>NC_056580.1:20054063-20362396 GCF_018340385.1 Cyprinus carpio | reverse complement strand
TATTAAAAACATGCTGTCTATGCAACATTTTTTTATTAGGAATTTGACTGTCATCACTTTCCAACTGAAAACTAACTAACTGGATCATAATACTGAATATATTTTAAAGGCCATTGCATTTTTATTGACAGCATCAAAGTGAGTAGCCTATAACAGAACTTTTAAACTAGTTTCCCAAACATAAAAAAAAAAAAAAAATTCTGTGTTTAGCATTCTTGCCTTAATATAATGATTTATATATTGAGGTGGATCAGACACCTACAGTACCTTTGCATAGATAGCATATTCTTCAGATATATGTCTTGTATGAATATAAATGACTCACTAGCTAATGTAAGAAACTTGCTACAGTATTTATCTTTTAACCATAAATGTCAACGGAAGTAGTTAAGAAAGTAGTAACATTACAAGTTACTATTAAAGAGTAACTGAGAATCAAATGATATAATTTATCCATAGTTGGATCAGATTTGCCATAATACATTGTGTTTATATCAGTTTTGGCAGAAATTTGCCCGCATAGAGAACATATTTTATTTTCAGATACATGTTTTGTAGGAATGTTAGTGAGTCTTTGTGTAGCTAACGTAAGAACTTGAAATTTTATGTTTTAACCAGATGTCAACAGAAAAAAGTAGCAACATTACAAGTTACTATTAAAGAGTAACTAACTATCAGATTATATAATTTCTTTTTTAAAGTCAGAACAGCATCTGCTACAGAAACAATAAGAATCACAATTAGTTTGAACAAAAAAAAATTACACTAAAACCATTTAATAAAATTAGACTCAAATGTATCATGAATTAGTTTTGAATTTGTTAATTTAAATGAAACTTCTGAATGGACAAGTGAAAAAGTGTTTAAACTCCAAAGAAATTGAATTATTTGCCTGTTCACATGGTTTATTGACTCAATTACTACTGCAGTCCATCAAGGCTCCAAACATATTAACTAATTTTAATAGCCTTCATTTGACTCTCATCCTTCTTATGACGAAAGCACAAATAACGGTGTCATTAATTGCTATCGCTGTTCAGATTTCACTGTCCAATCCTGCAGTGTCATTACCTGCCTGTTGCTATCGATTATGATGTAGCACACATCCAATGGGCCCACATTTAATTGGATCGGTTATTATTTATATGTAAATGTATTTTCATATTGCTGATTTTATCAGCCTGTGTCTGGAAATAAACACAGTGTTTGTGTTTTACATCTGCTCGCAAGAACATTCACAACGAAGCTGTTGATATAATTACTGCAGGTAGTCTTCAATCTGAATAATAACTTTATCTCTGCTGGTGAAATAGCAGTCTAATGGATTTTCCCCCATGAAGCATGTTCAGTGAAAATTATTATGTAAATAAAATACATATTTTAGGTGGGGGAAACTTCAAGGTTTCATTAAGATAGAAAAAATGAACAGTTTTAGTTCACAATGTCTTCATCGATACAGATGTGAAATACTGGTGAGTTTTTTCACCACCCTGACAGGACTTTAATTTGTGGTATTATACAGCTCTGTGGGTTCAGACAAGGTGCTAGGCTGACTTTCTAAAATACATGACACTAGTTTACGTGATAGCACTAGTTTACGTGATATCTTCCTTTATTTTCAACAGGAATAGTTCTTAATACAGCATAATTTGTTCAATTTTTATATTGCCTAAATTTAACTCAAATGAAGTCATCAGCTTATTGTTATTGTTATTCTGTGTGAAATAAAAAGATTTTATAGATTAAATAAAACAGTGGCGGAGCTAGAGTTTCATACAGGGAGTGGCCAAGGCTAATTCAGGGGGTCCAAAGACCATGACAGAAAATCAGTTTATAAATCCAACCTGGCATAAAATAAGCATGAGTAAATCCTATGATTGCTGATTACTTCACATTACCCCACATTAGCTATGCATTCCTACCATAACATGTTAAATATTAGTCTTTTGGAAGTTTTTTCTCTTGTTCCTATAATCTGATTAACCAGTGGTTCGAGCAAAAGATCTAATATTAACTTATACAGTGAATTTTGTAGATGTTGTTCAGAAAACTTAGGGCTGCCAACTTTTGAGTTCAGCCTGGAATGAGAATTACTTTTCTAAACTACACAGGGAACCCTATTGTTAAGGTTAAAAGTAACAATTGATTTGAGTTCATGTTGACCATTTTTATAATAATTTTTATATCTGTACATTTTATTAATTATAATAAAAAAGAGTAATTATTTGAGAAAAATATAAATGTAATTTTTTGCAAAATTCCCCTCTCTAGTGTACATTTTTCTCAGTAGTTTATGGACACTGAATGGATTTTCTGAGGTTATGTGACAATTTTTTGAAGCTGCTGTCTTTCTGTGGTTGAAACACTCACTGAGTGATTACATTAGACACTATACATTCAGTAAGTTGTAGTGTATCTTTCAACACGCCCTCTGATATTCATTCTTGTTTATTTCATGCTAATTAGAATTAGCTCTCCTGCTTTGCTTGAACTGAGGCAAAGCGGGAGCACATGTGAACAATCACAACTCTAAAGAGCTCCAAAACTGTATTTATCATTTGAAATTCTTAATAAAACTAACAGAATTTGAATGCTGAGACTTTATTTCCTATTATCTTCTCTGTCTTGTCTGTCAGCGCGTTGTCTGTGTCCTCTTTGCTCTGCGATGTTTTTCACTTTGTAAGAAAAGAAAATGAACATACTGTATGGCATGAGAGCCATCTGTGAAAAAAAAAATAATTATAATAATAATTGCATATTACATTTTGGAGTGGCTCCGACACTGCCCAACACTGAAAAAATGACCCAACAGGCTCAAGCATTTTTTAGAGTGTTCTGTTATGTTTTACCCACCTTCAACCAGTTCCAATCCTGAGTTCTTCTGTGGAACATAAAATATGGTATTTTGGAACTGTTTTTGCCCATAGGGTTCAAAACAATATTGGAGCCCATTGATTTTCATATGGTTAAAAACATGATGGTTTTCATTTTTGGGTGACCTATCAGTTTAAAATGAAAAAACTAAAAATGTAAATTGAATCACATTCTAACAATGGATGCCCTCGTGTATTTGTAAATTCATATATTGCTCTTATGCACTGAGACAGCTGATGAGGCTTCTACTAGATAAACAGGCAAACTAGACAGATTGTAGAACTAGATGATGCACATTTTACAGGTTGAACTTAAATTTAAATGTGAAAAGGGACAGTTAGTGTGAAGCTTTTAGAAAGCAACGTTGATGCTGGCGGCTATGAACAGCCGGTGTAGAGAGAGCAGGAGGGGTCTGACGTGGGTTTTCTTGGTCTGGTTGAGGATCAGACATGCTGCTGTGTTCTAAATCGTCTGAAAAGGGCTTGATAGTTCTAGGTGGGAGGCCAGGTGGTAAAGCATTGTAGCATATTTACTGTAGTTTATGTTAGGTCACAGAAACTTTTTATGAAGTTTCTGTATGAAGTTTCTGCACATCGTTCTCACTAAATGCGTTTTTGGAGGACAGCTGTTTAGATGGGGACTTGATGCAATTTCGGCATTTACAGGTGCTAGTCTTTGATTTTATTGTCTTTTGAATCAGAAATGCCTTGTCTTTATCCCACCATCCAGGTGAAAATTATGTCCAAATTACTTAGTATTTTTGACAAGCACCAGAATCATGTGGTAATTTAATGTCCACCTGAATCGTTGGATTGGTCAAAAAGTTATTTTGGAAAATCTTCTTTGACTACTTCTAAGTGCTGTAGTGCTGCTGTTTGACACTTTTGCAGGTAGTGATATTTTGGATGTTTGCCACCAAGGATGCTTATACTGAGAACTATAATTAACTATGGCCACTTACTGCAAAGTTTTGCCGGAGTAAATTTCTTGTTCTGTGTGTATGGAGTCCTGAATTTTTGATGATTGCCATAGCAGCAATTTGGCATCTTGACCAAACATGAAGTTTGAATTGTTTAGTGTTGGATATTGCATTATCATTATTATTAATTCATTATTGATTATGCTGTTTAATCTGCTGCTTTTATACAGAATGCTTTCTCTTGACAATCATGTGTTGGTACTGTGTATGTGGTCTACAGGATATGATACAAATAAAATAATTTTGTAATTACTTTCTCTTGTCCTTCTATGAATTAATTGCTGTCCAAATATACAAGTTTTATCACAGAAGATCCATGCAGCTAGTTAATTCTGTGTATAGATGCAGTAAAAGCAGCACTAAGATACAGTATGCTTTCTCTGATCTTAGTTACCCACTGCCCCCATAGACTGAAACTCTGAGAGAACCTCTAGGCACTAATATCCTGTTCTCAAGATATATCAATATACATTTCAAATTCCTTAAAACTTTATGCCTTTTCCTTTAGTTACTAAAAGAACTGACAGTTTCTCTTGCACAAACTTGTGGGTGTCTCTCCAAATCAGCGTAGCACCATTTTGGCAATTCTGAGCTGTACGCAGATGGCGTAAGCTCTTCTGTGTCAGACACTTTTTTCACAATGATACGTTTTTTACGTGTATTTACGCTTTGGTTTGAAAGAAAACAATGCATCAGAATTGCTAAAATGGTGCTATGCTGATTTGGAGAGACACAGAGGAGAGGAATTGTTGAATAAAGTCATTATTTTTGTTTTCTTTGCATACAAAAAGTATTCTCGTCGCTTCATAACATTACGGTTGAATCACTGATGGCAGATGGACTATTCTGACGATGCTTTTCATACTTTCCTGGACCTTGACACTGTTATTTCAAAATAACTAAATCTGACACTAACAAGAACCCCTGTTTTCATCTAAAATATCTTAAATTGTGTTCCGAAGACGAACAAAGCTTTTACAGGTTTGGAACAACATGGAGGTAAGTGATTAATGACAAAATTTTCATTTTGGGATGGAGTAACCCTTTAAGGTTGTTCATGGAACCATCGATGCCAATAAAGAACCTTTACTTTTAAGAGTGTGTGCAATCATCGTTCATTTCATGCCCTAATCTGATAAGGTCAATGTGCATTAGCAATATTATGTGTGTTTATTAAAGAGATAGTTCACCCAAAAAGGAAAATTCAGTCATTAATTACCCACCCTCATGTTGTTCCAAACCCGTAATACATTCGTTAAGATATATAAGATAAATTAAGATATTTTTGATGAAATCAAGAGTCTTTGACGAGTGTTCATGAGAGTACCATACATGCGTGTGCATTCCTCTGCTTGCATACAAGGGGCAGCACATCTGGGTTCTACGCCAGAATGATGGCTCCTGCGTCAGCAGCATCACATTCATGGCTGGTACTGATCTGAAAATGAAGGTGAAGGTCTTGAAGATGAAGGTCTTACAGGTTTGGAACGACATGAGAGTGAGTAATTAATGACAGCATTTTCAGTTTTGGGTGAACTATCCCTTTAAACTTTCAGTGAAAAGTAGAATGTTCCGCAGAGAGATTTGAGTTAGCATCCACGCACAATGCTCAAGAAACTACAGAGAGAATTCTGAATCAGTATTCGCCCCTTCACTCACACTTTCCACAGTGCCAGGAGCAACGCCATGGGCTTCCAACTAGGCTTCTGTTAGTAGTGCCTTAGGATCCTGTCATAGCCGACTGGCACAACCTGAAAAGCTCAGCAAGAATAAACAAGACTTTACATATGCCATTATCTGAGGGTCAGTTTCAAACCCTCCCCTTGAGCAGAGTACTACGAGATCAATAGAAAAACAATAGTGAGAAATCAGAAAATCGTAAAGCATAAAATACTAATGCCCCTCTGCAAACTGGCCCTGAGAAGAATCTGATCACAGCAGGAATGAGATGAACAACAGTGAAGAATTCAGCTTCTATTCGTAATGGGCGTCTCATCCATTGTTTGGTGACAGCTGGCAACTGGGAAAATCATTACGTTAATCTACACCAACAGTGCATTCACTTTATAACTCTGGCAGCAGTTTTTTCCTGGTTCATTCTGCATTCCAAAGAGTGGGGAGAAAATTAGGGGGTGTAGGAGGTACTGCCATTTTTGAGCATGAATTATTCTGCCTAGATTTTCACTCCATCCAGCGCACTTCACAGCCCTACTACTGATGTGAAATTCCAGAGTCTGTTGTGACAGTGTCTGTTTTTCTGCTCTTATCGACTGCACCGTCTGGGTGAAGCACTGGTAGCGAGATATGGACGAGAAACTTTTTAATGCACTCTACACTGGCTGTATTGTGTGTGTTGTGCATGAAAAGACACATTTAAATATTGCATTGCTATTTTCAATGGCTTGAGGACCAACTTGATTGACAGCTGTTATCTGATATGCATATATTTAGCACTGAACTTTTTCCAGTCTATATACATACTTTTTAAAAGATTTTTCTTATGGATTTTTATAACTTCTCTTGATAACTTTTTTTTTTATGTTTTTGTTACTTTTAAATTATTTTTAAACGAATCTATCTACTTGATATAGGCTATGTATAACTTGTCTTGCCTTGCCTTTAAATTCTAAATGAAAAAATTGCATTTGAAGTCGATGTAAAATTAACAATGTTTGTAATCACGTTGCTCCACAACTGCAAATAACCTATTTTCAGTCTGATAAACAATGTTATATGGTGGTGGATTTTATTCTGATAATTTCTAATAATACATTTAACCCTTTATTGAACATTGGTGTCTTGTATCCTAATGCTATTGTTGTATCTCCTGTATCTGAGAAAGAACACCATTATAGTGAACATAATAACTGTTCAGATACCCTCTGCAAGAAATAACAAGAGCGAGAAGTAATTACTGCCTGCTAATCCACATATAGACACTCATTAACATCTGCATAATGACGGTTCTCAGAATTCCTCTGTGCTGAAAAGATACATTTCTACTTATACCAACATGGTTTAGCACAGTTGAGTTTGTTTGGTTTGAACACTTTAACGTATATGACAGTTCATCAGAACTTCACAGGAAAAAGAAATATGAATAAGTGCTTTTGGCTGTTCTAATTCCAGATCTTCAGCTCTGCCCTAGATGTCCTCATTAGTCAAATAATACAATACAGATCTGAATAGATGTGCCTTCTTCATCTGCCCATTCACATGCTCTATTTGCTGTTTTGTCTCCTTTAGTTATTCTTAGTCATAAGTTTATTAGTTTCTGTTCTGTCTAAGCATAATCATCTAATACTCAGCAAATGCTCTATCAGTTCAACTATTAGTTGCTTGGTAACCATGAAAATGAGTGCTTTAGTTTTTGTAGTCATATTCATTGTCTGATTATATTCATAATGTGATTATGTGGCTTTTCTATAGCTATATATTGTATATTCAAGGCTCTCTGAAAATAGCACACACTTACAGTTGCATTGGTAACTGAAAACTATTGTGTGATGCTGCATCTGTGTAATTTGTCAGTATACAGAAGGTCCAAATTTCCTGCCATATCACTCAGCACAACATTAATAAAAAGTGTATCTTGAAAACAACTGGTCATAGGTTGTCTCTCTCTTTGTTCATAAATGCCTCTGCATGCAAAGTCAAAGCCGAGAACAACTTTAGGCATGTTAATAAGCTATATTAATTAACATTCTCTAATCTTTTTTGTTTTTCTGTGCTTTTAGAAATCACAATATTCTTCAATTTATATTCAAAAACATTTGGTTGCTGCCTTCAGCATTTTTTGAATCCATGATTAACTCATTTGCCTAAATGTTTCCTAAGATTGGTTTGTTTACTGAAAACACAGAGGCTTCTCAATTATTTCATTCAACCCCTCAACGAGATTATGTATGTATTTTAACAGAAAGCATTCTGCCTGGTGCCAAATGACATCTTAGAAACAAATTATTGCCTTTTTCTACACCTATAACCCGGGCAGTATGAGGGAGATGGGGAATAGCTCAGTTTAATAGCCTTTAAGCTTGAATGATCCATCTTGCAGAGGTGCAGTGGAGACAGTGGTCCATCCCCTCTACTCCCACTGGCAGCTTTTGAGTGGGTGGGTGGAAATCAAAGAGACCATTTTAAATGAGTGTTTCAAATCCATTACACAGCAAACATTTAGATGTGCTGGAGGCAGCACATAAAGCAGAGAAGCTGTGAGATGTTTCCCATTGTATTACAACACATTTTGCTGTAGCCGAAGCAAGACAAAACCACATGGGTATGGATTAAGGAATTCAAGCCGTGAAAGTCTTTAACAAAAAAGACCCATACTAGATCATTCGCCATATTGAGAAGTATGGTGTAGTCCAGAAGAAACGTTTGCTTAAAGGGATAGTTCTGTCATCATTTACTCACTCTCATGTCATTCTAAACCCATATGACTTTCTTTAATTTATGCATTTGGCAGCTTTTTATCCAGAGCAATTTTTCATTCAAGGTAGACATTTACAATTTTATCTGTTTTGCTTACCCTGGGAATCAAACCCATGACCTTGGCTTTGCGAGAGCCATTTTTTACTGTTTGAGCTACAAGTTGAGCTACAAAAAGGTTTTTTTTTTTGTTGGTTTTTTTTTCAAGAGAAGATATTTTGAAAGTCCACAGGGTCCACACAATCTTTCCATATAAAAAAAAAAAAAAAAGAAATAAAAAAAGAGAAAGCTTCACAGGTTTGGAACGTAATAAGGGTGAGTAAAGAACAGAAGGCAAAACTGCCAACTGTACCAAATAAAATTTCATAAAGACTGGACAGTTATTTTTAATTCAGTCAAATAGAGCTCTATATTTTAATCATTCTGATTTTGAATTTTATTCATGTAAATGATTAAGGTTGACATACAGTGGGATCTAAATATGAGGCCATAAATCTGGGTTTCAAAATGTCATTTAAAACTGACAATAAAAAAAATGATTTAATATATATATATTATAATATTATGATGTAAAATGAATAAGACATTTGAAATTCTGCACTCTTTCTAGATCAAGTAAATCTATACCTTAAATCTATACATTAAAGCACAAGCTGCTTTTTGGTTAATTATCAAATCATGCTAAAGAATTAAGTTCATGCCATATTGAGTGCATGCTGTAAAAAAAAAAAAAAAAAAATTCCTAGTAGTCTCAGACTTTCGGACCCCTCTGTGAATTCGTATGGTTTGGGGGAGAAATGCCCCTGATAACCAGGTCCAGCTGGCAAATATTGCCTCTTAATAAAACTCCATAGTCTGTTCACTGACTGTCTGATGTTGTTCACAAAACTGGAAAACACTTTTTCAGTATGGCAAACTCTAATCTGATTGGCTGACTTACCACAAACAGGAACAAGGACACAGGTTTTTTTTTTATTAATATTTATTGATTTTTTTTTTTTTTTATTCGTCTGTCTGGAAACAAAGTTGTACAAGGTAACACACTGATTTAACTGGTGCTGTTGAGGATGAAATAATCATTAGATTTGCCACAGATTAGTGCCACAGGTTAGTGGCATAAATGTAAACAAAATAGAAATGATACAGGAAATAAAATTTACTTTAACTAAAATAGAGAAAAAGAAAAAGATTCCAGATAGATGACAAGGCAACATTTAATTTAGATTAACTCCTAAAATATTTACTAAAATAACTGCAGATAGATAGATAAAAAAGAATGATATTAATAAAAATGACAAAAAATACTAAAACTTTCAAATTAAATTAAAAACAGAAAATATAAAAATAAAAACTAATTCATAATATTAATAAAAATAAAATAGTGTCTTTAATATACTCCTCAAATCTTGAAAGAATTTTGGCAGTTAGTAGCCAATTCACTACATATCCACAAGTAGAACTGTATATTCATTTTAAATGAGTACATTATTATTTTTTTTATATTACATTAATAATATATTTGTCCAACAGTGATCTATTATTATAGTATAATATAAAATAAATCCACATGTGGTTGATCTCTGTACATGTCAGTTATACATTCTTCTACATTCTTCTGGGTGGTTAATGGCTAGAATATTAGTAATGTCGTAGTCAGAAGTCTGGCTACAAGAGACTGCATCTCACCTGATGTCAAAAAACATGTTTGCAAAGCGAAAGCCATTAGCGAAGTCTAGGGACCTTTTGATGGAGGACATAAATTTGCAGAGGCACAAACACACAAACCATGGGGCTATTAGTTACGCAATGGGAGGTCTCTTTCCCCAACCAGCATCCATCATGATAAAATAGCATCCACAGCTGTTCCATTCCCATCTAAGTGTGTGTGGTAAACTCAGGAGATGCTACTCTCATCCCATTACTGGAGCATCTCATGTCAGACCTCAGCATTAGTGAGCCCCTGTGTCCTCCACTGGTGTGTGTGTATACCTTCCTTTATTGCAGTATGAATCCGAGAGAAGAGCTGCTTAAAGCCAAGAGATGTGACTGATAGTGGCAGATGGACGACTGATGATTCTGACTGCCCACTGAGGGAAGACACTTCACACATCTCTATTTCACAGTTTGGCATTTAGGCCCCAGTAGAAGTCACAAACAGCCAGCCAAGGTACTGAGAGAATGTGCAGGATAAGAAACTCCAGGGGACCAGATGTCCCACCGTACGTGAATAATACCGTATCTGCGTGGCTGTGCAATGATGTACAGTGTTCTGAAATCCTATGGGTGATATATGAAGCGATATCTCTCTGCTTTCCCAGGATACAAACTAACTCTCGCTATACTGACTCATTTGTAGTGAAAGGCAGAACTCGACTAATCATGTTTAAACATGGCTGCTTCAATACTATCTAAACAAACCCTTCAGGTTTTGAGCTGATAAGCCCCGGATGGGTCTCTGCTTTGTGTTTAAGAACAAAATGACAAATGCACAGGGGCTACGTTCACACAGCAGCATAATACGGTCAGTTTTGTTTTAGAATGCAAAATACTGTTATGTTTACATACTGTACAAGTGACCAGACTGAAATGAATCAACCGAAGAAGGATTTAAAAGTAAGTTTTGTCAACCAATGCTGTGTGAACGGACCTACGCTGGACAACCATTTAATTAAAGGGATAATTCAACCAAAAAGGAGAATTCTGTTATCATTTACTTGCTCTCATGTCGTTCCAAACCTGTATGACTTTCTTTTTACTGTGGAACATAAAGAAGGATATAATTAATGAATATACGGTTGGGTGAATTTAGTACTATGGCAGGGCATTGTGACACACTTTAATGCTTAATAAATTACCTGTGCCATTTTATTACAACATTTATAAATTTATCTCCTTTGGTGTTCCTTAATTGGAAAAGATTAAATTTAGTTGATGAACCTGGTTGTGAATATGTGCTTTATATTGTAAATTGAGGATATTTGTTTCCACTTAGACCGCCCACCCAATTAGTGAACATTGTTGGTGGACCATCCGGATGAATGCTTGCCCTTAATAACCAGTGTGTGCACAACTGCTGCATCAGACATATACATTCTGCTAGAGGCTATGCAAAGGAGTTCTCACAGAAAGAACATGTGAGCAGATTGCCATGGCAACCCTTCATACACAATTGACAGGTTTGTTTGCTAGTCTTCACTTTTACCAGTGGAATTGACATTATTTATGCCATTTAAAAGGCCTCATTCTACTAACTTCAGTCCTCGGTGAGGTGAAATACTTTCAAATTAGTAGGGAAAGCGTAGGTTGTGCATTTCAAAGTTCACTCCATTTCCATTTAAATGAATAGCTGTGTGAGCACTTTTGAGGAAATATGACATTTTAGTTAGGTTAACATATTGTGTATGTTTTTCAAAGTCATCATCTGTGAAATTACAAAACCACAGGCACAGAGAGAAAGGGGGCTTTGTAGAGGCCCAATAATATCATTACTAAACACGTAAATCATCAAGCAGCCATTTGCACATCAAGCAGACATTGCTCCTGGCAGATAAACAGCTGTGTTTTGGGTTGCTCAGTTTTAGATGGGAAGCAATGCCATTCACAAAATTCTGATTATATGAATGTCATGCTAAATTTTTATTGATTATATTGGTATGCTGAAGAACATTCTGTTCTATTAATGTCACAGAGAGAAATATTTGCATTATTCTGCTCAGCTCAGCTCAGTTTTGATCAGACCATGCTGTATGGTACCAAGATTTGGCTGGTAATAGCCCTCGTTAGTAGATATAGCGACCTCTGATTCCTAAAAACAAAAGAAGTAGCTGTATATTATGAAGAAAAATGAATTACAAATATTTAATTATATGATAGGTTTTTCCTTTTTCATTCACAAAGCACTGGTTGCCCAATTGCTTGGTAACGCAAATTGCTAATCAGCCAATCACATGGCAGCAACTCAATGCATTTAGGCATCTAGATGCGGTGAAGACAGTTTGCTGAAGTTCAAACAGAGCATCAGAATGGGGAAGAAAGGGAGATTTAAGAGACTTTGAATGTGGGATGATTCGCATCATGGATTTGCAGCCTACAAATCTGCAGCAACTGCGTGATTCTATCATGTCAGTATGAACCAAAATCCTTGAGGAATGTTTCCAATACCTTGTTGAAATACAGTATGCCACGAAGAATTGAGGCAGTTCTGAAGGCGAAAGGGGGTCCAACCCGGTACTAGCAAGGTGTACCTAATAAAGTGGCCAGTGTGTGTGTGTGTGTGTGTGTGTGTGTGTGTGTGTGTGTGTATGTATGTATGCATGCATGTATTTATTTGTCCGGACCTCCGCTGAGAAGTAAATAAAGAGACTGGACCTCTTGAAACTTTAATTGAATACCCCTGTGATAGATATATTATAAAATATATCAAATTTGAGCCATTTCCAGTCTTTAAAGAATATTTTGTTATTCTTAGTCTTATTTTTGATTTATATAAATCAATTTGATTTTTATTTTATATTTTATATACATTTTACAACAACGAATTACAAATGTAATTGTCAACCCTGCAGTAGTGCATGTGACACTTACTGTAGCATTACATAATATTAGAAACAACTGATGAACAGTTTGAACTTATGCCCTGTGAACTATACTGTTGCTAATTTAGCACTTTGTACTGTAAGGTATCTGTGAAATCTAATTAATGTAGAACAGAATTTGACATAGGGAATAATTGGGTTTTATGCATTAAATGTACCAAATTAATTAAATTACTTTGTACATTTCAAGGTGTTAAAAAGTTTATTATTATTATTATTATTAAATATTACACATAAAATGTGCCAGAAAGAGATCACTTTAATAAGTGTCTTGCGAAATCACACCTGTAGTTGTGACAGTCCTCAGCTCTGCAATCAGCAGACTTGTTCGAGATGCATCGGCCCTTCGCAGACCGATCGCCGTATGACATTAAAGTACCGCGAGAGTGATTGGAGTGCAGACGGCTCTTTTAGCTTTTGAATCACTCTGGCGGTACTTTCGATGTCATACGCCAATCGGTCTGCACAGCACCGATGCATGTCGTATGTGAAATTCATTAAACGTATAGGTTAGTTTTATTAATTTTCATCAAAGAAATAAATTGTTCAGTGCCATGACTTTTATTTAACATGTTGTAATTTGTTATTATAATAGTTTCATTATGTTCTGTGTGATTTCAGGTGCTGCATGCAACCCATACCATGCAAAAGCAAAAATTCTGTCATCATTTACATAATTAAAATAAATTTACTTATATTTATATTTAATATATTTATTTTTAAGTGCAGGTACATATGATAATAAATTATACTCACAAGGGGCTCAAAATGTATGTATATAATAGTAAAATATGTTTATACAAATATATTAATAATATACAGTAAAAGGCTAGCAAAACTTGCTTTCTGCACCTTTAATAAGCTTTGAATACTAAACTTAATGCCAATCACAACTCATTAATGTCACATGCTTGAAACCAGAAATCAATGAAAGTTCCATTAGATTTCACATTAGTTCTACATATGTTGGCAACTGTTATCATATGCAGTCTTTCATGAACTCTGTTAGGCTAAATTTAATATTAAATAATGTGTAAGTTTCTGTAGCACTGTCAAATAGCTTGTCAAACACTCATGTTGTCAAACAACATTTCCAAATAATCATGTGTCAAATTAAAAAGCCATGAGAGCAGAATCCACTTTTTGAAGGAGTGATAAAATGTTTGCTAAACTTTGGGGTATGTTTTGCATTTGAATAAAACAGTCCTTTGATATGTATGATAATTTGAATTATTAATTATTTAATTGGCACATTAACACATTTTAAGAGTACAATGGTTTCATGACATAGCTTATCAAACCTGGTGAGACCAGTAGGAACACTGCCAATCTTGATGGATCAGGGCTGGGTGCTAATTGGTGGTAAATAGTGAGGCAGAGAGAACGTTCAAACATGGCTAATTATCACCCTTTAAAATAGTTATTTGAGAGTGTTAAGTTTGTCCTGTTGGAAAAATGGCAGTACTTTGGAGTTTCTTGGGAGTTGTTATACTTTGTAGCACTTGTCGTGTATTTGCTGCATATTCACTGGCACAAAGTCAACAAGCCTTCCAGTGGCCAAGGAAACAGTCTTCTTTGAGTTATGTGGCTAAACCGACAGCTCCACAGGCAGATCCTTTTCAGAAGTGTAATGTGGATGACAGTGAGAAAGTGCAGTGTGGAGAGCCTGGCATTTCTTCTGCATACTGTGATGCTATTAACTGCTGTTTTGATGGACAACAATGCTACTATGGCAAAGCAGGTATTTGTAACTTGCAACATCAGAGACTTGGTAATTGCATTGGCGTATCTATAAATGCCAACTAATTATACTCATTTAGAATGTGACAAAACCCTTATGCATACTTGAATGACCTTTTTAGCAGCTTGGTTAATTTTGGAAACAGAAGTGCCTATTTGAAGGGTTTCATTTTTAAGTGCAGTATTCAAGTGAGGAATGTGTTGGTTTCCTTTAAACTGAGCTCTTCCCAATTTAGCTCTGGTAAATCATGGTTCATGTCACGTGAAACCATTATGTCTTGACTAATTTGGGGTCTTCATGATTAAGTACTATCTTTTTGCCAGTGACTGTCCAGTGTACAAGAGATGCGCAGTTTGTAGTTGTGGCAATGAGAGATGCAACCCTTCCAAGGCTGAACTTGGAGTCCATTAGCCTTTTGGGAGGAAGTGATCCTCCTTGTGGTCCTGTTGGCACCACTGTAGCTTTTGCTATCTACCAGTTTCCTGTCACTGCTTGTGGCACCACAATGAAGGTTGGTAACTGACACTTTAGGTAGCACTTACTGTACTCTGCTTGTTAAACTAACTTTAACTTCCTTGCAGATGGATGGTGACTTTCTAGTCTATGAAAACAAAATGACTTCTACCTATGAAGTAGGTGTTGGACCTCTAGGCTCCATCACAAGGGACAGCCATTATGAGTGAGTAATTGTGCCTTTTTTAATTGGTGTCATGACTCTTGGACCGTGTCTTCTGACTTGGGAGTCTTCCCTTTCAGGCTCCTCTTCCAGTGTAGATATTCTGGCACCAGTGTTGAGGCACTGGTTGTTGAAGTCAACACTGTTCCTCCTCCACGTCCTGTGACTGCTCCTGGACCTTTGAGAGTGGAACTTAGACTGGCTAATGGGCAGTGTTTTGCTAAGGGATGTGTGGAAGGTAATGCTTCACTTTATCAAGTCCCTTTGAAACTGAGCTAGATCTGAATGTGTTGTCTGACTTGCGCAGAAGTTCAAGCGTACTCGTCATACTATGGTGATGCTGAGTATCCTGTGACGAAAGTACTGCGGGAGCCGGTCTATGTTGAAGTGCGCATTCTAGGGAGGACTGACCCCAACATTGTTCTGACTTTGGGTCGCTGCTGGGCTACCTCAAACCCTGACCCTCAGAGTCTGCCCCAGTGGGATCTTCTTGTGAGTGGGTAGGTATGTGTGTGGGTTTTTTTTTTTTTTTTTTTTTTTTTTTTTTTTTTTTTTTTTTTTTTTGGGAAAATTGATTTGTTGTCGTGCAGTTGTCCTTACCAGGATGACCATTACCTGACTACACTGATCCCTGTGGATGAATCTTCAGGCCTGCAGTTTCCAACTCACTACAAACGGTTTATACTCAAAATGTTAACGTTTGTGGAACCAACAACTTTTGCTCCCTTGAAGGAGACGGTACTTCTCACTCTTCAAACCTTTTTGTATCTGGCTTGTCTTGGTCTAAAACATGTTCTCTACCAGGTTTTCATTCACTGCAGCACATCAGTTTGTACCCCAACTGCAACGGAATCGTGTTCAGCATTGCAACAGGAGGAGTGAGTGTTCCTTGTATTTAATAGTCTGTGGTGTTCCTGAGCCCCTTTCTGACTTTTCTGTCTCTTACAGAAAGAGATGCTGAGACCCCAGCAGATGGTACTCGAATAGTTGTCTCCAGTAGAAAAGTTATCTTTCACTTCCTCTGACCCATTTTGCAATAAATTGTCTGGATTCTGGATTATTATTATTATTATTATTATTATTATTATTATTATTATTATTATTATTTTTTTTTTTTTACTTCTACCGATCTGCTCAAATGGTAAGGTGTTGTCAAATGCTAATGTGATCTGTTCTTACATCTTGTACACCCTGGAGATGTTTCACTACCAAATATCTGTACAAGATCTGTGACTTTATAATTGATGCTTAGCTCCAATAGATCCCATAAGCTGTGAGTCCAGATCTAAAGTGTTGCAACAAACACCATTTTGTGGACTACCTTCATACCATTAAAGTAAAGTGGCACAAGTGAATACACTTTGCAACACTATTTAAAGGAAAAAATTAAGTTTAAAAATCAATGAGGTGCTTTCTTTAACTTAAAGAGTTGAAATGATAGCTTGTCGTTTCCTCATCCTTAAAGGAGTAATACATCAAACATTTGCATTACCAGACCCTGTTTTGAACTTATCACCTCTGAGGACCTTGATAAATTGTTGATTCAACAGCATGAACACAAAGCACTAGTTCACAATTGCAGTGACTAATTCTTTCATTCCTTCTCAACACATTATTGAAACATCAAATGGCTAATTACAATAGGCTAATGGGAAAAGCTCACAGTTTTGTGAACTGCTTGGGTTGTCCTCTGAGGTATCTGCTGATTGAATCCAGGCACAGTTTAACCATTTTATTTCTAATAACTTGTCTTGCTCCATTGCTCAAGCTGGCTTAATTGTGGCACCCTCAGAACTGCCAGTCAGCAAGCATCTGGTAGCAAAAGTTTTGCTTTCAGATTTTATTCCATTTGTGCTGGTGGCATCTGCCGTGTTATTTGTTGACAAACACCCTGTCATTTGCATGGCAATCCCTTCTTACACTTCTTTTCTTATGTGAAAAGGACGTGAACTCCAGTGGCGGTGCTTTTATTGAACAATCTGTGCCAAATATAGATCATTAAGTCATTCATTAGCCCTCTAGTATTTTCTGCATGATCATCTGATGTTGAGAAACCCTTATGGGAACTATAAAGTTGTATGGTTTCTGGTTGACAAAATTCAGAATTGGCTCCCTTACAATAGGGTGACCAAATGTGCTATTTTCCCAGGACAGGTCCTTGCCAGAATTTCTATATTGCCTAAAATATCCAGGTTTTTGCTTTGGTTTCCTGTTTTCAAACTTAATGAAGATAATGATTGTTTGACCAATAACATGCAGACATTGCTACGTTATCGACCAATCTTGTTGTGTCAGAAGGTGGGATCTACAGAGAATGGTCAAAGCGATGCAGCACTGAGCATACTGATCAGTGTATGATATCAAAGTACCGTGAGAGCGATTCAAAAGTACAAGAAGCCGTCTGCTCACGGTACTTTGTCATACAAAAATTGGTCTGCGCAGCGCAAACAAAGCCAAAACGTGGATATTTTAGGCAATATAGAAATCCTGGCCAGGACATGTCCTGGGAAAATGGCACGTTTGGTCACCCTACCTTACAATGAGTTGGAATTTGAGTTGAATTAGCCACACACCACAGGAAGATGAATTGGAATGACTGTAAGAGGAATCTATCTAGCTGTGTAGCTATCTTTAAAACCAAAAACTCGAAGACTTAAACTTTCAAATTTCAGTTATTATTAATTTGAATCATGGCATCGCAAAGTTCAGCATTCTGCCTGCTAGCTCAATTAAAATTCTAATCCAACGAATTTAAAAGTCATTCTCAATCCAGTTCTGAATGGTGCACAACTGTTGTATACATTAACAGACATGATGATTGAATAAGGTGAGTGTGTCAGCACTTGCAAATGACTGATGTCAAATGTAGGAACTACAAATCATCTAACTCTCTGCTCTTAGTATGAGTCACTTGGGAATTAAGCATAGAATAAAAATATCATAGTTGATGTAGTGCAATAATGAATCTGGGAAACAGGCTACAGAGAGAATTATGAAGGTTAAAGCTGCTGGCAGTTTTTTTTTTTTTTTTTTTTTTTTTTTGATTTCCATTTTTTTTTATGATCCATTGCACATTTGCTTGCAAATATATTTTGTTTCCCAACTTTCTGTGTTAATTGCCATACAGTGTCTTACGAAAACCGTTGCCACTAATCAGTTTAGAAAAGTCATGGAATGTTAAAATATTCATTCGTTATTTATTTGCAAATATGCATTTGCATTTTTATGAACCATTTTTGAGATTTATACATTAGAGTTTGCAGTGTTCTCTATCATTTGGGATCACACATCTGCTCAGAGATATAAATGTGATTGAATAACTGGCTTACCCAGAAAGGCCAGGTTTAAGAAACTTTTAATGGTACCCCTAACGGTGTTATTAGCAAAACACTGGCCGTTTAGAGCATCAGGGGAGCTGAGCCTGCCAGTTCATAACCCGTCTTTTTTAACCTGAACAATAATGTGGTGTTGAAACTGGAACCAATAAAACATTATTAGCTTGCTTGTCAGTGCTAATTGTGTTGCGACTAATTCTGTGATGCGCCAACAGTGTGATATTATACACTGAGGAAATTACCAACAATTAACTGAAGGCAATCCAGGAAGTTAGTTTAAACAAATATTGGTGGAAAAATGCAAAAAGCATTTCAGTTAGATTTGCCTTGACATTTTTCTTTCAGTGCAGCCTTTTTTTTTCTTTTTTTTTTTTGGGTTAGCTGAGGGTTTCCTTGAAATCAAGCATGGAGCATAATGGGGCCTAGATCAAAGGAGTCATAAGGCTCGGCTATAACAGTGGCATGAAAATGGGAATTCGTAAAGAAGCAGACCTCATTATAAACAACCATCCTATCTGTGAAAGTGCTGGGTGGGCTGTAGTCAGTGTGACGCAATACATTGGTGTTCCCCAAAGACATTTGCAGTGCATCAGACTACACGTGACACTGTGCAGTCTTTGCAATAAAACAGATGCAGGACTGTGGCCACTACCATGATGGCCATCTGGCCTAGTCCTATTCTTTGTACTGAGCATATAGACGTTTGTCTCATCCGCATGTGCCAGTTGATC
This sequence comes from Cyprinus carpio, assembly GCF_018340385.1. Classification (NCBI taxonomy): domain Eukaryota; kingdom Metazoa; phylum Chordata; class Actinopteri; order Cypriniformes; family Cyprinidae; genus Cyprinus; species Cyprinus carpio. The sequence goes on along the minus strand of NC_056580.1, from coordinate 20,343,034 downwards.
ACTACCAAGATGAATGGCAGTGTTAACGGATAGCTTTTTCTAGATAATATAGACCTCCTTGACAAATACAATTTAGCTGGAAAGCTGGTTGTTAATTAAAAGCTTTATGGGAACATCAGCATACCATCATCCTTTAGTGAAGACCAGAAAATACTGGTGACAAGCCGGTCTTTTCAACAGGAGTGTTCTCAATAGTCATGAAAAGCGAAAAGTGAAATAAATGTTGCAATATAGACATGATTGGATGATTAGGTGGCATTGAGAGACTGGACTTTAAAAGCTGCAATGTTTGATCCATGATCTAAGAAAAATGCCATTTACAATGCTCTTTGTAAATTAAATGTCTTCAGTATTATTCAAAGTTTTTCACTCATCACTCCAGCCTATCAGCAAGCCATTTCTCACCATTAAAATGACATCATTTTCTTTGGATTGTTGGAGAGCTGCTTCTACTCAGCTTCTTGAGATAGAGTAACAAAAAGTATTTTCACATTCAGATCTGTTTGTATTATGTCACTGATATGCAGATGTTTGCTTCAAACTAAATTTGTATAATTGCGTTGATAATTGCACAGTGAAAAGCTCCTGTGGGCCACTCTGGAACTCTTGACAACAAATTATTACATGCAGGACTTTAAATAAGTTGCTTTTTGAAAGCTATTAGGCTTTCACTTTTATGTTTGTGGATATCTGACATATCAGGATGATGAATGTGTGAAAATAAACTATTAATTAAGGCACTTTTGATACTTGCTGAACTAGTTTATTTTGACTGTTCAGGGTAATGTGAATCAGTTACTTGGATATGTACACACCAGTGGACAAGGCTACATAAGGGCCATGGTGGCACTGGCCCACTCAGATTGACCGCTGACCCACCCAAACAAATTAGATTTTTTTTTTTTTTTTGGCAAGAAGAAAAATCCTGCATACATGACAATCTCTCAAATACATGAACTTAAGAACTAATATGTGTAAACATGTAAAGTATAAGAAGTAATAAGATCCTGGTGGATGAGCACTAGTCTTCAGTTGGTTCTATTCTATGTTGAAGTGTAAATGTCTTTAAAGTCTTTACTCATCATCCTTACCCACTATAGACAATGTGAAGCTGGCGTCGTACTGTGTTAAATTTCAGGTAACTGTTTTTTTAGACACCATATTTGGAAGATTGCTCTTCCTTTCTGCTAAGGCAGGGTTTGTTTTTTTTTTTTTTCTTTTTTTTTTCATGATTGTGAAAATATAACCATTGTAGGTCATTCCTGCTGCACTGAGAGTTGCCATAGTTGATCACTGTGCAGAGGGAAAACTGGAAAATGTAATACGTTTTGTATTCTTTTGTTTTATAATTAACATTACCTTAGTGAAAATAACTCTCAGAGATGGCTTGTGTGAATTGCATGCAGTTATAATTTTCTAGGGATTTTATTTTGTTGTTGTGTGTTGAAATAAATCTAGAATAACGGTTACTCACCAAATAAGTAAATAAGAAGTTTACCAGTATATTATCGTAAATATTCAGTGATTGGAACTGTTCTGTTTTTGTTTGTAACTATAACAACATCTGCACCTAAACAACAATGCAATCATTGCTTCAGCTGCAGTATTTATTGTGAATTTCAATTTGCTCTATGAACAATATCTTGCAGTATTTGCTTTCATTCATCAGGCAGTACACATTAATGTTATTTTTATTTGGGGAAATTTAAATGAGGTAATCAACATGGTTAGCTCATTAAATCAGTAAGTGTTCAACATGCAATGGTAGTTTGTCTTGTCTCTGTTTCTAAAACCTTATTAGTCTTCATTCTGGTTTGGATTTTCTTTATTTAGCAGTGATGTGGTCAATTCATGTTCCTAATCTCACTATCTACCTGGGTTTAATAAAAATGCATCATAATGTTTTAGAGGCCTCTGACTAAGCTCTTAATGGAGGACGGGTCATCTCAGATTCAGATTTCACTTTTTACCAACACATTTTGTTGGGCAGCTTAAGGACTGGTGGAGGCCTTGAGGTCACATTGTAATTCTGCGAAGTGAAGGTGGTAACAGGGGACCCGGAGGCAGCAGACAGAACTTTCAGCTTGTTAGATTTATTTCTAAATATAGAAGATTATTTTGGGACTTTTTTCATCTTTTTATTGACAGAGACTGTAGACAGGGGATGAGGTATTGAGCACAGATATTTTCAGTCATTTGTTCATTATTTTATTTATTTTTTTATTTTTTTCTCAGTCAGGATTTTCTACATGGGGGGAAATATATTGCTTATTCTCACAGCAACAAACATAAACAATAACCCTCCCAATGCCCCCATTACTTAACAGAATAAGTTACAGTTTTAATCAGTGCAATATCTTGTTTTAAAGCCATAGATTTATATTCTATTTATGGAGTAACCCTGTTTACAAATGTTGCTCTCTGGCTTGAGGATGTACTAAGGATATATTGCATACTGACCTGAAAACACTTAAACCCTTTCGTTATCAGCTTACAATGAGCTCCAACTGTTACCATGGAAATGAGAACTAAACCAAAAGAGCTCAGCTGTGACTTACATCATAAATCACTGCAAATGGCACAGTCAATTTACAGTTTGAAACAGTTTATATATTTGCTGAATATTTTTAAATAAACATGAAATATGCAGTTGTTTAAAAATCAGTGACTAAATGATTTTTGCTCATATTAGGGTAGAGTGGGACAAAACGCACCATTGGGGTTAAAGGCCCCCCTGTTTTTTATTTTTATTTTTCCCCCAAAACAACTACTAGATAAAGTCAGATTTTTTTTAACATTTCACATTAAGTGATCTAAAAAAAAGTTTTAAAGCTTGTTGGGGAACATCACAGTTGTATATGATATGAGAATAGTAAGGCCTGTAGATAGGGAGTATGTGTTATTTAAAAAAAATATTATATTTTCAGAATGAATTTCTTTTTTTTTTTTTTTTAAACCCTAGTTTGTGGTGTAATACTCCCCCATAGGCACTGCTTAATTACTGCAGTTACTCTGTTCTGAATCTGAACATCAAATCCCTTGTTTTACCCTCAGATGTATTCTAACTAGTTGATTGAATAAAAAAATTGAACTTTATATTTAGGGTGCTTTCACACCTGCCTCATTTAGTTTGGTTGAATCTTACCAGAGTTCGTTTCCCCCTTTGGTGCGGTTCATTTGGGAAGGTGTGAAAGCAGCAATCGCACTCGGGTGCACACCAAAAGTGGACCAAACAAGCGTACCGAGACCTGCCTGAAGAGGTGGTCTCGGTACGCTTTCAAACGAACTCTGGAGCGGTTCGTTTGTGGTGAGAACGTGATCCGACCTCAAACAGACCCAACTGCAAAAAGTACTGATCATTTTTGGACTAAACCAGCTGCCGTAGTGATCTGCGCTGTGCATTATGGGATGAGAAAGTGTTTGTTGACAGTTTGCACTTTAGCATGGCAGCTCGTGGATTAATGTACGCCTCCGCTTGAAGTTACGAGCGATGCCCGCTCGCCGTTTGCAGTGCATTAGAACGTTGTTTTCAAGCCGCATCTGCGCTTCATTATAGAAATGTATTGTTTGCATATTGTGGTGTATACAAACAATGTAATAGATTATGGCTAGGGACAAAACCAGCCGCGCAGTCGTCTCTCCATAGCTGTGTTGTCTCCGTGTTGTTTGCTGGCTTTTCCTCTTATGTTGAAATTTTCCCGCACGTAAATTCTGACCAATAGAAAAGGAGTTTAGGAAATACGTCATGGCCAATGAGTGATGTGGATGTTGTCATGTGACTGCATTTTGGTTCGTTTCAACTGGTTCGGACCAAAGCAATCAGTGTGGTGTGAAAAGGAACCAAAAAAGCTGAAAAATGCTACAATGTATAATTGTTTGCCCTTGGTTCGGACCAAATGAACCGAACTAGAAATGTGAAAGCACCCTTAAAAAATACCTCAATTTGCCATCAGGTACCTAATTAGCTAGCCAGTTGGCATCAGCTAACAATATTTTTCAAATAAGCTATTATAATTTTGTAATTCATAATTTCAATAATTTTAATTTTAAGTTGAAACTGTACATACTTTGATTAAGCTGTAAATATATAAACCAAAATGCTTTGTCAGCACATTTTACCCCACCCGTGGGGAAAAACACCCCCTTGGTAAAAATTACATTTTTGTTAAGTCTAATCACATGAAAACTCTGGAAAATTTTCATACTTTGTTTATAATTTATTTCATTGTGACTAAAACTATGACAACTATTCTGGACACAATTAACTACTTTTCACAGAGAAAAATTACACAGTCCTTAAAGGGTTACTCCACCGCAAAATGAAAATTTTGTCATTAATCACTTACCCCCATGTCATTCCAAACCTGTAAAAGCTTTGTTCATCTTCTGAACACAATTTAAGATATTTTGGATGAAAACCGGAAGGCTTGAGACTGTCCCATAGACTGCCAAGTAAGTAACACTGTCAAGGACAAAAAAATTATTAAAAACAAAGAAAACAAAAATAAATACTTCATCAAACAATCAACCTCAACTTTATTAAAGCGAAGAAAAAAAACAAAAAAAACGAAGAAAACAAAAATAATGACTTTATTCAACAATTCCACTCCTCTGTGTCTCCACAAATAAAAAAATCACCATAACAAAAAATCCGAACACAACACAGTCATCTTATCCACCACAAATGTCAGCTGCGCTGCGCTGATGCGCTGTTTTCTTTCAAACCAAAGCGTAAATACACGTAAAAAACATATCCTTGTGGCGCGGCTGGTACAGAAGTGTGTACGCTGCCTACAGCACAGCAGTAATGACTTTATGAACTACTTTACTTCAAAGATCGATACTATTAGAGATAAAATTGTAACCATGCAGCCATCAGCTACAGTATCGCATCAGATAGCATGCTATAGATCACCTGAGGAACAATTCCACTTATTCTCTACTATAGGAGAGGAAGAATTGTATAAATTTTAAATCATCTAAACCAACAACATGTATGTTAGACCCTATTCCATCTAAGCTCCTAAAAGAGGTGCTTCCAGAAGTCATAAATCCGCTTCTTACTATTATTAATTCATCATTGTCATTAGGATATGTCCCCAAAACCTTCAAACTGGTTGTTATTAAACCTCTCATCAAAAAAACACAACTTGACCCCAAAGAACTAGTTAATTACAGACTGATCTCGAATCCCCCTTTTCTGTCCAGGATACTAGAAAAGGTTGTATCCTCACAATTATATTCCTTCTTAGAGAAAAAAAATGGTATCTGTGAGGATTTTCAGTCAGGATTTAGACTGTATCATAGTACTGAGACTGCTCTAATTAGAGTTACAAATTACCTGCTCTTATCATCTGATCATGGTTGTGTCTTTCTATTAGTGCTATTGGATCTTAGCAATGCGTTTCACACTATTGACCACAAAATTCTTTTGCATAGACTAGAAAACTTTGTCGGCATTAATGGAAGTGCATTAGCATGGTTCAAATCATACTTATACGACCGCCATCAATTCGTAGCAGTGAATGAAGAGGTATCATATCGATCACAAGTGCAGTATGGAGTACCTCAAGACTCAGTACTAGGGCCGTTACTCTTCACGCTTTACATGTTACCCTTGGGATATATCATCAGGTGTTAGCTTTCACTGTTATGCTGATGATACTCAGCTCTATATTTCTTTGTGGCCCGGCGAAACATACCAATTTGAAAAACTAGAGGAGTGCATGAAAAAACAGAGGTGTTAATTATAGGACCTAAAAACTCTGCATGTAACAACCTAGAACACTGTCTAAGACTTGATGGCTGCTCTGTCAATTCTTCGCCATCAGTTAGGAACCTAAGTGTGCTATTTGATAACAATCTTTCCTTAGAAAGCCACGTTTCTAGCATTTATAAAACTGCATTTTTTCCATCTCAAAAATATATCTAAATAGGCTGCATTAATTAGGTCAACTGGAACCGGGAACACCCAATGCACTTGCTACATCGTTAGAAGAATGGCATCTACGCTAATATGAGTCTGTTTCTCTCTTATTCCGAGGTCACTGTAGCCACCAGATCCAGTCTGTATCCAGGTCAGATGGTCACTGCAGTCACCCAGATCCAGTATGTATCTAGACTAGATGGTGGATTAGCACCTAGTGATCACCTCTACCCCTGAATGTCAGCGGAGACCAGGACAACTAGATGAGCCCCAGATACAGATCCCCTATAAAGACCTTGTCTCAGACGGCCATCGGGACAAAACAACAGGAAGCATTTGCATCCTCTGCACAATGTGACTTTGCTGCAGCCTGGAACTGAACTGCTGGTTTCATCTGGCTAGAGCAGAACTGAACCCCGACAGAGGCTGGTTTCGCGCCCAGGGTTTTTTCTCCATTCTGTCACCGATGGAATTTTGGTTCCTTGCCACTGTCATCTCTGGCTTGCTTAGATGGGGACACTTAATTTCCAGCGATATCATTGACTTGATTGCAAAGATACTATTTAAACTGAACTGAGCTGGATGATGGCATCACTGAATTCAACGATGAACTGCCTTTAACTGAAAAATGAGTGTTTACTATTGTCATTTTGCATTACTGACACGCTATTCTCCTAATTAATGCTGTTCAGTTGCTTTGACACAATCTGCATTGTTAAAAGTACTATATAAATAAAGGTGACTTAATTGGCTTATTTTCTATGTAAAAACTTTCCCTTAATTTGAAAGAAAGAATGAAGGAATATTAATAATGTTGAACTACGTGCCTTTTACTTAGAATTCTCTCTTTTCTACTCCAACTAGAACTTTTTTTTTTTTACTTGAAGCCCCACACATGTAAAACTTTAATAAAACGATTAATATAATTATTAATGTTATAAAATAGATCTGGGCAATGAAATAAGTGTCATGTTGCTGACCCAACAACAGGAAAAGCAGCAGCATGTTATGCAGAAGACTGTCTTCCACACTCACACTGTCTTAGAATGACCTCCAGCCTTGAAAACTCTGTCACAGTTTACTGCTGATGAGCTCAGGGGAGTCTGGATCAGGAGGAAGCCAGGATCAGTCCCTTCTGCCTCGGGCTTCACACATCTTATTACACTAGAGTTTAGCTGTGGTTTGTCTATGGATCAGCTTGAGCACTATCTGTTGCCCAGCTCCATGCTTTGTCTCTTGAGATTTACTCTGTGCAGCTGTCAAGAGCTCACAGCATACTGACAACATGCATATCACAGAGCTCACTGCAGTGTATACATAGAATACTAAAATACACATTTGTTAGGCTTTTAGTAGCTGGTGCTTCGTTATTATTTTGAAGGTAATAGACAAGGATAGTATTTCATCAGTAAATCTTTCTTTTGGTCTACATAAATTCATAGATAAAATCCTAAACTTTGGGTTCACTCAGTGTTCACCAGTTTTTAATGCAATAGTTCAGAAAAAGAATTCTGCCATTATTTGTGCACCTTCATGTAGTTCCAAACGCAAATGTTTTCCGTTTCTTTCTCTCTCCAATTAAATACACTGGTCATTGAAGCGTTCATGTTAATGACATCAGTGGTGATGTTCACTTTATGAACTAGATCAAAAGATTCATTAAAAAAATCTGACTCAAAAGAATGATTCATTCATCAGTCTAACTTGGATGACATAATGTTATACTTATCAGTGGTGGATGAAGTACACAAATCAAGTACTTAAGTAAAAGTACAGATACGTATAGTAAAATATTACTCCAGTAAAAGTTTGAGGTTCTCCTTTTCAATTTTACTTGAGTCAGAGTACAAACGTACTTGATTTTTAATGTGCTAAAGTAAAAAAGTACTGATCGATGAATGTTTATTTTGTAATTTTATATAGGCTACTTATATAATTTATTTATATTATATATTTTTTAAAATCATTCTGCTCAAAATACATGTTTTTTTTTTTTTTTTCTCAAAATAACCACCGGAGTCAAGATTTTCCAAAATTTCTCCCAATCTGTTCCAATGAACAAACAAACTCAACTGCATCTTGGATGGCCTGAGGGTAAATTTTCCGCAAACTTTTATTTTTGGGTGAACTATTCCTTTAACATCATATGATATAACAGAACACATGATATATATATAACTGATTAGGAAAAAACACAACAAAGATTTGTTATTTCCATTAAAAACTATCAATTATGACAGTGTCACACAGGGAATTCTGGGAATGTCAATATATGGTGTTTCAACTGTAAATTACAAGATGGCTTGTAATTTTTCACTTCCAAAAATGGTAAATATAACAGTATTATACTGTAAAATTACATAAAATGTCAGAGAACTTACCGTTAACCAGGTAAGAGTTTTTTTTTTTTTTTTTTTTTTTTTACTGTAGCATTCTTGAATAAGGTGAAATAAGTTAAACTGACGTCGTTAAAAGGCATTTGTGCAGAAAAAAAAAAAATAGTGACTTAATGACTCACAGTTCAGCGCTATTTAGCACCTGTCTATGACGCAGGTTTTTGAGTTGAAACTATAGTGATTTCACCCCTAAATACTGTTTAAAATTCAGAAAATGACAATGTAAAATCCACAGTGCATTTAGTTCCTTATTTTGCCTTGCTTAGAGATGTAGACCAAAGAATTGCCATTCCAACCTTTTAAAGCTTGCCCTCATACATATCAAATAAACACAGTGGAATTGCCCTGCCAGGACTAATGCATGAGTGCACTGTTACTAATAAAGATATTATGACTTTCTACTGGCAGCTTAAGCTTTCCCTTTACAATTTCAAATGTGCACTTTATCCAGATGTTGTCATGGTGACATGTTACATTTTGTGCAATCTGTTTTAATCACTCTGTCTATTCTCATGTAACAAGAAGAAATCAGAACAGGTCTGAAGGACAGACTAAAGGGCCCATGAATTGAGCTTTCTTTGAAGTCACGACAGCAACAAAGCACTCATGATAAACTCCTTATTGTTTCGCCTCTTCTTCTTTTGTGTCCTCACCGAAAAACATTGATCAAAAGGCCCTTTCTTCTGACAAATATGGCGCTCTGTTTAGTGTCTAAACCATCACAGGAAATTGGAAGTAATTTTGTTTTCAGCAGGAGTGCCAAGGGGTTACACACTCTAAAAAACTTTAATTAACCTTTTGGGCTGTGAGCAAGTGTATACATCAGAAACCGAATTTGAGTCTTCCTCCTACTACCAACCTTTGACCAACAAACCCCATACAAAGTTAAAATTATTTAATATTATGACATAAATGCTATCATTTTATGCATAACATGTCTGTTTTATCTGTGTCTTTAAGGAATAGGTCACCTAAAAAGAAAATTGTATGAAAGTTTACTAACAATAAAAAAATGCCTCTATCCATAATATTAATAATCATAAATTAATAATCTTTTAAAAATTTTAATAAACTTTTTTCTTACAAACATGCAGCTTTTTGCTTCGCAAGACGTTAATCGATGGATGTGATGCTTTTATCAGCTGTTTGGATGGCACCATTCTGACGGCACCCATTCACTGCATAGGATCCATTGGTGAGGAAGTGATGTAATGCTGCAATTTTATAAATACAGTCCAGTGAAGAAACAAACTCATATCCATCTTGGATGGCCTGAGGGTGAGTAAAGTTGCAACAAAATTTCATTTTTGGGTGAACTATTCCTTTAAAAGCATGCTTAATTTTTTTTTTTTTTTTTTTTGCATATTTTTTTTTTTTTTGCTATTATAACTTTTTTTCATAATATTGAACATACTCTCTCTCTCTCTCTCCTCTCTCTCTCTCTCTCTCTCTCTATATATATATATATATAGATTATCTATATATATATATATATATATTATATATATATATAATATATATATATATATATATATAATTTTGGTTTAATAATAAAATAATTTTGGTTTAATAATAAAATAATAAACATTCTGTGTTCACCTCTATTATGACCTTGTTTTCTATAATTTATGAGGATGGACATGATCAATAATCACACTTGACATTTTCTGGCCTCATTTCCTCCATCTCTTTTTTCACTTACTCACTTGTATGCCTGTAATTGAGTAATTAATAGAGATGTAGAAGGGTACTTGTGGGAGATATTACCATACATAATATATTAGCAAAGAATAGACTGGACTCTATATTTTATCTTTTTTATTATGGGGTTCTATAATGTAGCAGTTAAAGAAAACCTTGTATTTCACCTCATACACTGTATGCAATGGAAATCTTTATAGCATTCTAGTAATCTTCTAAATGGGAAGCAGCATGAAATTATTGTTTGGGCTTGTTTGACTAGCTTTAACTTTTATGACAGTTAATATGTTCACATTAATATAACGTTTTATTGTCTCTTTTATGACATTTTCCTCATGGTAAAGTGTTTAAATGTAAGTTGATTGAAAATTAAGGAATTTTTACTCAAACTAAAGACATACAGTATTTTAAGTTATTTGTATTTATATAATGTTTATTAATATAGTAGAAGAAAAAAAATTGTCACATATAGCTCTTTTACTTGAAAAACACGCTAAGATATAAAGAGGTGGAGATCATTTCTGTCCTCCAATTGTGTGAGATTTGATTAAACTGTCATAGTCCTGAGATGTTTAATGGTACCTGATGATGTTAGTTTGAAAGGTCTGACATGTTGGGATGTGAATCTACAGTATAGTGCGTCAGAATGTCGCCTCCATCCAGCTGACTTGCACTTAAGTAATGCTGCACAATGCAGGCATATGCTACCGATTAAAATCCACTTCCCACTATGTTTAATATGGAAAGGCTTTTAGACAGCCATGGCCAGCCCTCAAGAAAGAAAACAGCCCTTTCTCTTTCACATCACGAGGAGTTGTGAGCAGTAATTCATTCTTTAGACTAGCAAGCATTTTCAAATGTAAGTCTGGAATTAGCCAGTCCATTAACATATTCATAATGGCCTCATTTGAAGAAGACATTTGCACCTTAATTGACAAGAGATAATGCAAGAAAGGAAAGCACAGTACATATCTGTTCATATTTTAAGCTCTGATAATTTTGAGATGAAAATAGATAAGATTTAGATAAAATCTAAATCTATAAAATAAGATAAGATTTAAGTTTTAATATATATATATATATATATATATATATATATATATTTAAGTTCTAATATATATATATATATATATATATATATATATATATATATATATATATATATATATATATATATATATATATATATATATTTAAGTTCTAATATATATATATATATATATATATATATATATATATATATATATAGTAAATACAATATAAATAAATAAAAATATTATATTTAATAATTATAATTATAGTAATTAGTTATATATATTTATTAATATATTATATTTAATAATTATATTTAGAATAGAAACTCTTTTTTTTTCCAGAAGAAGACAACACTGGAAACTTTTGTGTAGGATTTACTTTGAAACAATTTTAACTCAAAAATGGCTAGTAAATTTCACAAATTACAAAGAAATGGCACGTAACACATATTGAAATATATAGACTGAAATAGTATTTTTCTAGTAAAACCAACTCTGATATGTTTGTTTTATTTACATCTTATTTTTTATTTTATTTTTTAACAGCAAAGGTGGTTACATTTGCGATGTAAATACACAGGCTTCATAGCTTTTTCCCTGCCTTTTTCTGTATACTTGAATTCTATAGGCAGTATGTCATGGAAGTACTTACAGACCTGGATCAGTTAGACTTAAAAGCTGTCAAACGGATGAGAAGGTCAGATATCAGTAATCTCCTATCCTTGGCTCCCCAGTCCTCACACATCCTGTTCCTCCCTGCAGCTGCAGGCTCATTTCTGAGGGGCTTCATTCTTATCGCTGCACTGGGTTCCTCTGCTGGAGTGGAGCGGTCTGGACATTAAAGTGTGATTTATTCCACTAATATCCTCAGGTCAGTAGGAACTACAGCAAGGTCAGCATAACAGTACTGCCTGCTGGGTCTTTTCTGAAACTCTGATTCTTAGAAAAGCTTGTGAAAACACCCAAAAACTCCACTTTTCCTCTATAAACTTAGTTCTGTCATGACAACTCTCGGAGGAATTGGCATGGTTATGTACAGTACATAGATCTGCTACGCTGCTGCGGCAGAGCAAGTACCGAGACTTGCTACTGCCAACGCATCCACAACATGCTGCTGTTAGCATGTAAGAAATATTGCTGCTGCAAATATAACATGCATTAAATAATCCCCATATAGCATACATGAATCACCTCGTAGCAGATCTATAAAGGTGGAGCTGGGGAAAGTGGAGGGTTTCTGAAGCAAGCTGCTAAGCCTTAGTCATATATTTGCATGCTGAGCAGTGAGCTAATTGGCTATTGATACAGGAGAGAGTACCAATCACCTGTGCCATGTGATAATGATGTCATTAGATCAGACCGAGTTAGACCTATCGGACTGTGCCATCTAGAGTTTCATGCCAGAACTCTGTATTTGTTTAACAGTTGTGTAAGTTTTATAATGGTATTTCATCATTTAATTTTAAAGTATGGGGGGAAAGGCAATGTTCGGTTTCTAAAAATGACAGTAATGTGGGTAAAGAAAAATGTGGCACTATGCAGGCTCCAAATCAGGGCTTTGATCACTCCATCAATGTATTTTTTTCTTTTCTTTTTTTTCATTGATCCATTTTTTTTAACAATACTGACTGACTGACTGACTGACTGTATATTATTCCACATACAGCAAATTAATATATATAAAATATGAAAATATATGAGTTGATTTAAAATAGTTTTACCTTCATATTATCTCAAAGCTTCAGCTATGAAAAAGATTCCACTTAAACTTACAAAACGGCCCAGCAACAAGATAATAATATTACAGTTATGTTAATACTGAAGACCTCAGAGATCATTTTCTCAGTCAATAACTGAGATGCAAGATGGCGCCGGTGATTGTATGAAATGAGAGCACGAGTCAGTGGTGTGATACAAGAGATATGAAAGTAGTATGTTGCCTTGAATAGAGGTCAGATCAACAGTTAAATGGTCATTATACAACCATATATGACCATTCATAGTTACAATTGGCCAATCAGTGTTTAGTATTGCAGACAGTTGGAATAATGGAATTGTCATTCCTTCAAGTTATTTGCAGGTTGACTAATCCAAAAGCATGAAGTTTTGCTTTGCTTTCTAGATGGAGTTAACATGAATCATGGGTTAGGGATCAGTGTCAATAGCTACCTTTTTTAACATGGATGCACTGCAGTATTAAAACAATCCTAGGAACTTTTTAGGTTTCTGATAATGTGCCTGTGCAGCATTCACTTCCATAAGTCACAAACAAATAGGAGTCGATATTTCCATCACAGGTTGGCCAGTTCCTTTTCTTTCACTGCCATGTGCTGGCAGGCATAGAGTGAAGCACCTAGAGACGAGATAAATCGCTACCTTTCTGCTGCTTGGCAGGGGGTCCTTGCTAAAATGCATATAATTAAGCTGGGTAGAACAAACAGCCATTATTTAGTTGTCAGAACATCATTTTGAAACTTGTGAAATGAAGAGAGAGAGAGGGGATGGAAGGAAAGAGAGCAGAAGAGATGATTAAGAGTCACTCTATCCTCTCGTCTCGACATGTAGTCCCTCAGGAGCCGGCTGGGGTTTAAATCAATGCTCAGCCTTTATTCACTCACCCAGTTATGTTCACACACACACACACACACACACACACACACACACACACACACACACACACACACACACATACATATGTTCAGTATGCTCACAGAAACACAAAACTTGTTGCACTCTAAGAGGTCACTCACAGAATGTGGTTTTTTTTTTTCATTCCAAAAAAGTGAGACAGAACAGAGTGGAATGGAACAGAATGCAAGCAACTCAAGACAAGATTTTATTTAGATGAGATGTATCACAAAGGTAAAAACCCTGCCTTCAAGTTTACATTTCTTTACAGTTAAGATATTTGTTTCTATTTTTTATTTATTATTTAATTATTTTATTTATTTTCATAATTTTGGTATTTTAAACAAAAACGTAATTAAATTGGGTCAATATTTCTTTGTCGAATTCTTTCATTTTATTAAATTTTACGTTTAATTCACTGACTAAAACGGTATTTAATTAAGTAAATGAAAATAATTATTTTAGTTCATGAGAAAAGTTCAAAAGTAAATTGGATTTTATGCATAATTTAGGAAAGTATAATAGGATAATTTGCTGAAAATGTCCTTCTTCATGGGAACAGATGCAGAGAAATTTAGCATTACATCACTTGCTTGCCAATGGATCCTCTGTGGTGAATGGATGCCGTCAGAATGAAAGTTCAAGCAGCTGATAAAAAACATCACGATAATCCACACATAATACACGACTCCAGTCTGTCAATTAATGTCTTGTGAAGCGAAAAGCTGTGTGCTTATAAGAAACAAATCCATCATTGATCCATTTTGACTTTAAAGTCCATAATCCATAATAATTTAAAATTTATTTGGACTATTTTCACTTGTAAACAGTGCTTGATCTGTGCATATTTCTCTCTTGAATCAAATAAAACAATTATTTCACTGGAGAAAGCAATATTATCGATAGAGGACTCGTATTTCCAGCACCGGTTTGAACTAAAATATGTCTTAATGTAGGATGTGTTTATTACAAACATGTAGGTTTTCGCTACACATGACATTAATTGAAGGACTGGAGTCATGTGGATTAATTATGGATTATTGTGATGTTTTTTTTTTTTTTTTTTTTTTTCAGCTGTTTGGACTCTCATTCTGAAGTGTAAAGTTTGGACTCTCATTCTGACATGTTCTGACTCATCTATATCTTGGATGGCCCTAAGGTGAGTATATTTTCAGCAAATTTTCTTATTGGGTGAACTATTACTTTAAGAAAAATAACATAAAACTGGTCAAAACGTGATCTGAATGAATATAGCATTGTAATACACATTTTCTATGTTTTAGATGTGTTTTAGTATGTTGTTAATAACAGTAAAATTATTTTGGTTACGTCGGCTGTTACCTCAAACAGCAATTCCCTACAGCCCAATTCCCTCAAAACAGTGGACATGAACAAACCAGAGAACAATAATGGTAAACCAAGCCTGACAATCCTATTAGCCAGTCTTTAATTATTTTCCAGGTTTGCGCAGATTGGCTACCCTCTGGGAGAAATTAAAAAGTTAACAGGCACTTTGGAAAATGATGTTCTGATGCATCTTTCAAGGGACTTAGAAATAAAAGACTGTTCCATCTTGCTTCATAATTAGCCAGTGCCTTGTTTCCTTTTCGGATTAGCATGGCAAATTATATTCACATTGCTTTCAGAGGTGCATGCTGCAAGCAAAATGCTATGGTTGACTGTGGAATCAGAGGTATCACACATGATTATCACACTGGAAAATTATTTTTAAATCACAATTGTGTCTTTTTATTGAGATGGTTAGCCTGAAAACATTCATTTTATGCACAACAGAAACCCATGATGGCTATGGTTTTAGATTTCATGAAATCTATGGGCCCTGATCTCAATGCTGCATGCATCCACTGGAAAATAAGGATAATGTTTTCAAGGAAAAGTACACATATCATGTGGACAAAATTTCAGGTGAAAGTGTCACAACAGTAATCGGCCAGGTTCTTGCAGTGAATGAATGTATGATTTCCCTTCTTTCAGAATCCTGCTGAACACAGCAAGCACACAACATTCAAGTTGCCTATCTCCAATCAAAGCATTTATTTTTCATAGTAATAATTCAATAAAACAGTAATGCTAAAACCCTAAAAAGACAATAAATATACAATAAAGTCCAGACTGTACATTCAGTATGATTAATCAGACCCCAATCAATACATCAGCAGATATTTTATCTCCACTAATACTAAACACCTGCAAAGCATACACTTCAATCTTCAAATAACAGTTCCTTTCAGATTCAATTCAGTCTAGACCTTGAAGCTGAGTCATCCACCATAGCTCCACCTCCACAAATCTTTCTCCTCTTAAACCAAGGAGGTGTATAATAGCATTCATACATAATAGCATTCTTAATGGCAATTGAGAACCTCTGGAAATATGTGATTTGAAAATAAATAAAATAAAATGTCAAAATGGTAAAATATCCACTATGATATAACAAAATAACGTGCACCACTGTTGCTTAAAAATGCATATATTTATAATACCATAAATGTAACATCTATTCATATATTAGACTAAGTGCTATTCATTTCTGTCCAGTTAACCAGGAACTACAAACACAGGTTTTTTTTTGTTTTTTGTTTTTTTTTTAACGTTATGTAATGGACCTTATTGCGATACATGTACAAAACTTCCAATCCGACGAAAAGGCTATGAAATATAACACTGACAGCTGACAAAAGGAGCAGTCATTGTCTCAACCCAACTGATGACCTCATTAAATGAGGCTTTCTTTCATTCCACTGTTATCCCTAAAGCCTCCATGGGCTTTCTGTTGAGCACTGTGCAGTCACACTTTGTACACTGTATATTGCAAGACCTTCTACTGTATATATATTTTGTTAGAGAAAAGACAAGAATATCAAAAAGCCTTGTCTTTTTGTCAGACACATTTTACAACTTGTATCTTATAAAGTCTCATTTTAGGTTAAATATCTTGGTAATAAAAACCTACATTAATGACATACTTGAACAGCAAGAATAGTAAAGTAAAAAGGATGATTTGAGTTCTTGCATGCTTTTTCTGTCTTGTTTGTATGCAACTATTAAGGCAAAATTAAATACTGTTTATTTATCTATTTTTAATTTATTAGTATAATTGGAGACAAAAATAGCAAAGATGGGCCAAAACCATCATCTCATGCTCCCAAGCCAAATTACAGTTGAGCAGCTAGTCTCTCAGGCAAAAGATATGTCATACATTTTTAATGTGCTGGGAGCCAGCTGAATGTCAGCCAGCCAATTCTAAGTTACTCCTTTGAATGTGATGGGCAGTCGTGGGTTCTGTCACCACTATTGTAAATCACAGCACAGCAAAGCCGTAGAAATGTATACTGCAGCTTGACAAAATCTCCCTGTAGAAGAATCCTGACCCCTCTTCCTAATAAGAAGACTGCATCATGTGTTTGTCATTCCCCACATGAAAGGGCTTTTATGTAAAAAAAGTAATTCCACAGACTCTCACCTCTAAGATTAGCAGTCAGGAACTAACTTAAAATAGCAATTCTACTAACTTAACTACATTTTAGCAGCACAACAGTATTGAAAACACTGTAGCTTTTCAAGTAACAAACTACTTTTTTCCCACATTTAGCATCTTTTTTATAATGAAACACAAATGCTGCACATAAATATTTATGTTTTCGACTCCGCTCTAGTCTTAAAAACTACCACGATTAAATTATAAATAGCATATTTTAAAATATGTGGCCCCCTTAGTGTCAATGTAGTTACAGTAGCTACTTTTTGTTTGTAGCATGTAGCATATATAACCGCTTTTTTCAGTAGAATAGCTTAACTGTAGTTTATCTACTTTAAATTATTCATAGCTTGTAGCTTTACAAGCTATATAGTAGCTTTCCCAACACTGCTTTAAATCTTACTGGAATCTTTTAAAGTGGTTGCAATTTTTATTAATTATTCACCCTAACTGTCAATTGTTGTGGTGTTAATTGTAATTGTTCACACTGGCAATTATTTTGTGGATAACACATTGCTTATTAGAGTTATATCACATTTCTTTCTGCGGGCAGTGGATAAATCCTGGAGTAGGTCACAAATTCCCAGTCTGCACTGCTACGGTTCCTGTTTCTTTCTCTTGTTTACTTTTTTGCAATTAAGGGAGATCCCAGCCCCCAGCTCTACTAATGCTGCCTTCAATTTCCTATTTATCACTTTTGAAGTCATGATTACGAGCTTGTGGTATTCAAATGCTTTAATATCAGAAAAAATAAAATGTAGCATCCCACTGGTTGACTATAATAAACATTCACCGTGCTACACATGCAGTTTGCTGACAATTCTGGAATTTCGGTCAAATACATGCTTATTTCACTGCTTATAAAACATACAATATGCTTTGAATGATCATTCATATCTAGCCAACAAATACACTACTTTAGCGACAAGACAAAGGGATATAGTTGTTGTCTAATTTCTGATTAGGAAACTCGTATTTACGATAATTCACGTCTAATTTCCGATTAAGAAACTCGTATTTACGCTAATTCCAATAGCACATGAAGGCAAAGTCCAATGTTTCTTCCTTCCACTGCTCAATAGTCATTCTTCACAGACAGAGATGACAGGAATAAGTATTATAAAAAGGCAATATAACAATGCTTTGCACCAAGCTGTTCCACACAGATATAAGTGATCCATTCTGTATGATGTCACCAGTCTTTCATTGTGTCTGAAAAACTGAATCCCACAGTGCTGAGAGCAAGGAAGATAGCATTGAGATGAGTTTCTCCAATAAAAAGGTTGAAATCAGGTTGGTCTGTCCATTAGCCATTGAAAAGCCTTTGTGGTAATACAACAGCTTGGTCAGAGGGCAGTTAAATCATTATGATGGAAAATGGCAACAGGATTTTAACTATTCTAAAGGCTGGTTCACACAGATTCCAACAAATGGCAACACTTCAGCAAACCTAAACCTAAACATTTTTGTATGTCACTGTTCCTCTCCACAGAAAGGAAATGAAAAGGACAGGGCTGAAACTGAAGCCCTGCATCCACTGTGAGAGAAAAGGCATTCTGCTGGCCCGGTGTTGGAAAGTTCCGGTACAACTGATGAAAGGGCACTTGCAAAAAAAAAAAAAAAAACACAGTTTAGTAAATATAAATTTATCTGGTAAATAAAGCTGCAAAAATTTGATTATTGATTATTTGTTTATTGCCCTTTATTACCATTATTACCAAATTTTAAAATGGAATTAGCCATTTTTAAAATGATATCTCTCATAATGAGCATTATTAAATTGAATAAATGTGTTAATTGTGTTAAAAATGGACCATTATGATGTCATTGATGCTCATAATCAAAGCTTAAACATGTTCACTTGTGAAAGTTCTCATTAACTGGGCTTTTTCATCCTGTTTTCATCCAGGCCGGCACACTGGTTTCTATGGATTTGGCAGGGGTGCTTATACCTCATCGTCTTGGCAACAGTTTGTGATGAAGTCAGATTAGGTCAGGGTTTGCTAGAAAATCATACCAGACTGATCAAACATTCCAAGACAAGACAAATGCTGATTGCACATGGTCATTCTGAGAAAACAAACACCAACCAACATCAACAGGGTTAACACTGATCCAACAAAACCCCACAACTACTCAATGTATTATACATTTGTAGCACATTTTTATGGTTATATTGTTATTGTTGCTATTGTTTTATTGTTATTTTAATGTTCTAAAAATTATGCTTTTGTGTTTACCCAAGAAAATCATGTCACCTTTATTTATATAGTGCTTTATACAATAAAGATTGTGTCAAAGCAGCTTTACAGTGTTAAACAGGAAAAATGTGTGCCAATAATGCAAGAGGACAATAGAAAAGTTTTTCAGTTAAAGTTCAATGTTGATTCACTGATGTCATTGTCCAGCTCAGTTCAGTTCTCTTCCAATAGTGTCTGTGCAGTCAAGTCAACAATGTTGACAGAATCTTTGTGTTCACTTGTGAAAATTTTGTGATGGAAATAATACAGTACAAAATGGGAGGAAAATCTATATTTCAGTGCTTTTGCGAATGAATGCAGCGGGGAAATGCAACACTTTTGTGAGAGAAGACAAAAGCATTTTTTCCCATATGTCATATTTTTTTCCATTGTCATGTCCCCTTAGGCCAGGGGTGTCAAATTCAATTCCTGGAGGGCCAGAGCCCTCCAGAGTTTAGATTCAACACTAATTAAACGCACCTTATCCAACTAATCACGTCCTTCAGGCTTATTTGAAAACTATATGGTATGTATGTTGGAGCAGGATTGGAACAAAACTCTGCAGGGCTCCGGTCATCCAGGAACTGAGTTTGACACCCCTGCTTTAGGGGCTCTGTAGTTTATAGTGTTATATTTGGTCAATTTCACGCTTGCTTTTCGAATAAAAGTATTAATTTCTTTCTAAATAAAATCTTGTTGACCCCAAACATTCAAATGGTAGTATATGTAATGTATTTCTAAAAAATAAAAAAATAAAAAATATATATAGTCATTTCAGAAATAAAGACAGCAAATAAATTTGCTTGCAGCTGCTGATCTAAATTCCACTTTCTTGTTAGGAATTAAAAGGCTGAATTTGTCATGTAGAAATAATGTGGATTTGTCTATGTCTAGCATTTAGCACACAGGCGTTGACACATTGTGCAGTGGTAATCATGAGGGCAACTCAAGTTTAATTCCTGGCTTATTTCCTGATCCTGCTCCTCTCTTTCTTCCCATCATTTGCTTTCCTGAATAAGACGTGGCGTAAAGCCAAATATAAAATTAAAATTTGGATTTTAACCTCATTCATGCGATTAAGTTTTAGCCTTAGTCTAGGAGGAGAGTGGCCACTTCAGAACGGTTACAGATACACACTAGCAAGCTCACAAAATCTCCTCTAATCCCCAACAGAGACCTCAGAAACAATGAGAGTAAAGGCAGCTTTGTTTTGAACACAATTTATTTACATTAATTGGCCGCTCAAATGCGCTTCTGAGGCAAGGGAGCAAAAAATGTCCGCAGCAGTCAGAGCAGTACAATGGAAGCGTGCTGTTAGTGCCATTAGCATTGTTTCAGACGCAGCGAGAGCTGCATGCTAAAAGAACATCTTCAGCATAGTGGTGGCTGTCACTGAAAGAGATGATCGATCTCTTTGAGCATCCGTTGCCTACACACACTGAGCACCCACAATGCATCTGGCCTCTCCGTCAATAAAGAGCTCCGTGAATATATAACAGGCCTTTTGATGGTATATGGCTCAAAAATAGTGAGAGGCAATGTATGTCGAATGTTTCAGATATTTTCAGTATTTTTTCTTTGCTTGATGGCCAGATAGTATAAGATGGGTTTAAAAACAAAAACTTAAGAACTGTTTACATCAAAACGATAATGCAATGGAGGAACAATATGATTGGAATCACTTTCAAAACCTTTTTTCCAGTTGATGAACGATAAAAACATTGACAACCAATCAGAAGGAGTTTATGCATTTAGATGACATGAATTCAGTATGTATTTACAATAAATATAATTGTTATCATCTGTTGGTGTTTACAGTAATATAGTTATCGTTATACTATATATCATGGTGTGAACAGGCCTTTACACCAACACACTCTCACACACATACAAGGAATATCTGTCTGCCTTGAAATCTATCACATCATGAAATTTTTAGTTAATTTAAGGCTTGTAATGGATCCCAGGAAGCATAATATAAAGGCATTTAACTATATATATATATAAAAGAGAATACAAAAACATAAACTGTTAAAGGCTTAATAGTAACCAACTTCTATTAAAGAAATGTCAACTTAAGAGGAAAATTATTATTTTTTCTTCCCACTGCTATTGCAGATTGGAATCAGTGTGATTCAGATTTTCATCATATTTCATTTTATTAATAGCACTTACTTGTGGCTCTGCCCAGAAAGTCATATTTTAAGTCACACACATCATTTTATAGGGCCCTTTTGGGAAGCACGATCAGACATTCGTTTTTCCTTTCTGTCGACTCACACACTTCTTCTTGATAAGTGAAAAGTCATTAGGCAGACGTAAGATGTGGTGAAGAGCCATCATCATGATGGTGCATTCAGAGATGAGGACATGATTGCAAGAAGTCAACGAAGAGCTTTAATTGCGAAATGCTACGACTAATTGAAAAAAAAAGGAGTGATGTATTCCCTCTGCGCATCTTGTAGTCTGATTGCGATTATGTAGAGAGTCAATGTATGGTCTAGTGTTAAAAACTGCATTCATGGGAATCTCAGAGGTGACAGTACTAATCACATATGCCCTAAGTCTTATTTTATTTTTATTTATTTGCTTTTCATAATCCTTTAATACTCATGTATTCTCTCTGGTCATTTGCATTGCAAATAATGTTGCCTTTCTACCACATCAAATACCCCAGAATCCACATGAACACTTTAATATTATGATGTATTTGATGTACAGTATTCACAGCATGTAGGCATTAGTTCTGTGTAAACATCCAAGAAAGAAAAGATCCATCACAATTTACTATGCAGATATTACAAGGATGTCTTAGGTTTCAGAGATATTTTGAGTGCCAATAAATTGCATCAATTACACAAAACCAAAGCCTAAAGCCTACATGCATACATCAAAATATTCTATCAAAGATGGTCAATGTGCGATTTTCAGATTTTAATCCTAATTTTTTTTTTTTTTTTTTTTTTTTTAGTAATAACATTTTACCCTGCAGAAAAGTAAATGAAATTTGACCCAAGCCACAGTAAATCATCCTCTATCCGTAAGTGGCCAAGTACCAACAGCACTTAAACCATGACCATGTGGAGTGTTTTATTGATCTGTCTTACCACTTCCTCAATAATCCATTTGCATAAAGAGTGTTTCTGGTATACATAAATCAGAGAGCAACACACAGCATGGATGAGCTCTGCCGACAAGAACACTGTTGTTCTTAGCAGAGCCAGGACGTTAATGAGTATGAGTGGACATTAATGAGTATGAGTACATACTGTATCTCATGGGATGCTGTAACTGATCTGAAAAGGAATATTAAGCCAATTAAAAAAATAATATCATTAATAATAATAATAATAATAATAATAATAATAATAATAATAATAATACATACATACATACATATGATCTTATGTATTCTGGTGAATAGGACAGAATAGGACACATGCTTGTTTGATAACTGTTTTATTTCCTATTTACTTATATGCTTTATTTTTAAGTTTAACTGTTTTTTTTTTCTTTCTTTCCCCAAAGCATTGCTAGATGCCAGTGTTTCCTGTTATAGCTATGCAAAGATTTGATTTCAAAAACAGTATCATAGCTGTTAAACTATATCTTCTAATTAAAAAAAATCTCTAAATACCCACATAACGATCTCAAACAAAAAAGAACTAATAAAAAATCATTATAACGTGGCTGCACTTTAAATGATTGAAATGATTATAATCTTTATTCAAGTGATGAAGGATTTTAAAAGTAATCAGTGTTGAGTACTACTGTAAGGTTAACCCTACCTGGTTTAAATGCTTCAAAATGATTAACAGTTGAAAACATTCATTAGAAATTTAGAAAAAAAAAAAAAAAATTAATCAGTTACATTAATAATCATTTTAAATAGTTACACTACTTATTATATTTTATGTAGGGTAACTTGTAATCTGTTACCCATTACACTTCCAAAGTAACCTTCCCAACACTGATACTAGATAGTGGCACAGATTACCACTTTGCCTATGCCTTTAAAAGGCCCTGGTCATAACTATACCATTCTGCAGCACTCTTCTTTAATGGTCATTCAAATGTTAACATTTCTGACTAAAAAGTTTTTTATGCAAAACTTCATTGTAACACTTTATTTTAAGGACAAATTATCACTATTAATTAGTTGCTTATTAACATGCATATCACTAGCATGTTGGCTGTTTTTTAGTACTGATAAAGCACATATTAATGCCTTATTCTGCATGACCATATTTTATATCCCTTAATCCATCCCATATCTAATCTTAACAACTACCTTACTAACTATTAATAAGCAGCAAATTAAGAGTTTGTTCAGGGAAAACTCTTAGCTGGTAGTAAATATGTGTTTCCTACTCTAAAGTGTTACCCAAATATTTAAGTAGAAATATTTCATCATATTATACTATTTTCCACCAAGTAACCAACTGGAATTAAGACCAATGAAAAAGCTAATGGATAGCTTTCTCCAGGTATTACTGACATCCTTGAACTGCTCAAACAAGCAGAGCAGTGTTTTGAAAGTCACAGTGTTCACACTCTTTGTGGAGCACAACCTACAAATAACTCTTATAAAGTTGTCTCATTAAAGTGGTCGAAAAAGTCAAAGTCAGCTTTGGTTGGAGAAATATAGACTTGCTGTATAACTGAATATGTCTTTTTTTATTTACCTTCCCGATAAAGACTAAATGCGTTCAAACTAAATTGTAACTTGTTATGATCACCCCTCACACACACAACTCAGAAAGTCTGGGTTTAAATAAGATTTCAAGTGCAGTTGGAAATTACAAATTACATGCGCATGAATGACTAAGCTAAGTCATATTGTGGGAAAATTTGTAAGATACCATGCATACGTAAATCACTCAGGTTGCATAAATGTGATGCAGGTTCATGTCTCACTGGTAATTATACAGTAGCTTTACTGTGGAGCTCAACTACTAAATATGATAATTCTGACATGATTTGAAGGTAGCATATGGCTCTGTGAAAATCATACATTTGCTGTGTAGAAATCTATTATTATTATTATTATTTAAAAAAAAATCACAATGCAATTTCCCTTTAGGCATGGTCCTCAAAATGCTGACAGCAAGTTTTTTGCTGTCACTGACTGTAGTACTTCCCATTGGATTATGGAAAATCTCAAAGTTGCCCGATACTTTGTTAAATCTGGGCTGCTGATTGCTGCAACCTGGACTAACTAGTGCTTGTACATGGCCAGGAGGAGTATGAAGCCATATGAGAAAATCGTGATTCTCTACGCTCACTGTTTTGCCCTCTGCAGCCAGCATATAGCATCAATAATAACACCTTATTTCTGTCATGTCAAAACATGAAAGTGTGTCGGGAAGAGATTGATGACTGTCATAAATCAATGTCTGCAAGCGTACGTGCCCAATTTTAGGGAGAAAAAAATCTCTCACTCACTCTCTCTCACTCACACACACACACACACACACACACATTGCACTGCCTCTTTAAGAGTGACTGATGCCCTAAAGATAAATGCAATCTTTGTTGAACATTTCTAGTCTGAAGTTTTCAGTCCACAGTTTACATTAATCAAATTCTGCTCTTCCTTGTAACTCTTAAAAAGCCATTTTTAATGCAAACTGTTTCAGACAGCCTTTGGTCAGTTCCTACTGTTTTCCCTGCTGTTCATAACTAGAACAAAATAAAATAAAAATGCAATAAACAAAGAAGTATTTCCTACAGAATTTTGTGTTTACAGCAGGTGCCCCTAACCCCTCTTCATTATAGACACACATTGCTTCAGTTCATTGTTATTAAAAAGAACAACACCAAAACCTGTTTAGCAAATGTGTATCTTTAACAACATGTCAAACGGGCAATTCATCAGTAATGATAATGACACAAACCTCGCTTCATTTTACTATGGACATCACTGAAAATAATGATAATTTGTTGATTGATTCATTAAACGCTCTTATAGATTCTTATAGAAGTAAAGCTCAGATTGATTCAAACCATCCTTTTGAATTATTAAAGAACAATTCAAATTAAAACCATCTAAATAATTTGTTCAGGAATCAGGCTACACTGGAACTGATTGGTAAAATCATTCTTTCAGGAATGTGCTTTTAAATCTGATTCACTAAAAAAATGTAGTTCATAAGATTCAAGTCAAATTTATTTATTCAGCACTTTTCACAGTACACATTAATTCAGAGCAGCTTTACAGAAAGTCTTAGGCTGTTATGCCTGTAATGTTTTAGTTCTTTACCATAGTGCTTGCAAGTGCAAGGGTCATTGGTTCGTGATACAGCTATTAATGGTCACGCCGTATGTTTTTTATTCACTAAAAAGAACCGACTCATAAGTGTCCTTTTTTGGGAATCTATACATTGTTAAGTGTAATTCACTAAAATAAAACGGCTCATAAGAGTCATGACTCTGGCTACAAATCAAATCATAAAAAAAAAAAATAAATGTGGCTCTTTCATTCAAGAATCAGACAACACTGGTTCGGTATATGCTTCTGATTCATAAAACGACCTTGCTCGTAAGAGACTTTCATTTGGGAATCACACTACACTGGTTCGCTATATGCTTTTGATTCACTAAACAAACAATCTTTCATTCGAGAATTGGACACTGATGTGCCAAACTGATCTATAATATATAGATCATTGGTGTTCTGTATGTTTTTGATTCACTAAAAAGAACTGGATCATAAGAATACGGACATGTTCTTAGTCAGAGAATCCACATTTATTTCAGAGGGATACTATTTTTCCATAATTCCTCTGTCACACTGTTTCTCTTTCCTTTTCAATAATGACATGCAAATTGTCAATCTTTCTTAACTAAGGGTAGTGGAGCAGTCCTATTTGTCTGTATGCGTGAGATAAGATAACTACAGTACGTGAATACAGCCAGGAGGATAAAAGGTCACCTGTGCCAGAGCCCAGGAGCAGAACCCACAAAGATAAAGGTCACCCAGAGCAAAATGGTGATTTCTTTCACAGGCTGACATCTGAACTCATTTAATTTGCTGAATTCAATCAGCATCCATTCATTATCAATGCAGAACAAAGAATAGAACCAAATTCAAAAGGCCCAAAAAGGAAAGTTTGATGTTTCGAGGCTCCTACAGGCAAAATAAATCAGTGCCTTTGGATTTCAGCGCTGATGTGTTTACAGAATATTTTAACATTAAAATATTGGCTTTAGTTCTGCTATTTTGACATTTACAGACCTTTAAACGTGCTTTTCACAAAATACATCAAACCCAGTTCCTTTTAAATCCAAAAACATCACTCTGCTATATTCAAGCTGTTTTTGCTCAAACAGTTCCACAACCTCTCTGCCATTTTCCTATTTTCTGCATCTTTTTATGACTCTGTAGATGAGACAGCCATCAATCAGAGTTGTGCTAGTACTTCAAAACATCAAGGATAATAAACAATTGACAGCAGCAGTCGATGACCTGTGAAAGGTTGAGCACAGCAGGGTTTGAGAGGAGAACAGGGAAGGTTCTGGGCCTGCAGCACTGCCCCTGGCATGTCACTGCAATCTTTAGCACAAACTGGCCATAAACCAGACAGTCTGACCTCTATTACAGATTGCCCTCTGCTTATATAACTCTGGAAGCTGGTGCACTGAAAAAAGACTCTTTTAGACATTTTTGGTTTAATGTGTTTTGTCAAATTTGTGAAGTTGTTAAAACCTCTTATCATAAGAAACTTTTAAATAAATAGTTTCAACTGAACAATGAAATTTATGTCATTGCTTACTCTTATTTTGTTCCAACTCCATATTCCCTTCAGGGCATCAGGGTAAATGTTAATTGTGTTTGTTCATGACATACTTGAGAAAGGAGGTCTAGAATAGCTGCAGAAAGGTATCCATGTCTCAACTGCACTTGCTTGGTTGTTGCAAGATCTTTCAGGAGTAGGCTCATAGGCTGTATCCAAAAATCACTTCAGCAGAAAGAGAAAAATAAATTATGATCAGAACCCGCAACTTTAACATGGGGAAACCTAGATGTAGTGTACACGTTAAGTGCTCCTAAACTGCAGCTTATGGTGATATCTTGATGGAAAGAGTTTATGTTTATAGCTGATTTTACAGAGAGAAATTGAGAGAAATTGTTGAGAAATTTAGATAGACAAGCCCACCGAAGAAATTCGAATGCAATTGCAAAAGCTGAAAAGTGTTTTGTAAAGTTCTTAAACATTTCTGAAACGTATTTTTTGAATCAGTGTTTTGGAGCAGCTTCATTATGCCGTACTGTTTTGAAACACAAAAAAATTTAATAGATTTCATTTTGCTTTAAATGCTTTTAAATGTTTGACCAGTAGATGTCCTGTATGCTGTTTGAAACAGTGAATTGCTTTATGAAACAATTGGAATTTAATCATTTTGAAAACCTTTGTTTTGTTAGAATGTTATAAAATCTATAATCTAATTATGTAATATAATAATCTACAATATAATAAAATAGTTTATCTGACATGTCAGCACTGGCATATGCTTACATAATTTCCAATTAGTGTAAACTATATGTCATTTTGTTTTTTAATTTTTTTGGCAATATGACTCATATTACAAAATATTACTGAATATAACACAATTTAACTAATTTCTAAAATATTTTAATGGTGTTTTTGGTCTTTTTAGGAGCTGAACAGACATGGATGTCCTATAGAAAATAGCTGCATGGGGATTCTTGAAAATTGTGCTCATTGAAAATATGGAATGACATGAGGGTGAATAAATTATAACAGAATTTGTCATACTTTGGGTTGACTATTCCTTCAACTTTCTACACACAAGAAGCAGATGTCTAAATCTCAAATGTAGTTGCTTGACAGTGAGTAGCAAATACACAAATATATTTCTGCCTTCCAAATCTTCTCAAAGCAGTTTGACCACTACTCTCTTTGAATTTCCGTCAAAAAAAAAAAAATGACATTCTTAGTAAGAAATGCTTACAGCCCACCCACTGCATCGTCCAGTGGCTGTTTTTCAGTTCCTATGCATCTCTAATTGATGAGGTTTCGGGCTGATTTGCCTCCTGCTGTGGGCTTATGGGACCTCTGGCCCTTTAAACTCTCTGTGAATGCAGTAAAAAGACATCGCTGGGCGAAAATTAAGAGCATTAGCAATGGAAGAGAAAACTAGGCTGTGACCCTCAACAACATGGACAGAGGGAGACATTTATTAGCTTCATCGGCCTATGAGAAGAAATTAGTTTGGGTCTCTGGAAGCATCTTGCTGACACCCTTAATTTAGTAAATCCTTCTTAAGGACATTAATGCCATGTATTAAAAATGGCAACATCTGGTTCTGTGTTAATTACACATCACAGGGATCAAAAGATCCTATGGTTGATGATCGTGGCAGTTGAGTAGGACGGGATCACGTTATCCAGGAACATGTGGAGATGAAGTAAAGGTGATCACCGGACAACTGATCATGTGCCCTATTAAAGCAAATCATCATTATGTAGGCATGAAAGAAGAACAAAACCATTTCAGAATAAAGGGCTGCCACGCTTGTCGATAGCTGTGCGCTATGTTATCTTCAAAACAGCACATGCTGGAGGCTCAAAGTTCTCTGAAAAACAAGTGAAAAGAAGATAAACACAAATTCATACACATTATTTATGAAGTAATAGCTATTGTAGATAAGACAAAAAAGTTCTCTGTGTCCAGTTTTTGCTTATGAAATGTGAAGTTTTCCTCTGGTTAGACTCTTATGGCTGTAGTCTGTGAGCAGAACTACTTGGGTTTTTGATAAGTGCTGCATGTTTTTATAATGAACACTAACCAAAAGACAAAAATCTATGGATATCCACCACAAGCTCATACAGTGGAATAGAATCTGTCCTCCTCCATGTAACCTTAAAGGGATACTCCACCCTAAAATGAAAACTGTGTCATTAATCACTTACCCCCATGTCGTTCCAAACCCGTAAAAGCTCCGTTCATCTTCAGAACACAATTTAAGATATTTTGGATGAAAACCTGGAGGCTTGAGACTGTCCCATAGACTCCCAAGTAAATAACAATGTTAAGGTCCATAAAAGGTATGAAAGTCATAGTCAGAATACTCCATCTGCCATCAGACGTGGATTATGGGTTATCTGGGTTATAAGCATCTCAGCATCTAACCTGTCCAGCTGACAACACCTTCACTATTAATGGTTCATTGATAATGACTGTAGATCTCACGTTTAATTCTGTGGGCATAAAATTGTAGCTCATTCCTCCATTTTCATTTAGCCTTTGAGAAAATTCAAAATGTCCATCACACTAACTGTGTGCTAAGTCTATTTTAGGGACTGTAGTTGTTTATCTACCAGCATCAAATCATCCAACACCCGATTTTCTATGTTTGCGTGCTCTCTCTCTCTCTCTCTCTCTCTCTCTCTCTCTCTCTCTCTCTCTCTCTCTCTCTCTCTCTCTCTCACATCCCCTTTTTATTTATTTTTATATATAAATGTCAATCCGTAGCTCAACATCAAACCAAAGAGTACTACTTGCAACTCTGGCTTCAAAAAAAAAAAAAAAAACATGAAAAAAAAGAGTTGGACTTCACAAGGATCCAAAATCTATTTTCCGCCACACACAAAAGTAGCAAGTGCTTGAAATTTTCAGAGCAGTGTCATTAGGCAATATATTGTCTAATGACACAGTATGTGGCTTATATTGACTAATTTGTTGTTGAATTAAATATAATGACTATAATTAAGAATATAGAACAATATGCAATGTGCAGTAGGGATGCAGATGTGTATTACAGACACAGTTTATAGCTGACATTGGTTGAGACCTGAGATCCTTTACGAAAAAGAAGTTTATTCAAGTGTGCTATTAGTATACTTCTTTTAAACTAAAAATAGTAAAGTATGCTTTTAGTTTACTTTTTATGTGTAAATGACATTTAAGTATACTTGACTTATACTTACAAAAAGTCTAAATATATTTGAGTTATACTTGTGCTCCTAGAATCCATGTTTTCATTGTTATATGGTAGAGGGCGCTAGTACACATCTTCTGTACAGAATTTCCCAAAAAAAAAAAAAAAAAACACAAGTGAAGAAAAAAAAGAAACAACAGATAGCAACACATTCAATCTAACACATCATTTGACATAAAACAGCATCAAAACTTTAACATTATGGAATTAAATGTCGACCGATGAAGAGGTAATAATTACAGTCAGGCTTTGGGGTGTTGATCAACTCCATCTACATTTTGATTATCATTCTGAATCAAATTCATAGTCTTTTTTCAGCTTTTTGTTCGAAATGTTTTTTCTTTATTTTTTATGAAACTTACCCACATTAAAGTTTTTAAAAAAGAATGCATGAAGCTAGAATAAAATGTTTTTGTTTACAAGCAGATACCATGTTCTTTCTTTGGATGTTTTGTATGTTCAGATATTCATATAACAAAATATATACAAATTAAAACCTAAATAGGGACATAGTAGTATACTTAAAGTACTGTATGATGTAAAGTTCACTTAAAAAAAAACAAAAAACTTATGAGTATACTTGCAGTATAAAGCTACTAAACTAGTAGTTTACTGAGACTAAACTTCAAAGTGTACAAAGTATTTAATTAGTATACTGTCAGTATACCTATAAGTTCACTTTTAATATAATTGCAGTACAAACTACAAACACAGGGGTAAACTAGTTGTGTATTCAAAGTTTGCTACTGTTATACTTAAAGTATACTTAAAAGTATACTTTTATACACTAGAAAGTGGGCCAATTTAGTCCCAAGGAGTATTGAAACAGTACACTTACAAGTATACTACTAGAACACTGATATTTATATACTTGCTACATAAAGTATACTTAAAATATACTTGAACTTTATTTAAGTATACTTAATAAAATAAACTGGGTAAAGTATACTACTTTTTGGTAAGGGATGGCAGAGAGGGCACAGTTGTGGTGTTGATTGCAAGCCAGGAGACGATCTGGGCATGGCAGGAACTTGTGAACCCCGAGATTTGTGTCCCAAAGCATGTGTAGGAAGAAGAAAAAATAAATAATAATAATAATTAAAAAAAAAAAAAAAACTGTTACAACAGAATGAAATTTCAAGCATATAGAGCTATTGTGGGAATTTATATTTATGGCTGAAGATATAAAAAAATAACCCTTTGTAAGAAAGAAACTCAGTTTTGGAAACAACATGGTTGATATTATAAGTCAGTATTATTTTAATTTTAATGAATGAATGAATGAATTAATTAATTAATTAAAATAAATGTTGCATTTTGCTCAGACGCATTAACATTCTCTGCAAACAATAGCATTAACTAAAGTGTAGGTTTTAGTGTGAAACAAACAGTCAAACTATGCAGGCCTGTCCAAAACATGGATTTATTATCAGCTTAAGGATTGATGCTAAAAGATAATTCATCTGATATTATAAACTGAACTGAGGTGTGAAAGTGATTGTGCCACAGAGATAGACAAATCTTCAAGAGCTTGTATTCTAGCTGCACAAACTCCCAGGTGACATCTGAGGAAAGGTATGGTAAGTGACAAGAATATAAAAGACTGATGGAACAGTCAATAAAATAAATAAATAAATATATATATATATATATATATATATATATATATATATATATATATATATATATATATATATATATATATATATATATATATATATGTATAAAAATGTGACTGATAAAAAAAAAAAAAAAAAAAAAAAATACCTTGTGCTGCGGTGGTTTGGTTTCTGAGAGCTAGAGGAAAGAGCATGATAATTAAATGCAATTTCTGTGAGAGAAAAAATGTCATCATAATTGGTGTGTTAGACTGCCGACATCTTTTTATTTGCCCATCATAGTTAATTAGGTCTAATTATATGTGGTAAAATGTAACTTTTAAATTATACTTTTAAGCCTGAAACGTCATACTTCCTCAGAATAAAACATCTAAAGTGTCAAAAGAAATTCTTAGAAGGGTTATGTGTGTTCAGGCTGCTTTGCCTATTTGTGTGCGGTGTGTGAACACATTTATGGATGGCCATATGTCAAGTTTATGTAGTAGTTATTACCCCGATGATGTTCTTTAAAATATATATATAGCCGTCCTTGTGTTGCTCATGATTACTTGGTCACACTTGATTTGGCACAACATATGTCACAAAAAGATTTTTGACAAAAATAAATAAATAATTTACTACTACTAATAATTGTTTTTTAAGGACGAAAGATGTGGAATAGAATGATTGCAGTAATATTATTATCAATAAATATATTTAAGTAATATATTAATCCATATTTTTGTAAAACAGAGAAAGACGCATTGATAATAAAAAAAACAACCACACAGACAAAAATATTATAAAATAATATTATATATTATATTATATAATTTACATAATAAATAGATTTATAATAAATCATTTTTTTTTTGGTGTAAACTTAACTATGTTCAGTGGCATTAACATCCTCATCTGCATATTTTCTCATCTTAATTTTTGTATTTTACTTTACTGTAACATTATTTTTTTTTGTCTCACAAGCCATCAGATCATTATTATTTATTATTTCTCCTAGTTTTCCGGCTCTCCTTAACGGCCAATCACCAGCTCAGTGGCTCACTGACGGTGTCACTGATGTCGCGCCCATGTTTCTGTTCAATTAACACATGCTAGGATCAATGGATAGACAGTGAATGAGGCTTTAAGAAGGAGCTTTCGGCTGCAGATGCTCACTGCAGGCTTGCTAATGGCTTATTGATGAATGTGTCTCCTCTTCAGTCTCAGCTCTCTGGCTCTGTCTCTGAGCATATAGGCCGTTAGGACACGGGGCTACTGACGTCTGACATGCCAGGAATGATTTCAGTGTTTGACAACCGATGTGGTGTGAAACGATGCAACATGAGTTAAGAGGGAAGCTGGCAAATCCTTCAGAAACCTACAATGTAGTAATATTCAAGCCAAGAAACAGTAATGTTAGTGTATATGTGTATAGTTAATATGATAGTGTTAGTGGACAGAAATACATTGTTATGGTTTTCAAATAGGGGGGGAACAGGTGTAGATCTAATGCTTCTGGTCACTTTTGTCTCCAAAATGTATTTGGTAAGCTAAGCCACACTTAAAATGAACACAGTTGTGTGAATGTCATTGATAACAAAATGATCATAGTGAATGGAATTTATTTTACTTTTTTATTGTAACAATATAAATCAAAATGTATATATTTCAAAATTATTTGTATTTCTGGTTGTGGACATTGTTAATATGATGAACAATACCAGTGTGACCTTGACACCAGTTTGTTAAAAGTAATCATTTGGTTTGGTATTTTGTAATTTAAACCAAATAATGATTTTATACCTGCCATATCTAATGTGGCTTAAGCATCCAAATACTTTTTGGGATCACTGTATTGTATGTTTGTCAACCATAAACCATTTTATGCTTTAGGCAGGCATAGAAAATGCACCCAACTGGTCTGTGATATGCAGGAACCCTCAATCGCAGTCATTTATCTCATATCTACACTGTCTGTGTGTCTCAGCAACCTGTTTAAAGCCGCTTTTATGTGACTTGTATGCTGAGCATTTGACTGTGACAAAGTATTCATTCCACTTATAATCATTAATGATGTTATCTGGAGAGTTACAAAGTGTTGTGTCTGTCAGGGGCGAGGAGCTTGAAATTGAGAGGTTTTCCTCTTCATCATGGAGCTTTTAAGCATAATAAGCATAATAACTTCATTTGGAAAACAACTGTTGAATCTATTACATCTAAATATGCATTTGGCTCTGTCCATTTCAATCAGTTCTTCAGCAAATGAAAAAAGTCATTCAAAATATGTTCATAGATAATTGGTCATTGTGTATATTGTTATTCAGAAGGATTGCAAAAAAAAAAAGAGCCTCTCATTAGCATGAATATAATTTATTTCAGAGATCAACATTAGTGTGTTTGATTGAAGTGGACCATGCAGCCTTGAATAAAGAATACATTCTGTCTTTTAAGTCACCATTTGAAATTGCTACTTGAAATCTTTTTGTTTAACATATTCTGTTTTTCCCTCTTATGTTCTAGATAGATCAGAAAACATACATGAAACAGAATGACAAGAAGCCCAACAGATTTGCTTGAGATACATAAAAAGTTTAGATCTTAAAAGGAGCATGGCTATACAGCTTAAACAGGACGTCAACCTTGAGGACATTTTTCAGACATTATTATGTTAAAATAGAGTCTTATCAGACTGAGCTGCAAACCTTGCAGTCTGGAAATACCATGAATAAGCCTTTGTTATCAAAGTAGAAGGTGATTGTTTGCGCTCAATGCCTTTTCTTTTTGCTAAATTATTTCCCCTTAAAGCACAATTGGAGTGTGATCAGGAATTTGGTTTAAAAATCACTAACTGAATATTATGAAATAAAATAAGAAAAAAAAAATGCACTTGTCAGAGAAGTTTATACTTGCATTATGAAGTGAACCTTCTGCTTCTCAGCAAAAAAATAAATAAAAAAAATAAGTATTCTAAGAACTTTTAAGTCTTTCATCTACTGAGACTTGTAGCTGAGCTTGTACTTAGATCTTGACATTTTTGCTGGACTCTACTAACTATATATTATAGATGGGCCTACAAAAATCGATTTGGATTCAATTGTTTT
The DNA here is from genome assembly GCF_018340385.1 of Cyprinus carpio. Classification (NCBI taxonomy): domain Eukaryota; kingdom Metazoa; phylum Chordata; class Actinopteri; order Cypriniformes; family Cyprinidae; genus Cyprinus; species Cyprinus carpio. The sequence goes on along the minus strand of NC_056580.1, from coordinate 20,307,946 downwards.
GAAACTGATATTTGACAGAATGTACCCTCAAATTAATGCTGCTCTTTCCATATTTGAATGAAATGGCTCATTGCCATTGCTCTCCTCCTCTCTGTGTTAATGCAACAGCTTTTTTTCCATGACAGTGCCTGAGACATCTCCTTAGATAAACACACATCACTAAGCTGCCTGTAAACAGAACCATAGCCATGCATTACCTAAACATACACTAAGCCTCTCCTCCAGAATCTCATCCTCTCTGCAGGGAGTATGCGTTATGTCAAGGTGAAATGGAGGTATTTTCCAAACAATGCCAGACGTCATGTATATTTTTCTTGCCACCAATTTGTGTGCGTGTGTGTAAATTTATGCGTGTGATGCAATAAGTAATTAAAAAAGCAATTATGAAATTGAGAAATGCACTGTAGTCACCATTCCTTGCTGGTGGAATCACTTAAAGTTCTACACCCTAATTTCTCATTATGAAAGAGGTTGTATTTTTTTTACCCCCAACACCAAGTGGACCTTAAGGGAACAAGTTAATGAATGTAGCTTGATGTAATGGCTCAACTAGATGGAGGTCTTTTGAGGGTTTTAAGTTACATTACATTTTTGTCTGCAATTAGATAAACAACCCAAGGGAGATGGCTCAGTGACCAAAACACTGAAGAAAAAAAAAATGGGATAGATAGGTAGACAGACAGATAGACAGACAGATAGGCTAGATAGATAGATAACCAGGACCACACTTTTTATGTGCGGCTGCTCTAGAACTGAACTGATGATGGGCATTGGTTTCTACCTGCCGCGATGCACTGCTGCTGATAGGTTGGGCTGGTTCGGCGCATCTGAAAGAGTACTGCATTGAGGCAGCTGCTTACAGCTCCTCGACAGACCCCGTCTGTGGCAGACAGTGAGCGAGTGAGTAGTGAGCGAGCTCGTGCGCGCCAGCGACTGACACGCGCCGAGAGGGAGAACCAGCGTCCAGCGTCCGTTCAACTCACTTCGAGCACTGGCCGCTGTCCATCAGGACCTGCTCAAAATGATTTGGACCGTCCTCTGTTTCCTCGGATTGCTCGTCGGTGGCAGTCAAGGTATGGGCGCGTGATTGTGAGCATGGAAATGAGAAGTGTGAGAAAATAGACTTGCTTTAAACCAAGATTACACTGAAGGGGTCTATCTGAATGAGGGGGACGTACGAGGAGTGGGGCGGATTTGTTGTGTGCTGTTTTGCAGTTTGGGCACGTCCCTTTGGAGAAAACATTCCTTTTGATAGATTAAGCTTACCTTTTATTAACAGTGCAAAGCCTATCTGTTTGCACTTGTTATCATAGACTCATGCGATTTCTTGCAAGGGGTTCTCGGGGTGGTCTGGAGGAGATCTAACGTTTACTAGATTAAGATGGATTGCATTTGATCGTAATCTCAGACAAAAAGCAACTTTTTGCATTTACATATAGGTCTGTATCCTAATTTACGTGAGGAAAAAAAGTTAAAATGACTGGTTTTTGTATGTATTTCTATAATATAGATATATACAGAAGTACATGAATGCTAGAAGTAGCCTACATGAAGGACACACGCACACGCACACGAGATTTTTATTTTATTTTTATTTTATTTTTTTATTAATGATTAAATTAAAAGTGATTCATTTTTATAGTACATGAAGCAGAGTATTTTCTTGAAATAATCATAATTAAGGTGGCATTATGGGGAATTTGTGCAGTTGTCAATCATAAACACACATCAGTGGATGTATGTAGGCTAGTTTAAACCACGGCTCCAGTGACTCAAGTGCGTCTTTGAACTTGAACATCAGCTGCCAAAGTATTGTGAAGTGCGGATATTTCGTAGAGGCTGTTACTTCTCACGCGACGGCAGGTGGGGCTAGAGTGCTACATATTAACCCATTTAGAAAGCGCGACAACCATAAACAAGCACCATCGATGTGTGCCAAGTCAGAAATGGAATGAATCTAGTGGGAAATCGTTGGATGGCAGAGCGTTCCTTGGATCTTAATGACGGTTAGTCTTCATCCAACTTCAGAGACCTCCCTTTTGTTTACACAATGCAGGCTGAGTCAAAGCGAAGCTAGCTGAAACGCTAGTCAATCGAAAAACAATGACACTACTGTAAATTACGTTGCCCCTACAAAATGACAATTTATAAGTATTTTATTTTTTTTTTAATGGAACTTGGAATTAACCACTAGATTTTTCAAAATTTTACCTGAAATGGACATAAAGCGTCTTGCATTATTTGGAGAAGGTCCCATGTTTATTTATTATGACTGAGGTGTGATCGATTGATTTTGTTTAGTTAGTTAGTTAGTCCGGTAATTTTCTTAAGGTTGTTGAAATGCAGGTCCAACATAACCTAAAATTAACACTTTTGCAGACTTTCAAGCAAACGTGTTTACACATCGGGAAATTCGTATTCAAAACAATTCGGATTGTAGATGAAACCGGAGTTGTGACAAGTCTGTTGTGAATGATGATTTTACAGAGTTATTATTATTTTATTTGTCTATTATTTTTTAATGCTGAATTTTGATAATACCAAAGTGCCACATACAGTACTAAGGAACTTGAACAATTGCAATGCAACAAAAATCATATAAACATATAAACATACATTTTAAATATATAACCAAAATGATACAAAACTGAATTCCATGATAGGCTACTTTTCAGGTGCACTTGTGGGCAGCATTTGTGTTTTGTTAAAAGTGGTGGTTTCATTAACAAATCTTTCTCAAATCCATTTGATGAGCTTGATTACCTACCTTAAACTTTCTACAGAACAAGCAAATAGTGCTTTAGTGCGTCCTTTGAACTAGCAAGTCTAGCAACTAGTGTTGGACTTGTTAAAGGAACATCTCGTTCATGAATGAACTGGGATGTGATGTTCTTGAATGCCATGAATGAATGACTCATCTCATTTGAATATTTGCTGACAGACTCAACAATAGGCAGTTTATCAGAATTAAGAACGCTGTAAAAATAAATTATGACAATATATAATTGAAACTCTATAGGCTATTATTATGTTGTCTTTTTATGTAGATTGAAACAAGGATAATAAGCATGTTTTGCTTGAGAACAACTTTTAACAAAGTCCCATTAAATCAGTGAATAAATCACTGGAAGTCGCAGATTCACACACTGTATACTGTAGGTGGTAGTCATTCCCATTTTTCCCAGTATCCAACTGTATCAGGTGCTGGATCACTTGCTAGGCTCCCATCTTTAGTCGTCAGATCTGTTGCTGCGTATAGCTGCCTTTGAAAATTAATAACCTCTGGTTGCTGTGTCACTACCTATCACTGTCAGTGTGAGCAACCCCTGAATTATCTAATGACTCATTCATGACATAAAAAGACACTTAACTTTCCTCCACCAACCTGCAGAATGGGCCACCGAATGAATCTTTTTATCAGTCAAAAGATTCACATTACTGACACTAATTAAAATCTCCACTGCAGCAATGAACAGTTTTTGCCCTGAGCAAGGTTGTGTCAGATATGTATACTTTTATTTATTAAGAATTTTATTAAGAATGCATTAATAGTCTACATTAAGAAGCTTTTAACATGAGCCAAGTACTTCACAAGCGGTCACAATATGATGTCATTCTTCTAGAATAACCACATCCCACTGAGAAGTCTTTGTTAATTAGTGCCTCTCTTGTTGTCTTTGGCAGGTTTTTTTTTTTTTTTTTGTGACTGACAGTTGCAGTGAACCTTGGCTTGTTCATCAGTTTATCATCAGTGAAATCCTTTGAAGATATAGGCTTGTTAGCGTGAGCCTGTGATATCAGTTAAAATGTAATTTAGCTTGGTGTTCTCTCATGAATTACATCACTGCGCAACACCTGCTGCTTGGATGTTGCACCTCCAGGGCTGTTGCTAAAATCTGTGGGGCCTTTTTTTATAGCTGGCCCCCAACTTTCAATAGTCTCAAAAAAGGCTGTACTGTCTTTTGCCTTGCTTTTTTGTTTGCAGGATTGTTGGATTGTCTTCAGAGAGGGAGAGCAATTTGCAGTGCTGATATCCATTAGTACACTAGCTCTTGGCTCTCAGGTCTTTGTTATTGTAAGCTTTGTACTTGCTTAAAGCAGTGTTTGTCTGTGTGTGTGTGCGTGTGCGTGCGCGTGTGTGTCTAGCTTCATTGAAGCTCCCGGTGATAAATTGTGTGCAGTGCTGGTCTCAGTGGACATAGTCCTTCGAGGTGTTAAGTGCAATAATGAATGGATTCCTCTAAATCTCCCAATGAATGGTAACAGTGGAGCATTAATAGATTTATGCTCTGGAATTGTATGTTGTATGTGTGTGAATGTGTAGCGGTTGAATTAGAACGCCATAACATCCTCGCTGAGGGTATTTCTGTGGAATGTGGTTGTAAATGAGTGCAATAAAAGTGTGTGTGTAGATCAGGTTTTGCCTACATTGTGGGGACGAAATGTACTTGTAAATGTATAATAAATCCTGAATTCACCATGGCCTCCATAAGGAAAAGAGAAAACATACTAAATAAGGTCTTAATGAAAACTTAAAAATGCAGATGGCTTTCTGTGAAGGGTAATATTTGGGGATAGAAAACTTCATTAGATTAATACAAACACAATCAAAGTCAATGGAAGTAAAAAAATAAAATTAAAAAAAATAAAATAAATAAGGAGCCTTTCAGTGACTTAACCATATGAATCATTGTGAATTTGAGTTGTCAACAAGTTCATGTTAACTTTTCTCATGTAAGTATTAAAGTGTTAACTGCTTCAAAATATTAACAGCTCTGGGTCTCATGACTAATGTCTCAAATCATACTGAGTTTCAAATGTTATTTTGTACTTTCTATTCACTGAAGAATCCTGAAAAAAAAATAGTTTGCCCCCAAAATAGTTAGCAACACAACTATCACAATGTTGATAATAATAAGAAATGTAGTTTTTTTATTAGTATTTTTATTATTATTATTATTATTATTATTATTATTTTTGTATAAGTACATTTTGTACAAATATTGTTGTCCATTTAGAATACAGTGAAACATTTAGTGCATTTTGACATCTGGACAAGGAAAGCCTGAATATAAATTAATAGATATATACATTAATAGGTCTTGTGATATTTGTACACAGTCAATAACAGAATGACTATTGGGGATTCCTAAGATATTCCTGCTGGTTATTCTAATTATAGGAATCCTCTTTTCTTTGCATTCACTCTCAAAGACAATGACAGGGTTCTGCAGTATTGTATATCACCAGCTCTGGGCAGACCTGTACAATTACAGTATTACTCTTAGCCCTCCTGTGGTTCAGGGGATGAGATGCAGCAAAAATGCTGCCATTTCTCTTTAAATTTTTCCCGCCATGTTTTCTGTTTTTACACTATGTAACAGAGCTTGGAGTATGCTATAAAAAGGCTAAAACACTAAGCTGTTCTTATAAGTGTGTGTGTGACTTCTCTTGGTGTGGAAATTGATCGTATTATGTGATTAATTGAGTGAATAGAGAGCCACACAAGCTCGTATGGGAATGGAATTGCCCCCCGTGGGAGTTCTATATGAAAATCAATTTAAAAAGTATTTAGAGTCAGCATGCTGCTCCATAGTATAGAGTGCAATTTCACTGTTAGTGAAATAATGCTAATTTTAATGGGTGTTCTCTCTCAATTGTTCTATAGATAACTACCTGTACTCCAACCCAGTAAAACTAGTTGTACTTTCATCTCATGCAACTTTCTAGCATGACTATGATGGTTTAAACATACAACATGGTTGATCTTTTGGTCTTTTCATTATTTAGATCAATTTTATTGTTTAGTGTATGAATGTTATTTTACAGAAAATGAAAAGTCAGGCCACTAGTTTTTGAAATAAACTCAAACTTGCACCTCTTTTTAAACAGTTTGCATCTGTTTAAATATTCAGATGTAGTGAACTAATGAAATATGGTATTTCAGTCCGTTTTTTTGCAGGTGCAAGATTGCAGCCATATTGTTCTGGTAAGCCAGTGATCGTTTGATGATCTAACTTTATGGACATGTGGAAAAAATAGACCACTATTGTGCTTTGATCAATGGTTTCTACATCTGTAACAGTGAGTGGGTCTGAATCTAAGACCACCAATGCGTTTAAGAAATGGCTTGGTTCTCAGACTTGGACATTTTGGAGATAATTGGTTCTAGTGGTCAGATACGAGAGTAAAGAGACTCCGGAGAGCCGTCTGCTGTTTTTTTTTTTTTTCCAGCGGCACAGTGCTGGCAGCAAACACCCTCTTCACAAGTGTACACCACATTTAGATTAGAGGACAGTGATAAATTGAGACCATAAAAAGTTAGAGAATAAAAAAATGAGCATAGGCTGTGCAAGGCTGTAAGTCTTAGGTCTCATATATCCATATCCTTAACTACTACAAGAGTGTTACACTATGTGACAGGTATACCAATTCAAACAACCAGCAGTCTGCATCATTAGCAGGTTTATGACTAAAGACGAGTTTGAGTAGAAAATGTTTGTTTTGAAATGTGGAGTCGATGTGATCTGTTTTCAATGCTCTTTAAAGTTGACATGAAAAGGACATTCACCAGTTTTCTAAATGCAACTTTTATTGTAAACAATTTATTTTATTTAAAACAAAAAAACAAAAAGTCATGGTTCAACTTTCCAGTGAAACATCAGATTTCACCAGACGTCTCCAGTTACTTTGTCCACTTAAACCTTTTTTAACAATCGGCTGCAAGCTCGCATTCAGTTCTGCCTCTATCCTATTATCAACCGATGTATTGAAGTCCCCACCCTACATTGTTTTTTTTTCTTTCAATAATCTGTTTTACTCGGATGTACATGGCAATATAGAAGAACAGATCTGATACTACTTCTTATACATTGTGATCAGGGTTGCCAGGTTTTTGCATTCATTTTTGCATTCGAATGTGGATTTTTATTTTATATTCAACGAATATTCAAAAAAAAAAAAAAAAAAAAATTGACAGCCCTACTAGATATCACGTTATTGGGGTCGCTTCAACCTGCAGACATGAAAATCAACCCGCGGCAATAGTGTTAAAGTAGCCCAATTCCGCGGGAAAACCGCTGACTTGGCAAAACCGATTGTGACTTAAAGTAAGAACAAATTATAAATGACTACATTCTCCTTGGGAGAAAATGGACTTGAATGGACCAGTTTTGGGGTAAAAATTCAGTTTCATCACAGTTTTTATGGTGAATGAAAGTCAAAAAATTATGATACAAATGGTTAGACATTGAAATACATTTGGGAAGTTTAGATAACCTGAGGTGTGACATGTGAAGTGCTATATTAATTATTTTAATGCTAATTCAAAGCTTTTATGAGTTCATGTTATTTGAGAGACTACATGGAACATTTTGTACTTGTAAAAAGTAATTTATCAAACCACAGGACAATTTAAAATTAACTAGTGAAGGCAAAAGATGTTGAAAAATGGTAAAAAGCTCAAAAGAAATGCTGAATCAGTGTGCTGTATTTTTCCTCTGTAGCGTTTTGTGCAGATATTTAAGCACATTATAAAAAATATTTATTAAATAAACCTGGCCTCCAATGTCTGCTTTGAACCTGTAGTGTTAGGATTCATTTTCTGCAATAGAATGGCACTGTGGTAAGTGCGTTCAGCAATCAGCTTGCATTATCCCCTGAAACTCAAAAGCACAGCTTAACCTTTTTAACAGGTGCCAGTCTCCTGGAACAGTGAGTGAGTGATAGAGGGAGAAAGACCAGCAGAATTTAATGAAAAGAACGTGTGAGTTATGAAAATATGTCTCCTGAAAAGTTGTACAATAAGCTCAAGCTAGCTTGGGACACTGTTCTGGGCTGCTATGGCTTATGGCTCCAAACAGAGGCAATAATGAGGACCGTTGGGAGGATTTTAACTGCTTCCATATTAGAGCCCGACCGATATGGATTTTTGGGGGCTGATGCCGATGCCGATATTAACTCGAAAAGAGCCGATTTATAAGCCGATATTTTGATTTTGAAAATAAACTGGATATTAGACCCATTTCCTATAAACTACACTTACACAACATTCAATAGCAAAATATCTGCCTGTTCTATGTATGTGGGCTGTATAAACCATTTTCCAGAAGGGATTATGTTAAAAAAAGCCTTAGATTACAGTCTCAATGACTAAACAATTGCACATCAAAAGTATATATTTTTTAATGATCAAAAGAACACTCCATTAGAGGAATCTTTGCAGAAGTAGTCCCACACTTTGCTGCTACAGCGTTCACCTTTTTCAGCCATCTGTAGGGCAGAAATAGAGACAGAGAAAGAATAAGCATGTGTATTAATAATATCACCATGTATCAATACTCATGTCATCATTAGAATTATAATAATAATAAACAGGGATCTCCTACATAGGCAAAAATGAAAATGAGAAATATAGATATAATATATATATATATATATATATATATATATATATATATATATATATATATATATATATATATATATATATATATATATATATATATATATATATATATATATATATATTTTTATTTGTCAAGCAATAGGTATTACCTATTACCTACTTATATTTAACTATATTATTACGACATTTTCCTGTTATGTCTGTGAAGCTGCTTTGAAACAATCTGTAAAAAAGAAGAAAAAAAAAGCGCTTGTTCAGCTCACATTTATTTACATGTCCCCTCTGGTTTAATCATTTCTGACGCACCTACTGTAGTTACTGTAACTACACTATATTTGCTCTCACAGACACATTCACAACGGACCCGTATATCTTCTCCTCTTCTCTTTGTGCAGTCTGAATCAAAACATCGTCATGCGCTGGCGAACGTAAAGTTAGCCTACTGTTACCGGAAAATTACGGAATCAATTCGAAGTTGAATGGTTAACGTTAACGTAAACCGCTGTCAATTTTGAGAAGAACCACCTTCAAACAAGTTAATAGCAAGCATTTAAGGGGCCTGCTAAAAAAGGAAGCTATGTTAGCGTTAGAATAACGTAACAGTTGTTGTTTTCTCGAGGCACGCTGTACATAACTTCTAGTCATTGACTACACGCGCCCCCCTGCCACAGTTACGCGGTCATTATGTGGGAAACACTGCAGATATATTTAAAATAAGTTAAACGCTAACGTTATAGTTTGACCTCTTATTAAAGTTCGCGCTCTTCCACTGATAAACATGGTATTAGCTTTGTGGCTAATCTAATATAGCAATGCATTAGCGGCTGTAAGTGATGTTACAGAATATTTAGAAGTGATAATGATAGGACCGTTAGCTAGAACTACCACACTGTTTTTATATACAGTGTATGAACTAAATCTACAATCATTTCACATGACGAATGACAGACTCACCGTCAAAAGAGTACATCTCCATGGCTCGGCTGATAGCTTTCTTCTGTAGTGGATTTCTGGCGCTGTTGTCAACTGGGGAGTTGCAGAGCTCCCTCTGGTGGGCAAACTATGCAACACTCATAACATGAGTGAAGCATGAGACTCTTGTTTCTCATGTTTCATCGGCCGTTATAAACGCCGATGCCGATTTAAATGCAATTAGCTCATATCGGCCGATAATATCGGCCGGCCGATGTATCGGTCGGGCTCTATTCCATATCAACCTGCAATCGACCATTACTGCTAAGCATAATACAGCCAGGGTTGCTGTGAATGATGCATATTGTTGGAAGAGCTTGGCTCAGATTCAGTCACACTTATAGGTAACTTCATATAAAAAAATATATTCTTCCCTGAAGTCATTGTGAAATGTAATATGCTTAGCTTCAAACAGAGATAGGACATTATCAGGGCTATTTTATCCCTATGCGCCTTCGAACTCTCCATGTAATTATAACCAGAGTCAGGTCTGTGTGTGCTTTCAGTGCTAATGCAGTTTGACATTGGAAAGTGACCTCTAAACATATTTGTGTGGCCCTGAATTCAAGAACAGCGGCAGCGACATGTGAGACCAACATCGATAGCTGCTTTTAAGGAGTAAATATGATATGTATTTTCAGAGAGAAGTAAATGAATGATTAAAGCTCTGTTTGGACCTGCTGCCACAGTACAACCGAAGAACATTTCATCACAGTGATGAAAGCTTTCATGGCTAGCCACTGTCTGTGCAGTGCTGCACACGGAGGATCATTATTTAAAGCACAGATAAGTCACATCATGTGACAGTTGTTGCTTTAAAGATTAATGTAGCCACAGATCCGTGTGTCTGTGGGAATTGGGCTGCTTTTTGTAATGTTAAATGTGTTTCTGAATGCGTTACGAAGAGCTTGACGATGTTTATCTGATGGGTGTTTTTTTTTTTTTTTTTTGGCAGTGGCTTTGATTCTCACTGGCTTCTCAGTGTTTTACTACGGTGCTAGTTTAACAGCTTTTGGTAATCGTTTTCACACTATTATTTGCTGTGTGATGTGTGGAAATGCTAAACTTGAGATATGGAATCATTTTATTGATTATAAATCTTTGCCTACAGTGTCTTTTTCATGATACACATGGTTCCTTGGCAGGTTTGGTACGCAGCACTATTGGCTGTAAGAATAGATGCCATTTTCTACAGTCAATTTTGTTTCCAACATTTTATGGATGCAAAGGCAGAGAAATTGTTGAAATCAATAGAGTTTACTTTATTAAAAAAACGATCGCGCCTGTAGGGCTGGTTGATACTCATTGAAATTTCCTGAATCACTTTGTTTGTGAGTCACAAGCTCTTGACTTAGGTATATTTAAGTTTAGCTATATTTCCATTTTTCTTAAATATGAAAGAAATTATATCTTTACCAATGCAATAATTTATACAAGGCAAGGACAGTGTTTCTGACTGATTCAAAATTATAACTTTGTTTGAATTGTCTAATAAGTATCATTTGTTTTCAAAATCAGGCTACTTTGGTTGCATTGTTTGATGTTACATGTTTTTTTGTTTTGTTTTATGGATTTGAGGTATCGCTTTCTTGATCATTCTAATAATAACTATTTGGACAATGATTTTTACCCAGCTCCAATTGTGGCTACAACTCATGAAAGTGAACTTGTAAAAATAGCCACTTCATGCTTTTAAATGATCATTTATATGATTGGGTACTTTTTGCTTTAATCTTAATTTTGATTAATTGTTGATATTCCAGTTTTAGCAGTCTACAGTATGTTTACTGCCATGGTAAAGTTAAAAAAGTCACGTTAGAAGATTTGGGCAAATGCAGTGCTGATCTGTTTGATATCTAATGACAGTAAATTACTTCTCATAGGACGTGACAGCATGGTTTTAAATTAATAAGTGTGGACAGCCTTTATATGCTTGTGCAGTGTGTGTGTGTGTGTGTGTGTGTGTCCTTACAGACTGGAAGTTTAGCACCAGGGATTTCTCCTCATTAACAATGGATCTGGACAGACCTGGTTCATTACGCAGGCTGTGTAAAGAGTAAGCGGTGTCTGATGGCAGTTTTTTTTCCTTGTCCATTCTCTCTCACTTTTCCCTTCTCTTTATCTCCTCGAGTGCAAATGCCTCAACTGAATCAATGCCAGTAGATCCCTCTTTAATTAAATCTTCAAAGTGAGCAACAAGATGATGTTTGCTTTCTATAATGTAGTAGAATCTGAAAGCCCCTGCTCTACAAAACTCTACAACAGAGCCTGAGTGCTGGCTTTTTTGTCTGTGTGGCTGTGACAGATGCCAAACTGGTTGGAAAACTAGCATTGTTTTCACATTGCCAAGCCCGGTGGCTCAATTCAAAGTCAGCTGCAGTAAGTGATTTATGGCTTGGTTTTAATCAGCCTGCAGAAAATGCAATTAGAAAGGGTTCCCACCATGTGCAAATGAGCTGTCCCAAAGCCACTCGAGGACGCGCACTGTTAATTAGCCGGGTAGGGCACCTGTTAGCACTCTGTGCTGCCAGCATAGAGAAGAAGAGAAGGGTCACACGGCCACAGGGAGTAAGGGAAGTTGTTACCCGAGGCTGCAAGAGTGTGGCAAGGGTAAGGCACTTGTTAGTGAACTAGGCTGGACCGAGGAAGAAGACAACATCTCTGGAATGAAGTGGTCGACGTGGAGAGAAAGGCCACTGGTAAGATCGTTGCTTGAGATATCAGTGATGGAAGATGTACAGTGGCAGAAATAAATTGGAGCACTTGTGATTTTTAAGAGCAGGAGGGTGATTGTTAGTGAGCCACAGGAGGCTTTGCTGTTATAATGGATCAAAACAGCAAAGAAAGTGCGGGAGCAGTGATACGGTGAGATTAGCAGGCGTCAAATGTGCGAGAGAAAGTCTGGTGGAAACTGGAAGGTTGTCAATAGTAAAATTAATCAGAGTTAGTTAGGAGGAGGAAGTGTGAATGAGATGTGCATGGTGTCAGGCTAAGCCAGGAAATGTGTGGTTACCAAGGCAATGTATCAGTTGGTTTTGCTTTAGGAGCTACAATTTACTTTGGGCATCAAGTAGAGATGGACTTTTTTGTCTTAAAAAACAAAACAAAACAAAAAATAAAATTAATGCTACACTTAGAATTAAAGTATAATGTACAATGTGGATGGATATTAATTTTGAGATTTAGCTAAATTTGTAATAACACATATTAAGATATTCTTAATAAAACCTGAGAGATTTCTGTCATTACATTGAAATTCCAGGTAACCAAAACTTAAAATATATAGATTAAAAAACAATGCAAGTTATTTAAAATGTAAAAAAGGGGAATATATCCAGTGTTTAGCTGATATGCAATGTTGATAATTATTGGCTGATAACTTATGGTTCCATAATATTGTGCATCTCTAATATTAAGTGGCATCCAAAAATTGTGTCTGGACCAGAACCATCCTGATATCAAACATTGCAAATTAATATGATCATCTTTTCAATATTTATTAAACCAAATATTTAGAATTCAAAACATTTTGTTGCCAGGCATATCTACTGTACCTTTGTAAACTCAGAGCTTATTATTTCACACTGATAATCCCATGCTTTTAAACTGCCATTCCCTCATGATGGGTAAGAAGAGAATCAAGATAGAAAGGAAGAAAAAGAAATACCAGGAAAAGCCACAGGTGGTCCTAATTGTCAGATCGATGCAGAAAGAAAAGTATAGACCACTACTCATTTTGTTATATACTGTAGCACCCTGTTTAGAGAAGTACCTACTTTGTTAGTTTCCTCTGCTTCTAGTTAAAGTGGGTCTGATATTAAATATTCAGGAGGTACTAATGGAAGTGCACTAATGAGCTGACCTGAACACTGGGTTGACTGTGATCTAGACACATGCTTGAACCGCTGCCTATAGAGATGTATATTTAATTCATATGTAAGCATTTCAAGTCAAATTACAGTTCAACTTCCTACATTTTACATTTTAGATATATAGACAGATGCATACATATATTAAAACACAAATATTATGTATTATGAACATGTTTTTGTGCATGTTCTGCGTTCACAAATCAGTCCGAGTGAGCCAAATGATGGAGTTTATGGGTATTCTAAATAAAAGGTAAGTAAACAACAAAACTGTCACGTCAAAATATATATTTTAAATAGTAACTGCCTTAAGTTATTATTTTAGAATAAATGTAAAGATGCTTGTAAAGAGACCAATAACAATGAGTAATTTTTCCAGCTAAATTCAGTCCATTGATGATTCAGTGATGTCATCATCCAGTTTAGCACTCGTCCAATAGTGTCTGTGCAATCAGTCAAGCGTGCCTAACTAAGCAAGCCAAAGGCGACAGTGGCAAGGAATCAAAACTCCATCAGTGACAGAAATGGGGAAAAAACCTTGGGAGAAACCAGGCTCAGTCAGGGGCCAGTTCTCCTCTGGCCAGACAAAACCAGCATGGTGTGGTTTAATTACAGGCTGCAACGCAAGTCAGATTGAGCAGAGGACTCATTTGGTTCTTGGGGTCTTGTGTGCCCATGTTAGGGATGGGCATTCCAAGCAAAAATAATGTTCGAAAATCGCTGGGTTATTATTCAATTATACATTTTTATGCCACACAAGTCTACAGTGTGCGCGTGAGACAATGTGTTCTTCTGTTGCCTTTGACACCCTCTGCTTACATGAACGCGTCACAACCGCGTCATAAAAAAAAACATTTTTATCAAATTAATACAATAATCGCATAACCTATTTGATATTCTATAATTAAATCAACTAATCAAATATTTGAAAATCGTGACCCATCCCTAGTCCCGATGGCCGATTAGTTGATGAGGTCTTCGAAGGGGATCTGTCTCTGGGGCTCAACTAGTTGAAACAAAAAAATAAACAAATTAGATATTTTATTTGGTTTCTTTTTTTTTATATATATAGTAATTTTTAAAAAGGGAAATGTGATAACATTAAGTATAACTGGTACATTACCAAAAAAAAAAAAAAAAAAAAGGACCAAGGACTTTGACTCCTCATTTCAGAATACCACTTCACACCACTGATAGATGCCATGCAAGTTAACTGTTTTTATTCATGTAAAAATTACTACTTAATATCACTGAATTATTGGGTAACTAGATCTTTAAGGTAATTGAATGTCATCACTTTTAGAATCTGGATGGATGGAGAGATGGATGAATAGATACTAGATGGATGGATTGATAGAGGGGCGGATACTCCAGCATAATGCTTAAAGTTCAAATTGGCACTAATAAGAGCTGGGTATGCACATTGTTGTAATCGAATAGAGCAGAGGCCTGAAGACGTGATCGTATTTTCACTCAATATGTCCAGAGTTCGCATTTGACTTGGGGCATATTGCAGCAGCTCATCTTGCTGACACGGATACAACACCACCACACAGCCTCAGGGTTTCACCAGACTGAGCACCCGAACGCCATCAAATCCACATCTGCTCAGTCGCACTCTCTGAGCCTGCTCCCATATGCTATTCCTCTGTGAGTGTGTGTTTGCGTACGCACGTGTGCTTCTTTACTGCAAAACGGAGATGAATCTTCCCTGCTGTTGGAATAGCTGATGGATTTTTCTTGCCTTCCTCTGCTTCCCCTTGTTTGCTTATTTTCAGAGGTGCAGTCTCTCCACTCCTGAAACAGATGAGTAAGTAGTTTCTTACAGTAGTGTGAGAGACATTTTAAGGTTAGCTTAGCTGTAGTTATTTCTTATCAGAAGTGTGTTCCTTACTCATGCTTTTGTGTTGGAAACAGTGCTAAACACGCCTCTGAATCTCAAGTACCACTCCTGCTAATTTATTTTCTCTGCGCATTCCTCATGGCTTTCTCATTTGTGTGAAACGTGATGAGACTGTAATGACATCACCTCTCACATTGACACGTTAGAATCCGACTGTATGGAGTTGCTTTTGAGTGTGGATTTGTGTTAGTGTTTGTGCTTGTCAGGTTATGGCTATATTGCAAGTATATTTTCGAATAAAACTTAATTTCTAATTAAAAGAATTGTTCAACCAGTTGTTTTGTCATTTTCTCTCCCTCCTGCCACTTTGAGTATGTATATCTTTCTTCCATGAAACATGGAAAATGAATATTACTGCTGTTTTCATACAATGAGAGTGAATGACGCTGTCAAACTTCAGAAAGTATAGTCGTCAAGTCACCTATATTTATAAAATGCTTTATACAATACAGATTGTGTCAAAGAAGCTTTACAGCAGGGTTCCTCAGTAGGCAGCCCGCGAGCCACATCCGGCCCACGAGAGAAAAATGTTTGGCCTGCGCTAATTTCAAATAATCTGGCATTAAGCTTCTAAAGCAGCATCAGAGAGCAACATTAACTTACATTGTGTCTACACCGGACGCGAGCGGAGCGGCACGGCATGACGCAACAAAATACAATAGAACTTATTATAATCAGTGATGCTGTCTCCACTGGATGCAGCGCGACAAATCCCTGACAGAAAACTGCTGACTCATTCTATTTATGACGCGCTGACACAAAGATCAAATGATTTGCAATGCATTGCCACATCAAGTGTAGATATACAACGTGACAGCAAAAACATGGCAAGTGTGACGTGAAGAGAAGTGGACACTGAAAATAGATTATTCAAATGTGAATGGACTGAACAGTTTTGAGTGAGTAAGTGATACCATCTTTGTTATGGATGTTGGTTCGCAGTAAGTTCACAGTGTTAACGTAAGTTTGCTTTAGCCTAAATTATTTTCAAGTTCTGAGGAAAAATATCTATTGTTGATTTCACTATGGTTATAAAGATCAAGCAAAATAATATTCAAACTGACATTAGACAATTTTAACATTGAATAAAGCACATAATCATTACTTGTCATAAGTATCACTGTCATATTTTGTATGTTGTTCCTGCCACAACGTCGCAGAAAATACAAAAAAAAAATAGAATTCTGTGTCGCTTATTGTCACGTGTCACTGTAGCGGGTGGTTAGAACAAAAACTACATGAAAAAGATACTTTTTTTGGGGGACACATGGTGTTACAGTTTGATCCCCTCAAAAAATCTAAGTATAAAAATATTAATGCTGACATATCTAATAATTGAATCTGCAATTACGGAAAGTGGAGAGAAGAGATCCAGTCTGGAGATGAGCAGGAACAGTTGATTTGCATGGCAGACATGGAGATCTAGATTTTTTTTGTTTTTTTTTTGCTCATTTGTTTTTAATATTTAACAGGCAAAGTTCTTCTGTATCTAAATGCAAAAATGTTCATAATTGTTTGAATAAAAAACAAAATATTTATCTTGTAAAAACAACAATAATAATAAAACAAAAAAAAAAAAAAAAAAAAAAAAAAAAAAAAATAATAATAATTATAATATAAAATAAAAAAATAATAATAATTTACATATACAGGTGCATCTCAATAAATTAGAATGTCGTGGAAAAGTTCATTTCAGTAATTCAACTCAAATTGTGGAACTTGTGTATTAAATAAATTCAATGCGCACAGACTGAAGTAGTTTAAGTCTTTGGTTCTTTTAATTGCAATGATTTTGGCTCACATTTAACAAAAACCCACCAATTCACCAATCTCAACAAATAAGAATACTTCATAAGACCAATAAAAAAAAAATAATAATAATAAAAAAAAAATAGTGAATTGTTGGTCTTCTGGATGTATGAAAGTATGTTCATTTACTGTACATGTACTCAATACTTGGTAGGGGCTCCTTTTGCTTTAATTACTGCCTCAATTCGTGTGGCATGGAGGTGATCAGTTTGTGGGACGGCTGAGGTGGTATGGAAGCCCAGGTTTCTTTGACAGTGGCCTTCAGCTCATCTGCATTTTTTGGTCTCTTGTTTCTCATTTTCCTCTTGAGAATACCCCATAGATTCTCTATGGGGTTCAGGTCTGGTGAGTTTGCTGGCTAGTCAAGCACACCAACACCATGGCCATTTAATCAACTTTGGGTGCTTTTGGCAGTGTGGGCAGGTGCCAAATCCTGCTGGAAAATTAAATCAGCATCTTCAAAAAGCTGGTCAGCAGAAGGAAGCATGACATGCTCCAAAATTTCTTGTTAAACGGGTGCAGTGACTTTGGTTTTCAGAAAACACAATGGACCAACACCAGCAGATGACATTGCACCCCAAATCATCACAGACTGTGGAAACTTAACACTGAACTTCAAGCAACTTGGGCTATGAGCTTCTCCCCCCTTACTCCAGACTTTAGGACATTGGTTTCCAAATGAAATACAAAACTTGCTCTCATCTGAAAAGACGACTTTGGACCACTGGGCAACAGTCCAGTTCTTCTTCTCCTTAGCCCAGGTAAAACGCCTCTGATGTTGTCTGTGGTTCAGGAGTGGCTTAACAAGAGGAATACGACAACTGTAGCCAAATTCCTTGACACGGTAGTGTGTGGTGGCTCGTGATGCCTTGACTCCTTGTGAAGTTCACTCAAATTCTTGAATCGATTTTGCTTGACAATCCTCATAAGGCTATGGTTCTCTTGGTTGGTTGTGCATCTTTTTCTTCCACACAACTTTCTGATAACATGCTTGGATACAGCACTCTGTGAACAGCCAGCTTCTTTGGCAATGAATGTTTGTGGCTTACCCTCCTTGTGAAGGGTGTCAATGATTGTCTTCTGGACAACTGTCAGATTAGCAGTCTTCTGTATGATTGTGTAGCCTAGTGAACCAAACTGAGAGACCATTTTGAAGGCTCAGGAAACCTTTGCAGGTGTTTTGAGTTGATTAGCTGATTGACATGTCACCATATTCAAATTTGTTGAGACAGTGAATTGGTGGGTTTTTGTTAAATGTGATCCAAAATCATCACAATTAAAAGAACCAAAGACTTAAACTACTTCAGTCTGTGTGCATTGAATTTACTTAATACACGAGTTTCACAATATGAGTTGAATTACTGAAATAAATAAACTTTTCCACGACATTCTAATTTATTGAGATGTACCTATATATATATATATATATATATACATATACATATACATACATATACATATACATATACATATACATATACACATACACATACACATACACATACACATACACACACACACACACACACACACACACACACACTGTAAAGCAGTGGCCCTTGGCTTGGCATTGTTGGCAGAATTCGGCCCTCTGTGAAAACTAATTGAGGAACCCTGCTTTACAGTGTCAAACAGGAAAATAGCTGCAATCAGTCAAATGTCTAACTTGACTCCGTCTGTGACAGAAATGGAGAAAAAACCTTGGGAAAAACCAGGGTCGGTCAGGTGCCTGTTCTCCTCTGACCAGCATTACATGGCTGCAACACGTCAGACTGTGTAAAGGACTTTGTCTGGTTCCCATGGTCTTATGCCAATGGTTGCTGAGGTGATGAGGTCTTCTCAGGGGATCTGTCTCTGGAGCGCATCTAGATGACAAACTAATAGATTTGTATTTGGTTTCTTTTTTATATATAGTAATTTTTAAACCAGAAAATGTGACAACATTAAGTAAAACTGGTACAATAATGTCAATAATGCAAGAGGACAATAACAGATAGTCAATTTTTCTGTTAAAGTCAATTCATTGGTGATTTAGTGTCGTCTTCATCCAGTTCACCTCTCTTCATTATACAAAATTCTGCAAAAAAGCATTATAAGTAGTTTATACTGTATATTACACTCTCATAAATATGCAAATTAGATTTTAAGGGAACTTTTTTCTGTGAATAGTAACATAAGATTTCTGTTAATTTCTCACACAGTGTTTAAGTGTTCAAGCTTACCTTCACCGAACATGTCATGGGTTGACGTTTCTTGTGCATGTCCGTTTTTAACGCTTCTTGACTATCGTACGTCTGAAATTAATGACAGCTGAGATCATATAGTGTGACATTAGGATAATGTTCATACAGTCTGACAAGCAACTATCATAAAGGACTATTTTAAATCACAGAGTGTGCCGTGGCTTTAGTTGTACTTGTTTTGTATTCATTTTGGAACCACAGTCAAGTCAGTATTGTTCTAATCCATGATGGTTTATGTGAAAGCATTCAGGATGGAGTTGGTACAGATTGCTTGTGAAGTGAGTGCTTTTTTCCAGTCCCAATTAGTAAACACTGCTCTCTCCTCTGATTAAAGCATCCACTCAAAATCTCAGGGCTCTGGCCTCCAACTGAGATTTCTGTTCATTAATTAAAGCCTTAATGTAATTAATTACCACCCAAATGAGAATTCAGGGCTTGTTTGTTAAAACCGAAATGCAGAAAGATTTCTGCTTGTTTAAAAGCACTTCAGTTGGAAGCCAATGAAGAGGCTGTTTAAAGTGGGGTTTTCTTTAGAGTACACACAACAAAACAGCATTCCTCATTGCTCTGTTTGATTGGAAAACTTTTCAGTATGTTCATACTATTATGTAACTATAGCTTTTTGTGTTGGCAAGCTGTAAATTAACCATCTTATTTTTGTGTCATACTTCAAAAACTTGTGTTGGAACATTTGAGGTTTAAATACTAAAACCTGGTGAGTACCAGGGGTTCTGATGACTCAGTCCTGTTTGCTGTGAAATATAAATTTGTCCATGCTTTGCGTGGTGGGATTAGGCAGAAAATTGCCAGCATGAAAACAAATGTGATGCTCCTCTGATTTCATCAGAGTTCCTTCGATTCGGTCTCTATGATAGAGTCACCGGCTGCCATCACTGCTCTATTGGGTCGTTATTCGGCACTGCATGTGCAAATAGATTTGTGCTGCCGTGGCGCATGAAACAGGAAAGACAGGTGGGATTGCATCTGTACATCAGAGATGTTCACACCTGTCAATAAACATCTCACTGGCAGATATGTGCAAAGGCATCCATATTCATTTCTCATGACATTTAGTCCCAATGCAATGACAGATATACAGTATCAATATATTAGGTCACACAAATGCTAGTGTACTCCTAAAGTTGACAATTCATTTTTTGAAAATAAACACGCATTTAAATTAACAGCGAATCAACCACATACATCAAGCCTAGTGTAATTTGCTTTTCTAATCTACTGTAGGCTCTATATGTGCTTCTTACTTTGATGACATAATCAATCTGTGCATTAAACCTAACAACACAAGACTCTCTTTAAGTCCTGCAGATCCGAGACATAGTCTGAATGTTCACCGGAGGCGATAACATCATGTGGAAAACTTGTGAGCTCCTGATCCACATGATTATAATGCGGAAGGGTGGGTGGTCATTGCACACAATCTGGATTTCTGCTTGTCGACACATTACGTTCTGTATTTATTTGTTTTTATATTGATGTGCATATCATCCTGTGGTTTTTAAGGTTAAGGTTGCACAGAATTTCTGTAAGTGGGTTAAATGTGGGTGGCCTCCTGTCAATCAAAACCACTTTTTTGTGTGAGTCACAGAGGCATTTTATGCATAATGTCAGGTGGAACTGTGGCAGGAAAATGGTAAACTGAGATTGTTGACAGTTGGACTGCTTGACAGTTTTCTCAGGTTAATGCAAACAACTCGCAAACTGGTAATCTAAGCCTTTTGGGGGTAAAGAGGTAAAGACACAACACAAGCAGTGCCTGAAAGTCCATTAATCTGTTCATTTGTACTTTATGGTCATTGAAATAAAGGCTTGAAATCTTCTTGAAATCTAAATCTAAGTTACATTCCTGTTAATTAATAGTTCAAACAAAATGACAATTCTGCTGTAATTTACTTCTCCTAATGTTATGCCAAACCTGTATAGCACTTATTCTTCTGTGCAACACGCAACAAAGGAAATGAATATATGTATAAATATATTATAGAAGTTAAAGAAGTTATAGGATCTGAGCTGTTTATTTCCAAAAGACCAAAAAAGCACTACAATGTTGCATCTAAATGCTCTAACCTGTCCTCCAACTAATACGCTCGTATAGGTCGTTTGTCCAAATCCCTGAAATACGACCCATCAGAGCGTATACTACAATTGCGCCCCTATCGGCAAAAGGTCGTTTTCATATTAATGTTTTGTACTCTTTTATTTGCACCGTGATTTGCGTTTCGTGTAGCTCAGTTGGTAGATTATTGCGTTCTACCTTGATATGCAATCATGCTATCATGGGTTCGATCCCCGAGAATGGACGTGCACGTAAAATGTATATGCTCAAAAAATCATAATTTAGCATGATTTCTGTGAGGGTTAGGTTTAGGGGGTGGGGGTTAGGTGTGGTCATTCGAACGAATAAGCCACCTAGTAAAATATGTACGAATTACTGTGAGATCGGTGTAAAAAGTCCACACATTGCATTTAAATAAACGTGCGTTTTGATTGGTAATGACGTTATACGTCATTTCATGACGACAGACGCAACGCGATACTGTCATTATTTTTACGCCCGCTAGAGGCCGCTTAATGTTTAAACGTAAAAATAGGTCGTAATAAGGTGCTTGCACAAACGACCTATATGGTCGTTTTTTGTTGGAGGACAGGCTCCTAAATGCGCATTTGAATATATGTAGCTGGACAGCACAAGGCAAGATTTTCATCAAATAACGCTTGCATGATGATTTATACCTTTAGTTCTGAACTCCAGAAAAGAGCAGAAAGTCATGTGCATTTCCCCCATTATTTGCACACTTTCAGATGTGAGAAAACAATTCTTCTGATGTAATCCTAGTACATTAAATGAAAATTATATAAAACACAGTGCATATTTCACCAAAAAAACAACTCTGGCTTGTTCCGGTGAATCCAGGTGCAAACATCCTCTTCTCGGGTGAGTTCCGCATCTGTAATGTATTGGATTAACTGGCTGGTCTTCAGAATGACCATGGGATACAGAGATAAAACTCGTTGGTTGGTAGGAGATCATGATTGCACTCCGGTAGCTGAAATAAAAGGGTTATTAGGCATTCTTCCGATTTGTAATGAATTATACACACAGCGCCCAGCCAGGCTTTAGCTCCCAGGTGTGTGTATTAATGCTAAAGACCTACGAATGAGAGCACATTTTCAAACACAGCTATGCTCCAAGTGCTCATCGTCATGTTCTCGCTGTAGGGGGCTTCTCAAGCTTTCGCTGCAGGGGACACGGCTATAAATGAGGTGCTCTATCTAGCTGGTCTGTGTGCACAGTCTCTCTCTTTCTGCTAGTTGATTTTCTTAAAGTTAAAGTTCGCTATACATAGTGGTTACAGTTTATTTATTTATTTTTATGCAGCTTGTCCACAACATTTTTCTCTCTTTTTTTACTCTCTCTCTCTCTCTGTTTTTCTCCCTCACATGAATACTGAAGCTCAACTGCATTCAGATAGATGTCATTCAAACACTTAGCCTAAATATTCCCTTCTCACCCAGCAATAAGATAACATTCTTCAAACATACTTGTTAAATGATTTTAAATGGTTGTGAGTTTGCATGGTAGTATGGTGGGATCACTTTGAGTAAAGGTGAGGGTGGATGTGTGAGGGTGATGGTAAGTGATAATTTGCTGAGAAATTGAGAGAGAGGGTAAAGGAAGAATCCATGAGATTTGAGTCCTATAGGAATAAGTTTTTACTGAAATGGTCATATAAAAAAAAAAAAAAAAAGTAAATTTCTCACTGTAAATCCTAGTGTGCCAAGTTGCTTGACAATCACAAAACAGTCAGTTAGGTTAATAAACTGTTGAGATAATGGACTTATAAAAGCAAATGAGAGGCCGTGCATGAGAGCAAACTATCCCCCCCACAACCCCCCCCCCCCCAATGGAAAAAAAAAACAATTCTGCACAAACAGTTATACACAAGAATCCTTCATTAGAACATTTGAAAAACACACTTAAGAGAATAGGCCACTTAAGAGAATTAGGATTAGGATTTTTTTATTTGTTTTTCAATCACCAATAACTTTTTGGGTTTCAGGATTTTTTATTTTTTTTTTTAACCAAAATTTGTATAAAGATGATTCTCAACTATGTTATGAAAGATATAATGGAATGAATTGATACACCATTTTACTTTATGTAAAATGGCCATAAATTATTAATTCCCATTCAATGCAATGCATCTATACACTGTAACTAATTTGCATATTAATGTGTTCTTGGAGCAACATTTAATGAAAAAATAAATGTAATAATTGGAGTAATAATTAGCAACATTTTAATAATAATATCTAATATTTCATATAAATATTGATGTAAATTTATTTCCATATTCACTAGTTTTGTCTCCCAAAATGCCTGATTAACATGATTTAAGTCCTGATGTCCTCTACAGTGGACATGTATGAAATATTTTTTTTGATTTGAAACCCCATAACGTTTTGACATAACGTCTGAGATGCTTGCTTATGAAATACAATTTGAAAAGTAGTCCGATTTAAATTATAATTACACCGATTGGAAAATTCTGTTGGCTAATTACAGGGCCTAACGTTAACCCAACTGATGGAAATAAATAATAACTAAACTTGTAGCAGTTTTGTTGCAAAGCACAATATTATGGTGAAATTAGATCTCGTGTTTGTTGAGTTAAAACCGAATTATTGATTCATTGTTTCATTTTAAAATCATTAATAGTTTAATGTATATAAATTATTAGTGTTTTGATCATATATTATTATTATTAATAAAAACTATATATAATAATATTATACTTATAATAATCATAATTATGGAATAACTGAATCGACCTTCAGCATTTAAATGGTTTATTTAATGTTTTAGTGTTTATTATAAAATAACATTTTAAAATTACATTTGCATTTATGCATTTGGAAGGCGCTTTTATCCAAAGCAACTTGGATTCAAAATACACATTTTATCAGTTCTTGCTTTACCTGGGAATCGAACCCATGACCGCTGTTGGTAGCACAAAGCTCCACTGAGCTACAGGAAGGATTTTAGTTAATAATTATTGATATTGATGATCCTTAGTTATATCTTTATTAATTATACCAGAATTTACATGGCCTTTTGACCCCCCTCTGACTGAGCTACATAGTTCCCGTGTTGTACAACAGAAGGCAAATTACGCCTTTAGGTTATTCTTCAAACAAGAGAATTCTCAGAAGAGACTCCTGGATAAGGTCAATTGAGAGTCTTTGCTACTATAGAGATATAAGGAGCGGTGAAGAGAAAGGTGCACTGTGAATATGAATATGAACTTCTGAGACTGACACTAAGCTGAGCGTGGTGAATCACAGAGCCCTTTAGCAATGGGTTGCTTTGAGTAAGGCCTTGTGACAGTGCAGTTCTTGACTTTTTGTGATATTTTGAGATCTCTTTAAGGGAAAGCAATAGAGGTTTGCACCTAGATCTTTGTTTCACTCCATAAAGGTCCCGTGTAAAGGGTTTTCTTGTGGGACATCAAAGGCAGAAATGTAGTGTGTGATTGATGTGGCAGATGAGTGTGAAATTGTTCTGTTTTGTTAACACCCATGATCACCACACATGCCAGTGCGATTACCATCACACATGTAACCATGACAATCTGATCAAATGATTAAATCAGCTTCAAAGGCTCCCTCTATTAGACTAAGACAAATCTGTGGGTCATGGAGTATTCCAAAGGTAACAAAGTGAGTATTTACTGAAAGTTAAAGTGTCAGAAATCTTTTGCATTCTACACCCAAACAAAAGATGAAAAACTAGAAAAAGTTATTTGTATCCACCCACTGTAGTCGGGGAGAAATAAATTGTTAAATCAGCACAGTTATGTAACTGTAATATAAAATATTTTTGAACTTTTTGTTGTGCAGAATGGATGTACCCTAAATAATCACATCAGCTGAATAAGAAGCTTGTCAGATACCTAGTTTGTCACAGAATTATTAATCTCCCAGAATTCATTGTGTGGGCAAAGAATGGTCAGGCAACATATAAACCTACTGTTTATATTTTAATTGTTTTTAGATGTTCACTACCGTTCAAATGTTTGGTGACTCTACGGTTTTTGGTAAAACTTTATAATAAGGTTTACATATGATTTACTGAAAAGTGAAGAATCACCATTATGCCTTCCTTGTCAAACTTCAGTGACTGTTAAACATATTTTACTGGATTGCACTGTTTTTAATATTAATAGACAACAGATTTATCCAGAGATGTTTAATTGGTGATTATAAAAAGTATCACCTGAATGTATTTTTTGTCTTCAGATAATCTTAAATGGCTTATAGCTTTCTGTTAATTGAATGACTCCTTTTATTCACCTTTTTCTTGCAATGAAGATGGGATGCCATTAAAATGATAAATAAATAAATTCCATGAATTATAATATTAATAATATTAACTATAAGCAATGTGTTACAGCATTAATTAAAATGAGTTAATCT
This sequence comes from Cyprinus carpio, assembly GCF_018340385.1. Lineage (NCBI taxonomy): Eukaryota > Metazoa > Chordata > Actinopteri > Cypriniformes > Cyprinidae > Cyprinus > Cyprinus carpio. Next base: position 20,282,248 of record NC_056580.1, on the reverse strand, counting down.
TAGTTAATAAAAATACATTGTTCATTAACTACAGTTCATTAACTAATGTTAACAGATATTACTTTTTTATCTTGTTAATAGAGTATTTGATGTTAACATTAACAAAGGTTAATAAATGCTGTAGAAGTATTGTTCATTGTTCATTTGTTATAATTCATGTTAACAAATTAAACCTTATTTTTAAAAGAGTTAGATTTTTAGTTGTTATTTTAGAAAGCCTCATATGCTCACCAAGTCTGCATTTATTTGATCAAAAATACAGTAAAAACCATAATATTGTTAAATATAATAATAATAATAATAATAATAATAATAATAATAATAATAATAATAATTAAAAAAAAGTTTTCTATTTTAATATTTAAAAAAATTATATTTTCCTTAATGATGGCAAAGTTGAGTTTTCAGAAGCCATCAATCCAGTCTTCAGTGTCACATGATCCTCCAGAAATTATTCTAATATGCTGATTCTGTGATTTTTTTTTTTGAACAGTAGTATACACTGAATGATAATGTAAGTGATTCACTCATTATTTATTGTACATATCTCCACTAGAGAAACACACTGTGGTCCTCTATGTCTCTGCCGAGATACTGCCATCAATCATTGCTGTGATTTACAAGTACTACTACTAATACAAATGAAACGCAACCATTCTACCATGTTAGCAGTACTTGTTTCACTCTAATGTAGAATACCTAAATCAACATAGCCATAGTTAATGTTTACTTTCAAGTTTCTAGTAATTCATTTATCAGTTTACTTAATAGATTCATCAGTTGGAATTGTAAAAGTATGAAACTCTCACACTTGCATACACGTACATACATTTACTGACTGGTCCTGATTGCACAGATATTCACCCTGAGTTCAACTCATCCATTCTCCCACCCTCCATATGTCCATTACCTGCACTCATAAACCCGTGCCCTCATCTGCACCTCTCAGACAGGTGCTGTCCGTACTGCTGCCTAATTAGATTGCGAACGAGATGGAGAGATGAGGGAAGGAAAACACAGCAGCTGGAGGCTTCCCCCTCGCCTGGTTCACTCATTTCAGCGAGCTACTTACTGAGAGGAGAAGCTACATGAACAAAAAGGATTAATAATGTAGGGTAGCATGGGTTCTTGGGACTGTTTGCCACAGCAGGCCTGCTAACAACCTTTACAAATCTGATTTAGAGGGGATTATCAGAGGAGAGAGAGGAAAAAAGAGAGAGGACACTTCATGGGTGCAGGTTAAGAGCAGGTGTGACACAAGGTGAGCTAGCAGCTAAAAACCATAGAAAACCATCACCACTGAAGAATGGAGAGAATGATTTACAGGATATTGTTTAATACTTCACCCCAAAATGAGATTTGGTTGTCATTTACTCTCCCTCATGCAGCCCAGTGCTAATTTATTTTCTGTCTGCTTTGAAACACAAGGATCTATTTGAAGCACCAACCATAGATATATTTTTTTTTTTTTTTAAGTGTAAGATGTCTAGTTATATTGATATTATACATTTTTAAAGAAAGAAATTAGTACTTTATTTAGCAAAGATGCATTATTAAATTGACAAAAAGTGACAGTGAAAGATTTTTATTTCAGATAAATGTTGTTCTTTTGAACTTTCTATACATTAAGGTTTGAATAAATTAAAAGCAATATTGAATCCTAGAAAACAGCATAAATGCTTTCAGCATTATTAATAATAATAATAACAGAAAATGTTTCTTGAGACTCAAATCAGCATAATGGAATGATTTATAAAGAATCATGTGACACTGACTGGAGTAATTGCTGCTGACATCTCTGCATCACAAGATTTGTTTTAAAATGTATTAAAGTAGAAAACATTTTTAAAATTTTAATTATATTTCACAATATAAATGTAGCATTGGTGAGCATAAGAGAATCCTTTCAAATTGAAAAAAGTCTGATCACAAATCTTTCGTGTTTTTTTTTTTTAATAATCAGTGCAAAATCAGTGATCAATGTATTTTTGTTGTATTTAAAAGAGTAGTTTAAATGCTTAAATAATACACAATAGAACAAGTTTGATACTATTTGTGATGGCTTTTATATTATTAATAAATGGTTGTAATTTCACATGTAATGCTCTGAAATCCCCAAAACTTTCAGTTTAATGATATTATTGATGTTGGTGTTGATTTCAGTTCTTTAAAAGTGCTTTGTATTATGAATTTTTAAAGAAAATAAGTGGTACCGCCCGGATTACATCATATCCCAATCTCATTCACTCTCTCCTCCCAATTCACACTACGCTGGCTTAGCTAATAAATAAAAAACAAAAAAGCCAAAACATGACCAGTAATAAGAGCTTGGAGAAGTTCATTGTGTAGAGCAATGATTTTCAATCCTGGTCCTGGGGACCCCATCTCTCTGCACATTTTGCATTTCTCCCTTATTTAACACACTTGATTCAGTTCATCACTTCATTAGGAGAGACTCCATGAACTGAACTGAGTGTGTCAGATAAGAGAGATATACACAATGTGCAGAGTGGTGGGTTCCCAGGGCCATGATTGGAAACCACTGCTTTAGGGATTGGATTCCAGATATCAATGTTTCTGATAACAAATTCAGTGTCAGGAGAACTGTGTATGGATGTCAAGAGTAGCTTGAGATCTTTCAAACAACATAGCTTGCCAGCACAATAATGTGCATGGTACTGGGTTTGGCATTTCCTTTGGATGCCGAGTCCTCCAAAGCATCTCCAATACTGTCATTCTCCTGAGGACAGAGGGATGCCGCGGTCTATTTAATTACTGGGCTCAGTGATTCTTAGAACCAGCCTGTGCCTGTTAATTTAAAGTCCTGCTCCTCCAAACCACACTGCACCCAGCAAAAGATGAGTTTTACTGCCATCAGAGAATTATAAAGCGCAATAAATGCCACCCAGAACTCCAATTCATATTTTAAACCCAAAAGACACAGCTCCTCCTTTTTCATCTCTAAGGGAGCATGCAGTAAAAACCATAATGCTTCTTGGACTCAGTTAATAGGAGCTAGGTTCCTATTTCAGTGCGGAGGAATTAAATGCTTCTCTGTTTTCTGGAACTGCTGAAAATGAAGGATAAAAGGCTATGATCATACCTCTCGGCATGCAAGAATGTTTCTGTGAATGTTATCAGGGAGCATATGCTTGGATGTCAAAAAAAAAAAAAAAAAAAGTGTAGCCTGAATTGTTTATGTTGCACTTAGCAGGCATTAAAGCAAAGAGTGCCGTACAAAAATGTCATTGCTTATCCTGCATTAACCAATAATTTGTCACTTACCAAAACCGCTTTTATAGATTGCTGTTTTGATATTAAACAATATCAAATTAATAAACTAAAGGTTTTTAAAGGGTTTATAGCATGAAAAAAAATGTATGTCAATGCACTATAAAATTACCATGTGCATGCAAATTGCCACTTTTTTTGAGGAACTACACAGAAGAAGAAGATTTGGTATTATTCTAACTTAAATAAGGGGTGGGTGGTATGACTGAAATCTTATCACAGTATTTGTTATTTTATATCATGATGACCATATATATATTAGTTTATATTTAATGTGATGACAGTTTTTTTTCGGGATATCCAGTCAAATAATGCACATTTCAGTTGATGATTGATTGATTGATTGATTGATTGATTGATTGATCATTTCAGTTAGTGCATCTTCACAGTTTGTACAGCACATTTTGTCTGTACATTTGATTTTGTCAACTTGTCTCTATGTAAAGCAGGCTTCAGAAAAGAGAATCAGTGTCGTTAAAGATAAGGCAAGTTAACTGCAATGGCACCTACCATCAACTACTCAATAAGTACCTTGGTCCATGTTTATACCCCCAACTTGAGTACCGCATAACTTATTCTGTACATTAACTAATAGGTACATACACCAGCAGTGTTGGGCAAGTTACTCTGAAAATGTAATCAGATTACTGATTACTGATTACTCCTTTTAAAAGTAATAACGTTACTGTTCTGATTACTTTATTTCAAAAGTAATTAGTAATTAGTTACATTACTAGTTAAGTTACTTTTTCTCCATGAAATTTATGAAATCCCATATACGCCCCCGATAAATATTTATTAAAGCATCAACATTCACAGAACACTGTTATTTTTAACTAAAGCGGCTGCTGCGTGTATGGTTTGGCATGGCAGAATGCCAGCAAAGAGCGCTGCATTTATAATCTCTAAAAGACATCTCAGTTCATCACAATCTCACAAATCTCTGTTATAACACAATAAATATATGCATAATTATGAATGCATGATAAATATCACACAATATTAATGCACATCTCATCAGTAAAGCCGGTTCTGTAAACAGCGGTAAATCTTTACACGTGCGTGCTTTCACATGGAGCAGCATTTACTACACAGAGCCGTTGTTCATTGACAAGCTGCGCAAAACTATGTAGTAATTGCTGCTCCACGTGTAAATTACTCTATGGGATTAATCTTTTAAAGGTACACCATGTAACTTTTGGCACTCTATTGGTTAATAAAACAGATTGTGTCTTGTGAAAGTACATTGCTACTTCTCTCTGTTTATGTTTAAGATGAGTCATGGAGGTATTGGGCTACTCTGAAGCTGCTGTCGTCCCACCTGGTTATTATTCAGGATAAGGCAAAAATATAATTTTTTAGATAGATTCATTATGTATTTACTCCTTGTATACATTTTGAACAAAAAAAGTTAGGTAGTGCACCTTTAAATAACAAGCAAACTATTTTGTTGTGGCTGTGAGACTTCCATTAGAGAGACAAGCAGCAGATTAGTTGGACTTCATTTAGCACTAATGAGAATCCTGACCTCGCTTACAGAGCCAGATGTGAGCTCTTGTGTGTTGTTCCGTTTGTGATGTACTGCAACCACAATTCTTATAGCCTTCAGTTCGGCCCGTGATTCGCCATCATGGTTATCTCCTGTATGGAGAGTTAATTGTTTCCTGCCCTTTACCTGTTTATCTGGTTAGAGTGAGATTGCACGCAGCTATAAAACTTTGGATGTGGCAATTTAAGTACTCAACACACTCAAAGAGGCCTCTCTGAAAAGATGAATAATCAAAACACTCAAATGAATGGAAACAAACATTGCAGGGATTTTTGGATATTGTTTGTGTATTTTAGCACATTAGAGGAGTCAAACGGAGGATGGCAGATGCAGAGTGAAGGAAACGCAAAAATAGATCACAATGCCGTGCGATTAGTATTTATTTCTTTCTTTCTTGTGTGATATCTAGTCTCAAAATTATTGGATCATAAGTGGACAAGAGAGACGCATTAGATATGCTCGCTACTACCAGGTGTAAACAGCAATTTGTCTCGGCTGACCACTAGCGATAGGATCACCAGAGATGGATCTTAATATAGCAGTTGTACACAGGGCCAGTGATGTTTTACTGTCTGGGTCAGCTCATCATGTGGTGCTGGAAGTCTGATGAGACTATCTCCAGGGCAGCCTGTGGCTAACCAGTGGCTGTGTGTGGTTCAGCATGCTCCATCTTAAGAGTCATCAGCATTGAATTTCTCTCAGGCTCTTGCCATCGTAGAACATCACCCCATTGCAAAGTCTCATTTGTGGCGGATGCTAAGATTTATATTGTGTTTTTTGTTTGTTTTTGAATTCACTTTTGCATCCACTTGCACTGTTTTCCTCTCTGTCTAACCGTACAGCGATTCAGCGACTGTAAATGGGCACATTAAAATTCATACTCATTTAATATTTATATTTTCAGAAATCTCATCTCATGTTAGACATGAGATGATCCATAGAGTATTTATATATGCACAAGTGTTTCTTTGTTAGATCAGGACTACAGCATGATAAAATAATCTTTTTGAAAACAAGAATGTGTTGGATTGAATCATATAACGTAAAACAAAGTATGCTCCACTCGTCATTTTCCATTTTCTGCTCATCCCTCTCTCTGTGCTGTCCTCAGTTCAGTCCATTTATGACATTTGCACTGGAGCTACACTACTAAGTCTCTTATGCTTGCCAAGGCTGCATATATTTGATATCATGAAATATTATTATAATTGAAAATTTCTAAATTAAAATATGTTTTAAAATGTTATTGATTTCTGTGACACACAGCTGTTTTTTCAGTAGCCTTAGGGGTCGTTCACACAGAATGTGTCTTTGCGAAACACATCGCTCAGGAATTGTTTTAAAAAAGGCACAGAGCAGAACCCGAGGGTCTCGAGATGCACTTTTGAGACATGATAATAGCCAATCAGAAGAATAGATAGCTGCTATTTTTGACAAGGAAAATGACAGGTTGTGATAATTGCTTAAAGAAATTGAATATAATTCAGGGTATCCCAATACAGCCACTATGAGTGCCTCCTTTGCCATGTTGCTATCAAATAAAACAGTTACTTTGCTACTTAACTTGCTACTTTAAACAAAAGCTTGCAACGCTTGCCCCGCCTCCAGAGTCTTCTGATTGGTCTGCTGTTTTGGAACTGACATTGATGAGCAATGCTGCATGCAAAAGTTGAAATTTGACACAGCATGTACGAAATGCTGCAAAAGAAGTGAATGCAACGGTCATACATGTCCATCTAGCACGTTTACATTAAAAAAAAAAAACTATGAAAAAGTTTTGCATTTAAATGAAAAAAAAAAAAAAAAAAAAAAAACATGTTCTTTGTGAACGGCCCCTTAAGTGTCACATGAGCCTTAAGAAATCATTGATCGATTTTATATATATATATTATATATATATATATGTTAGAGTTAGGGCTGGGCGATATATCTAACGATATAATCATGCGCATCTAGTCAGTAAAGCCAGTTCCCTGATTAGCGCTAAATCGCCATCACCTGCTTTCAAATGGACCGGCATTTAATAGACAGAGCCGTAGATCACTGACAAGCTACGCAATATCGCGTTCATTATCGAAGGCGATACATCTGCGATAATGAACCCGATATTGCGTAGCTTGTCAGTGAACTACGGCTCTGTCTATTAAATGCCGGTCCATTTGAAAGCAGGTGATGGCGATTTAGCGCTAATCAGGGAACCGGCTTTACTGACTAGATGCGCATGATTATATCGTTAGATATATCGCCCAGCCCTAGTTAGAGTAATGTTTTACCATAACAAACTATTGAATCTTTAGTCATCCCCACACTCACATTCATCCTCTTATCATTAGTTTTCAAAACCCATTTTGTTTTGATAACAAAAAAATCAGTTTGCTCAGTATTTATCACAAGCTAAATTCTCGCTTAATGGGCTGTTAACCTGTTATGCTCTTGATGGAGCGGGATTGGAGCGATCTTTAAGTGAGAATAAACACAGCAATGCGACTTTCACAAAACCGCCAATCGTTCCAGGCAAAATCACACAACTCTGCTTCCCCTCACATACTCTGGGGAATAATGGCGACCACAGACTCAAAGGGATCTGTATTCAGCTCACTCCCTCAAAGTGATTGGGAAGGAAGACAAGATCAGACAATCTCAGAATGTTTTACTTCTTGCCCAATACACACACAGTATATCGGGCTCATTAAAATACAACAGCAAAATCTTTATTGTGAGGCTGCAAATGAATATATTTCTCAATCCAATTGCCTTATTTTTCTGCACTGACTGATGTGTTTTCGACTGAAGTCCAGTGCTGCATTTGATAGAGCAATACATGGGGCTATTGAGGAGCCATCTCTTGGCTGGTAATGGCCATGAATGGCTTTCATTGTTTTTTAACTCCAGCCATCATTTGTCTAGCGGTTGACAGCCTTTGCAGTGGAAGCTCACTCTGCCAGCCATAATTATGCCCAATCACTGGTAGAGTGATGAGCAATGTCAAACGCCACTTTTTTTCTCTGTCTGCTTTGTCCCGATAACTTCCTTCTTGGCATTTGAAGTGCCTTCTCGCTTTTGTTCCGTGCTTCTGCCTCTTTGTCGTTTCATTTTTTTCCTCCCTCTCTTCATGTTCCTTTTGTGTCGCGTTGCCCTGTTCACGAGCAGCAAAGGGATTACAACCCTGTCTCGATCGCTTGTAACCTGACATAAAGGAAATATTGTAACATATGTCTGCAGGGCTCGAAAGATACAGCTAAGTTTAACCGATGACGTGGGCCAGGGGGCAGTTGGCTCACACAGCTATGAGGCCGGCACACTTTAATAATGGCTTTGCCCTTGAGGTTTTACTCATTTACTGATGGAGGCTTTGTAAACGAAACTCATGGCTGACTGGGCCCTGTTCAAAAGGAGCTGTGTGACATTGACATCGACACAGAAATTGATGACATTCATTTATGTTGTACATGAAGGACAAAACAGCTGTTCCAACATTTTCTATAACAGAGATCTTTTTGAAATGGAGCTTGTGTGGTTCAATATGAATGCAGGCAAAAGTTGATAGGCTGTATATTGAATAAAATATATTTTTGGCTTTATTTGTTTTTGGAGCTTGGGGTCAGTAAATTTATTTATTTTATTTTTTCATGTTTTTGAAATAAGTCTCTTATGCTCAACAGGGCTGCCTTTATTTAATCAAAATATAATAAACATAGATATATAGTAACATATTATTACTGTTTAAAATAACTATTTTCTTGTAAAATATCTTTTAAAGTGTAACATATTCCTGTGTTGGTTAAGCTGATTTTTTGAAACGGCAGCAATTACTCCAGTTTTTACAAGTGTCACATGGTCCTCCAGAAATAATTTTAATATGCTGATTTGATGCTCAAGAAATATTGTTGAAAACAATGAATCATCTTTTGTAACATTATAAATGTCATTTACTTTTGACCAATTTAATTTATAATTAATAATGTATTACTGATCCACTGATCCTAAATGTTTGAAAGGTAGTTTATATCATCATCGTCATAATCTCTAGCTGGAGTGCCCATGAGCTCCGCTAGAGGGCACCCCATCCTGTACCCTTTACCACTTACCCCGGACTCCATTTCCCATAATCCTCTGCCTGGACACATCATCAATTGCAATCACATGTCTTTCATCAGATCACATCATCAGTTGTTCAATGTTTGTATCTTTTCCTAGTTTCACGTAAGTTCCTTGTTTTTCCAAGTTTGCTAGTTTTGCCTTGTCTGAGTGTTTTGACCGTGGACAGTTTCCTTGACTCTGATTGTTTGCTACATGCCTTTACCTTCGTCTGTTCCATGGATTACACTTATGCCATTGCCTTGGATGTGATTGTTTGCTGATGTTTGACCCTGGCTGTTTCAACCACACTCTCTTTTAATAAAGCCTGCAATTGGCTCCCCACTTCGTGGATGCCTCCTTCGTCACAATCATCAGCATCAAAAAAAAAAAAAAAAAAAATAGAGGAATAAACTTTAAACTATTGATAATATATCAATATGAATGTTTTGCATAGATATACATTTGCTATGGTTTATTGCCCAGCCATTGTTTTGCTAAATTATTCAGGCTTTTTATTTATTTATTTTATTTTATTTTTTTTTTGTGGTGTCTGTTTACTGAAGGATAGAACGGTGCTGTTTTTTTTTTCAATATAATTGATTTTTCCAGGTTATGCACTTTTGATTTGTTTTGTGTTAAGTTATTAACAGTTACAATTGACTGCTGTTCTTTTTCTTCCACTCCTGAAGTCTGTTGTCACAAACACCCGTCAGTTCACATCATCCTCAAACATTTATGCAGCTGCTGTTTTAGGCTCAGCATCAGTAATCTCCTCAGAAAGCAACACAATTTGACCAGAATAATAATACTGTGATTTATTACTTAACTTATTTACTTTTAAAATACTATTGAATAATAACAATAAAAACATTTTTAGCCTGTCTGAAATATGCATCATTTCTTAATATCAGTGTTAGGCTAATATATTGATTAGTTGGATTTGAGTGGGTTATATGAATCTGCGTGAGCTGAACAGTGGAAGCCAGGCTGAAAGAAATAAAGAAAATAATAAAACCACATGCCCTGTGGGAATATAAGTGTGTTGAGAAATGTGAAAGCTAACATAGTAACTGTGTGTTGTTTTTCTTTTTTTCTGTTTTGCTCTCTATTACACAGTGTCGGGAAATGGGGAAAAAAATACCCCAAGAGGGTTGCAGACACCTTCATGCTATATGATGGCCTCTGAAGTGATGTGCTTGCTAGTGCAGGCTTTATGTAAGCCTTTTTTTTTTTCTTTTTTTTTTGGAAGAACTAGGTCCTTATATTTTCCATCTGACATTTTCTTTGTGGAACTTTTTGTGGATTTTTATATTCACAATATTATAACTCTCAAAAATTATCAAATTTCTAAATGTGAAGTTCTGAATATGAATCATATGACATGTTTGAAAGATTTTTTTTTTTTTTTTTAACTACTACTCCAGATACTGTACTTAACTTTGATTTAAATGAGAAGGATATTATTCTCACTGAAACTGGGATAAATTTCTACATTTTATTTTTTGCATTTTTATTGATTGAGACAGAGGTCAGGACATGATGTGAATGTAAGGGACCTTTTTAGTTTAATAAGCATTACTAATAAAAATATTAATACATAATTTAGCTGTTTGAGGAATACAGATGGGAATTAGACTAAAAATTATCTTGATTATTGATTATTGAAAGGTTGCCTGCACCTGGTTGTCTGCTTTGTGAAAACTTAATGAATTAAATGTCAGGAAACTGTCACAGTATAACAAAAATGCTTTGTGACACACTTCAGAAATGTTTTAATGCAATTTCACATTTTTGAGACATTCAACTCTATCATCACATCAATTCACATCTTGATCCAGAGAACTTTCTACAGTCAGTTTTTAAAATGCAGCTTCTCTGTGAGATGGCTCCTCACTCCTTCCCTTTATATACAGCACTGCACTGCTGAGGCTGGATTTTATGGCTGAAAACAGAGCAGGTATCATGTTCTGCGCAGGGCGAGCGTGAAACTCACAGATCTTTTATCTGATGGATTAACTGAGATGGTGAAGTAGTGAGTGTGAATGTGAAGCAGTGTTGGGGAAGCTGCTTTAAAGCTGTAGCTTGCCAAGCTGCTCTTATTTTGATTATTCTTAATTTACTTTTTAAAAATAGTTATGCTACAAGCTGATAACAAAACTACATTTACGTTATTTAGGGGTTTAAGTGTATAATATTCTGATCATATGGTTTAATTCTTCAATTAGAACATTTGTCTGACAAAAAAACAAAACAAAAAAACAATTAGAATGACAGCATTAAATTGAACTTGATGTTACAATAAAATACAACTTGAAAACACTGATTTAGATAATTGAGTTGAAAACATGATGACCAGCAGCATTTAACTACGCATTTTGCTTCAGAAAATGCTGGGTTTAATTGAATCCGTGAATTATTATTTATCTGATCAATGAATCATTTATTTAAATGACTATGTGAATGAACTGGTTTACAAAAAACAAGTCAGTCTTTCCAGTTAATTAACATTAACTAATGGAATCTTATTGTGAAATGTTACCATGTTACATTACATTACATTTTTAATTGAAATTGCACTTGAAAACAGCGTAAAGTACTCTTACTTTTAGTTAGTTATAGAAGTGAAGAGGTATTGTCGCTCATAGAATTGTCCATGCTCCCTTGTTCCCTCAGGAGCATTATGGGCATATGAATTCTGCCAAGCCCCCATTCCCATCTGTAACAGATTTACAGCATTTCAGCCCTTGTGCCTTTCTGCGCTGAACTCGAATGCTGCCAGACCCTCTATGTGCGGAGAATGGTGGGTGTGACGGATGGTCTAGCTGACCCTGATGAAAGACCAAATCGACAATTCCCACTGAAGCTCTTCATCATAATCGCCAGCAGAAGAGGATAAAGGCCAGGACGAGTTATAGGTAAAAAAGACAAGGCTGTGAATCATCAGTGTTTGTGTCATCGAGAAGTTGTCAGTGATCCTGACAGGCCTGTGAAATGGCACTTCCATGACAAGACGCAATGGTTCAAGGGCTTGTGTGAAACTCTGACTGATACATAAATCGCAACATTGTACTGTATATTAGGGAAATGTATCTTAAGTTATCAAAGTACACAAGTAGAAACAGTTTCAGCTTTGCAGTTAAAATGAGTATGCACGCCGATTCCCTAGTGGAATTATTTTTTTCCAAGTATCTGTACTTCATCAGAGTATTTTTATTTTAGGAAACATTCCAAAGTGTAATATATCTGACTTTTTACTCCACTCTGATCAGTATTTTTTTTTTTTTTTAAATCTCAAAGGGTTAGTTCATCCAAAAATGAAAATTGTCATCATGTACTCACCCTCATATCATTCTAAACCTGCATGATTTTTCTTTCTTCTGTGGAACACAAAAGAAGATATTTTGAAGAAGGTTTTTTTTCTACTATAAAATGGCTCTCAAGTTTGTTTATATATTTACTCGTGGATGTGTAACCTTGACGGACTGAACAAAGAAATGAACCGCAAAAGATTCCACGTCAAAGAAGGCGGAGCCCCAAAGCCACACCTATAATGAGTATCTGTCCTTAACTCAAATAAATGACCCAAAGTTTGACTCACTAGCCAGGTTTCCATCCAAAGTTACGAATTTAACTTATGCTCAAAATTGGAATATTGCACAAAATATTTGCAAACAAGCACCATTTCCATCCAACGAGTCAAAGAGAACAAAATCGTCACTTCCTGATAAACTGCCACTATACATCACTAAGAAATATTCTAAGTGAAGCTTCTGAAAATAGCAGACAAAACACAGTGAATGCGATTATTGCTTTCAGGGGTGGATGCTGGTGTTAAGGAACGCAGTCGTTTAACAGTTTTGGGAGGCAATTATACAGAAATACTTTGATGACAGACTTTGTTCGGGCATTTCCGAATGACCATATAATACCATTTAAGATGCTGTGGAACAAGATCGGTCTGCTGGTTAGTCAGGATTTACCGTCCCATAGCACAAAGTCACATTACTTTTTTTTTGATGCGCTTGGAGGAATTTATCCACAAAATGCATTTCCATCTCCCATTATTCGCATTAACCCTTTTTCGTACAAGTCTAAAACCACCTCAAGCGAGCATAAAAACTTTTTTTTGTGAATTAAGGCATTTTTATTTGAAATACAGGGTTTCATCACTCGATTCTGATGCCATACTTTAAAATGCGCATAAAAGTAGGCTGATGGAAACCCAGCTCCGTCTGAAGGATTTCTGGATGGTTTTGTGAAAGTCTCAAAGTTGACTGTTTGGTTTTTTGTGACAGTTTCCCCCTGTAGTTCACATTCTGCCATGCTGATACTACATGACAGGTGTGAGAGCTTTTAGGATGCTGTTGCTAAATGGTATCTGCTGTATGGGATCCTATTTTCTTGTCCATATTACGCGGGGAGGCAAACAGGTCAAGCACAGTGTGAAGTTTGGTTGCTTCTCCGATGTGGATGAACTTTCTTTGAACCCCACCGACTGTTTGTGAACTAAGCAAACAAAAACAAAATTGTGAAAGGGACTCATGTTTGACCACAAAGCTCAGGATACTGAATCCAATCTGGTTGGAACTTATCTGGTCTTGTAAGGATGCCATTAAGGGTGAAGCCGAGATTAGCAAGACACTTATCATCCTCGCTTTAATCCTGGCACTAGAGACTGGATCAGAGGAGCATGAGCAGTAATAAAGATTAATCATCCAATAGAAGAAATCAATAATGCGGTCCAGGTACAAAGCAGGGTTAAAGATGCACACATTGGAAGAAGTGTTTCTATCACTGCTCAGCTGATAAAAAGTGAACAAATTTGAGTGGTAAAAGCACCCATCAGTATTGACAATGCACAAACGAATATTTTAATTAGAAGGCTTTATTTAAAATGCTAATGAGAGAGTTATCCATATTCAGTGAAAAGAGCTTGTTCAAGGTCACTGGAGAGCACAGGGAATCTGCATTACAGCTATGTAATTAGAGATGTGTCAGAGTTTAAATTGTTGCTCTTTCCGTTGCGTTCAGGAGGAAAAGAGCTCATTACTGTAATTAGCTGTTTTACCGGCATGGTTCTGCTCTCTGCCATGTGACCATACGTTTGTAGCTGAAAGCATCAATGTGTTGCTTCACATACTGCAGCTGTTTAGAGCAGGTTACTTTGGGCCTTAAGGAATATGGATGTTGTGTATCCCAAGTGTTTAAGTTTAAAAATATATTTTTAATGAATCCGTTTGAGAATTTAGTTACTCTGAGGAACTGTACCAGTAGATTGTTCTTTTATGTCATGCTCTATCAGTGTTTCATGTTTATTATTTATTACATGCACTATATATTGTGTAAGATTTTCAGTAAGATTTTGCTTTTTTTAATAGAAAGAAACTTGTTTTAAAATAATTTCACAATACAAATTAATCTACTGTATTTTTGATCAAATGAATCAGCAGCCTAGGTGAACTGATTACTTTCAAAAATGAAAAAAAAAAAAAAAAAAAAAAAACTTGCTGACCTTAAACAACCAGTTGTATCTACAAACAGTAGTCAAATTTAAGACTTATGATTAGGTTTAGGGCTGAGTTAAAGTTTGAACAACTTTCTAATTATTTTCCTATAGTTTTAGTGGTTTATTCGGGCTGTGTTTAGGGTTTGGGCTATGATTGTTTGATGCGAGTGCTCTCCTGGAGCACTCTTTCAGTTGACAAGTATCAGACAAAATTGTGATGAACAATAAAAAGTGAGACTTTCTGACACTAAAGAGCCATGGGAGAAGTATCACAGCTGTAGCTGTACTGTGGGACTTAGCACTGCTGATGTCGCACCCTTAAAATATTTGTGGAATGGTAGTGTTGATGCCTAATGAGTGTGAATAAGGTAATGAGGTTAAAAGGTGCCTTTAAGAGGGTGTTATTTTATAGTTTTATTTTTGAGGTTAAATGAACATGTGAATTAACATAGTAGAAGCACTATATTCCCCTTTGTCTCACGTTATCTTTGCATGACATCTGTCCTACAGTGAAGTACTGTATATTTGTTTTAAAGTTTTAGACCGAGGGTGTTTATGTTTAAGTTTGTACAAACTATGTATGTTCTCCTCCTCATCTGTAATGACTTCCAAAGCATTTAAATCCAGTGCATGTTTCCTGATTTTAACCACACAAACTCGCCATCGATCACAGTGAAAATGGAAATATGCAAATATTTTATGACCCCTTTAATTCTGTAAACGAAAGAACGTTTCAGCTAAATGAGTGCCACTCAGAAAGGCTCCCACTCAGGTGAAACACTGATAATGACCCCTAACTGCTTCTTGGACTCTGGCCCAAGTGGGCACAGAAAACTCCATTTTCACTTGAGGACTTAAATATTAGCGCAGTAGTTCCCTCTCGATTAGCTCATAACTAATCATGTGTGCAACCACATGCTGCTAATTTATGAGCTAACCCACAATGCAAGACTGAAGAGTCTGGCTGGAGTGCTTAACCAGAAAACTTAAAGAGAAAATGATATTATCAAACTTGAATTAGGAAACTGTGCAGAAAATGTTGGTGAAGCTAATAGCCTTCTGTTTTAAAGCATATTCTTTGTTCAGGTCTCTGCAGCTGTGACTAAATGTGTTTTTATTATAATATAGAATGGGATATCATTATATGAAGCCATAATGGAATTATGGTATAAGATGGTAATATTTAGTAGGACTAAAATATATTTTATGATTCATGCTTAGATGATTCTCTAGCACTCCAGAAGTCCCTTACAGTTTCTCTCTAAACATCGATATTGAAATGTCATTTGGAAAATGTTTTTGTCAGTGTTTCAAATGTCTGATTGTCATGCAAGTGTTATGTTTGATGTGTCATAGTTGTTAAAAGTTACTTCAAAGAATAGTTCACCCAAAAATGAAAATTGTCATTATTACCCACCATCATGTTGTTCCAAACCTGTATTACTTTCCTTATTCTAAAGAAAATATTTTGTAGAACTGTTTCTGTCCATATAATGAAAGGCACTTGGGTCCAAAACTACATTAGGCCCCATTGACTTTCATTGTATGGGCAAACAGCACTGAGACATTCTTCAAAATATCTTCTTTTGTGTTCCACAGAAGAAAGTAAGTCATACAGGTTTGGAATGACTTAAGGGTAAATAAATGATTTAAATTTTTAAGTGAACTGTTGCTTCAACACCTTTCCCTAAAGAAAAGAAAAGAAAAAAAAGGTTAAACATTTATTTTCAAATATGATCCCACAATGCAAGATTGAAGTTACTAAGATATCATAGTTGCCTGCAGTAAACATTTTCACAGAAGAAGAGCTCACTAGTGATATGAATGTGGTTAATTATACGGGTCCTGGGTGATAAACTATTCTAATTTTGCACAATCTGAGATAAAAGTCTTCTTTCGGTGCTTCTATAATTATTCCTAACTTTTTTTTTTATTTCTTTTTTTTTTTCTGGTGAATGTTTATTCTTATTCATTGAGATAAGCTTGAATAGACCGCAAGCTGTTACCAGCCCCTCAAGCCACTGGTGGTGTTCAGTGATTATCAGTTGCAGTTTTTCTCCAGACCTCCTGGGGGAGTTTTGACATCTAATTAGCAGTAGCAATAATAGTAGAAGATATTAATCAAGAAGGTCTAAAAAAAATAAAATAAATAAATAAATAAAAACCTGGAGAATGCTATCTGTTTGCATTCCCATTCATATCAATTGCAGCTGGTAGTATGTCACCTGCATGCTAAGGTATTTGCTTCGTTCTGCCCCCAGGTTTGTTTGTTTTGTCTTTGTTTATATATATATATATATATATATATATATATATATATATATATATATATATATATATATATATATATATATATATATATATATATATTTCACCAGAATGCATGTTTTTAGTGAATATTTTTATTCAGTCATATGGTTCTAGTTGATAGTTACAGGATCAACAGTACCAACAGGGGCTAACTGGGTCATTGTAACTAGCCAAAATTTGACTCCTTAATATTAATAATGAGATGTTTTACCTTTTGTGTGGGTCTGTCATCATAATCTATAAAACATCATGCAGACTGTATTTTGTGGTTTGCATTATAGCACCCTGTGTAGCTTGTTTGCTATCATTCTGGCAGCAATTTTTCAGTTGCATACAATTTAAAGGGTTGTGAAACCCCCTATTACAATGCTTCTCAGCACAGTTTTGAAAAATGCTAAAAAGTGGAGAGCACAATAACACCAAATCCAGCCAGTTTTATTGCGCTTTTATTGAGTTAAAAGCATCAAAGATCCCATAAATGCACACCATTGCATGCATTAAAATGAACAAATATATTATGATGTACAGTGCATAGTTTGTAAACTCAACGTACATTACACAAATACACACATAACCTATGATGGCGATAATTTAATGCACAAATTAATCCACAGCTGTTTTCATTTGTACTCTTTTTCGAACATGTACAGTATATACTGTATATCAGTCTGCTATTGCACTTTTAATAGCTTTTGAACTATTTTACAGAGGCTGTTAAACCAGGAAGATGAAAACAGTGCAGGAAAGCTTAAAATTAACCATTTTTCTTCTGCAATTAAAATCAAATAATGCAAACATTGTCTTCTTTAAGGTCCAACACAAATGCCTCAAAATCTGCCTTAAAATCTCAGAAATTGTAGTCATGTGTTTCACGAGCTTTATAAGGCTTTTAATTAGCACCCACAGGCTTTTAATTGGATATGATGTTCCAAATAACTTGCACATGCAACAGATTTCCGTTTTGAAGGCCAATAGCCTCCTGAGATATAAAATCCAGAGTGATGGCCTTGTGGTGGGATTGTGGACACCTAACTCAGCCAACATAGATTAGCGGAAAACAGGGACATCCTTGGACATAAAGGACAACGACTAATCACCCCATAAAACAAAACATCCTCATTCAACTCAACACTTTAATACTTTATTTGAATGGCTGGCGCCCATAATTGAATTGGCCGTGGTGTATTGGTGGGGCAGAATTTACTGGCTCTGAGCAGTAGTCTGCATGATGGGAGTCAGAGAGGTTACCTTTTATCCTCAAAGATTGCCCATTACAGGGGCTAAGTGGCTTTTTTATGGCCTCTTCTTCACTGTTGCCCAGGTTTGAACTGGATGGAGGACTTAAAGGACTTCTTATGGTCTGGGGATGTTGTGTAAAGAGGATAAAGGGAATGATGGCTCACTTGCTGCACTCCGTCAACAGTATCAGCCCCCATATCTGATGAGTCGCTCACCTTTTAGCGTCTCTTTATCCCAGCTTTGTGCAGAGATAAAACACTGGTTCTACCGTAAGAGGAGGCCCGATCTTGGATCTGTGATGTACACATTAGGGGTGAAAGAAGACATTTAAAGTCTTCCTGGCAAGCTTGCACTCTGTGTGAGTGAAGATTGGATGGAATCAATTTTTTATGTTTTTATCCTCAGGTTGTTTGGATGATATGGAGTCCGCTATAACCTTCATTAAGGACTTCACAGAATAAAGCAAGTACCAGTGAGTTAATGCTCAAACTTTTGAGTACTGACCTGTTTGCAAAAGCTTGTTAGGTTAATAATAGTGCAGAGAACAGGTAATATGATGGTTTTGTACCTAATTCCCAATATGTTTGGTCAGCAAAATGGTAGTTACAGCCACAAGCTTGCAAAATTTTTTTTTTGGGATGTTACCACCAGCTGATTTTTCTTTTAGCACCACAGATTGGACACAAAAAGCATTTGTCTTTTAATGAATAAAGGGGAGCAGGAGTAACACAGAAAATGAATTCAGTCACAAATGAAACTCAGCACATGCTCAGTCAAGCACATATATTCTTGTTTTAGTCTCTTTAGTCCTCTATAATTTATTGGTTTTCCAGTCATTTTCTTCTGCTGTATAATTATCAAATTCTCTGAATTTAAACATATCTGTTTCATCTCTAGGTTATCTTGAATGGCAGAAACTAACACTTTCACAGCTAGCTTCTTTACAGGATTTTATCTCCACTGTAAGGGTTAGTGGCATTTGTGATACCAGTAAAATAAGAGTTGTTTAAATTAATAGAAAGATATAATCTTTTTCACATTATTTCACTGAAGTATCTAATTGAAGTTTTGATTTATTAGCTGATAAATATAGCTTAAGGATTAATCTTATTTCAGATAATTCAATTATTGGGCTCACGGTAGACTTTTTATTTTAAACACGTTATTCTTGATAAAAGCATCTGTATAATATAAAGGTTAAAGCTATTCAGATTTATTAATACATATTAAAGCAATTCTAGCATTGCTTAAAAAAAAACTTTTACAATAAAAACATTTTTTTTCACCCCCAGCCACCCACATGGTCTCCAAAACCTTAAATTTATTATAAGGATTTAATCTTTCTCATTATAAATGTATTAATGATACAGTTACATTTCATACTCCAAAAGTTGGCATGTAGCTCATTAGTAGTGATAAATGAAGAAAAACGAAAGAAATGTTAAATTTGCCCCCGTTCTCCCTTATTTCATTCCCATAACACTGAATATTTTGAGAAACCCAGAGTTTAGAAGGTAAAGCACAAATGCAGTGGAAATTACTTGTTTTTTTTCTCAGCTACTCCAGACTGCCAGCAGTATTTTCATACCAGTTGTCTCTTGCTGCCTGTAAGAGCTTCCTTATGCTTCTCGTGGTGGACCATTATGCCAGTGCCAGCCACTGCAGCAGCCAGGCGAACAGACAAGTTTCTGTAAAAATGTCTCCGTTGGCAGACGTTTCAGCCAGGCACTCAACTGAATTTCATAGAGAACCTCTGCCAGTCGGCAGTGCTTCTTACATTGGCAAGACAATTTGCTATTTCCTCTAGCCTCTGCAGAATGATCTCCCCATAAACATGTGCCTTCTATGATGAAAGATTACACACTCAGTTGCAAAAATTCATTATCCTGTCTGACATTAGGCCAGAAAGAAAATAAAGAACTTTGTGGTGATCTGGTATCATAATTTATAACTTCAGCATGAGCTGTTAGGTTACTGATTATGGGATTATAATTTTTTAATTTTATAATATAATAAAGTGGTCCACTTATTATGTCTCTCTAAAGGAAGGCAAAGAAGATGAGGATAATCCACAACAAAAGTCTTTAATATTGTAGTCCACATAAACTCAGGCAAGGAAACAGCTCAGGGTAGTCGTAACATCCAACATGAAATAATAACCAACAAACTACTGAACAGAAGGAAGACTTTCTTGCATCAAAAACACTTTTAGTTTAATGTTTCATGACCTTTTCCACCCTCTCTCCTAACCTCAGAAGTAACATCGATATGGTTTCCAGTTGTACTTTAAGATTTCTATGTAAACGTTTCATAAAATATAGTTTATGAAATATCATTTGCAGTTATTTTTGTTCACCTTTTTTCCAGCTTAGATAAAAAAAATGGCTTTGGAATGGGGAGGAAGTTTTGAGTTATGAAAATTCTTAAGTGTTCCTGACTATGCAGCATTTTACTAGGTAATGTCTCTCTAAGTACTGCATTTTTTTTCTAAGATATTAAAATTTATTTAAATTCAAATCAGTATTTCACATCTATTTATGTACCTATTGGCAACCCATGCAAAAAGGAGATCAATTACTCTCAGACAGTCGTTATCAAAAAAAAAAAAAGCCCTTCAGGATGAACCATCTGAGAATTCTTTGGATTCAGGATTACATCATTGCCTCATACTATAGTAAATCAAGCTGTTTTATTGCAAAATATTTTTCATCATTATGTAATGCAGTTTGTAGCTATGAAAAGGAGGAGGTAGGAACCAGCAAACATTCAAACATTAATAATCAAATAAATGAACACAAAACCAAAAGTAAAGGTGGCAGCCCCTCACGGACGACTGCCTAAAATACAACATAAAATCCAAGCCTGGTCCTCTCTCGTCCTTCACTGTAGTCACTCCTCCTTTTATCCTTCCGGAGCTCCTCCGTGGGACTCGAGACCAGTGTGGCACACAGGTCCCCGCCCCACTCGTCACTATATAATTTCATTGTTGTTTTGTCCGTAGTAGTGGTAGCTGTTTGTCAGTTACTGATAAACATATGTAAATTATAGATTGAAGTGTGCGCCATAAGAGTTTCACATTTTGATGAGCTGTGACTATCAAGCAATGTTGTTGTTTTTCAGTGCCGTTTAGTTAAGCTGCTGTGGACTTGCTGACTTTAGTAAAGACAGAGCCTCTCCGCACCTCCCTGACTCCTAAAACCAGCTACAATCTGGTTGTGAATTAACAGGCTATGTGTAAGCACCTGATTCCAGTATGCTAATGCTGTAGAGGTATGCACAGTCACAGATCAGCTTTTCCTGAGTGTGTATGCGTAATCTCTTCTCTGCATGTATGTGTATGTGAGAGGCAGCTTCCAATTGCGGGTAAAATCGCACTGCACCCATTTAAACAAGGTTCCATCTGTTTTACCTCAACACCAACTTAACGTCTTTGTGTGTGTGAATGTACAGAATGTCTGTGTGAGTAGTAGCCAAGTGTGTATCCATCTACATGAGTTTGTCGTGATTGGATTCCAGCCTACATATTAATTAATCTCAACCAAGTGCATTAGGGAGAATTTTTTGGCACTTTCCCTGCTGTTTCCATACATGCGTAAACATACGGGATGTGTTTGCTTGTGTGTATTTTGTGCTTGTGTGAGTTATTAAAGCAGGACATGAGTGGTACTCAGTGTGGGTTTGGCAGGCCCACTTCAAACCATATTTTAGATATGTTTGAAAGGCTTTATGTTTACAATACTAATCTTTTGACTCATTATGGTTATTTAGAAAATAAGTATTAGATAGTTATGCATTATTATTGTTAGAAAGTATTAAATAAATACACAAACACAAAAAAAAAATCAGGTTGCAAAGATTAAAAGAAGGCTCTTATACTCACCAATGCCCAGTTTGCTTAATCAAAAATACACAAAAATATTAATATTGTAAAATATTATTATAAAATATCTGTTTTCTAGTCATATATATATTTAAGTATTTTATCAGTAGCCATTACTCCAGTCTTTAGTGGCGCAATCCTTCCAAAATAATTATAATATGCTAATTTGGTGATCAATAAGCATTTCTTATAATTATCAATGTTGAAAATGGATGTGCTGATTAATTTTTGCAGAAACCATTTTTCTCAGGATTCGTTTGTTGAATGGAAAGTTTAAAAGAAAAGCATATTTTTGAAATAGAAATCTTTTGAAACATTATGAATGTCATTACTGTAAATTTTGATCAATTAAATGTCCTTGCTGAAAAGTATCAATATCATAAAATAAATAAATAAATAAACCCAAACATTTTGAATGCTATTTGCTATAAATACAAATAACAAGCATATACCAAGCCTATATATATTGCAAACCTTATTTTAGTGGACCAAGAAAGAAACTTTTGATATAGCAAGTTATGTCTGGATTTGGCTGAAAATTGCTGTACACTGATGCTTTTCACAGAATTGGAACATTTTACATAAAAGAGGAAAGAGACAAAATGTAAATCTTAATGTTCCCAGCTCACACAGGCATATCCCAAAATACTGCATGGTTGTATTGACAAAATATTGATTTGAGAAAGAGTGCAAATATATAAACTGGTGCACACTTCTTCATTGACAGTTTCTGTAATCCATTTCGACCAGCTACTTTCCTGCCATTCATACCTCCCTGAATCCCATTTGTCTGGTCTAACTGCGCACTCCAGACAGGAAACAATCCAGGCAATCTCCCTCTCTGCTTGAGAACAAAGTTTGTGTCTCTACTCTTTGCTGGATTGTAATCATATCACGGTGTGGGTAATTGCTATTTCCAGTTAGCTCAAGGGCAGGAAGACAAGCTTGTCATTTCCTTCTCTTTGTTGGCTGCCTGTCACAAGTTTAATAGTTGATCACCTCCCCCAGATTCCCTTATCTGGTATCGCAGTAGTCTCATATGAGCTCGCTCTCTCCTGTCTGTCTGCTAATGGGCTTCTTAGGTCTCCTAAGGGAGTGCTTAACTCTCTGTAGCCAGCTACACACTTCTGTGAGTAGGGTCACTATTAATAAAAAGATGTGCTGGGGGAGCAGAAAAGAATTTGTGGTGATAGTCACTGTTGAAACCAACTGAGCAGATAGTTTTAAATATGGGAGGCTTCCTCGCTAACGTTTTTTCAACGTTTTTTGATGAGAAAACGTATCCTCAGTCTAAACTCCCTGAATAAGGCCCTCGATGTCAGCAAGGGCCTATAAAGCATCTGTCAATGCAGAAGATTCCAGAATCGCTAGTCATGCTAAACACCAGGGATCTGCTCCATTCAGAATGAAATTAAAAATGTCTTTTCCAATTAAATTGCTGAATTTGAGTTCAATTTAAACTGGATAGCAAACATAATTAAAAATAGCTGTTTGAATTTGAATATAAGCAAGTAGGATTAAAATGGTTGGTGATTTTGGTGATTGGTAATGATTTTGTTATGTCGAGGAGAAAAACTCTGACATGCATTCCCGACAGTAGGTCATCCTGGGACTTTTTGCTTACTGTTTTGTCAATTCAGACATACTAATGTTCACATACTCTTTTTTTTTTACCTATTATATTGTAAGGAAGTGTACAATTTTCAATGTAGCCACTGTTTCAGGTACTGCAGAAATGTACCTTATGCAAAAAAAAAACTTTGTAACTTTTGAAGTTTAAATTCTCTAAATGTATTCTAGTAGACCCCCAAAAGAAAATTATGACCTTGTAAAAGAGCACAATATGTGTTCTTAGTACAAATGAAAATGTGCTAAACCTAAACTTTTAATTTTATTTAAAAGTTTTAAGAAAAAAAAAAGTTTACATCCATAGAAATGTACATTTATTTTATATAGTTCATCATATTTATTCATTCCTTTCCAGAATCCATTGTTTTGTTTTGTATTTAATTGCAGTGGAGTAAATTATTCTTTCTGTCACTCCAATTAAAATTTAATTAAAACTCCTGATAGGTGTGGACAATTCGAGATTCAGATTGACCCTTATAAATTGGCAGGAAGCCGATTCTTCAGTGTGGAATTTTGCACAACACTGATATACACCATCAGCTCTTCACTGCATCATGAAAATGGCTCTTGAACTAGGCCATGCCTGCCCTTAGAGACAAGGTACAAGAGGGTGTGTGGCAGGAGATGCTCTACGATGTGCTGAAATAGCGTGCGAGAGCATGTCGACATCCATCCTCCTCTGGGTCGCCCTTCTACCTGCCTTACTCTGCGCACCAGGGTCTTGTTGACATTTTCATCTGTGTCGCCTACAATTTATGTACGGTTAGTCTTGTGCCTGAGCGCACTCCAGAACCGTGTAAATGCAAGCAGGGAGAAAAAGAACAAATTGCTTTTTTAAATTGCCCGGACAAGTATCCCGCTCTTAGCCAATAAAGACAAAGTACATAGCTCAGACCGAGGTGCTTTGCAGTGGGAGTCTATGTTTTCCCAGTCACGTAGCGTACGTGAGGTAACAAATTATTTTCCGACAAGAGACTGATATGATAATGACATGAGAGGGTTAAACTGCCTCTCATATTTCTTCATAAGGAAACTAGGGCGGCAGCATAAATCAAGATCTGTTGTTATGAGTAACTGAGGCAGGCAACAGTGTGACTTCATTTACAATAAGCTGTGTTGATGGGAGGATGATGTAGAGAATAAACCTGTGGACACAAACAGAGCTCTGACTCTCTATGGGTGGTAGTGGTGTCTCGGTCTGTTTAGGGAGGTTGGCCATCGCCATCTTGTTCATTATTGTTAACAAAGCACGATGTCATCTGATATCAGTCTGCTTCATCCTCAGATTTCTTGTTTAAATAATCCAGTGGAAGCCTGTTTCCATCTCAGAGCAAAACCTAAATATGTAGCACTTTATATCTCAGAATTTTGATTTTGTTTCTCGTGATTGCAACTTTATATCTTGAAGTGTGACTTTTATATCTCACAACTGCTATTTTATTTTTTTGTAATTATGATTGTATATCTCGCAGTTGCCTTTTTTCATGTACTTGCGACTTTATTTCTCAGAATGTCACTTGAGAAAGGAAGGGGCTGTCTAAGTGACATAAAAATGACCAGTCACAGTTTGTGTCACATTTGGAGCAGTGGCCCTCAACCTTTTTGCTTGAAGGTTTTAAGGCTTGACTTATGCGTGTTCTTCAATAAAAATAATAGTTCACTGAGGGGGAAAAAAGAAAGACACTAATTGATTTGTGTGTGTTTAGCATTTTAAATGTATTTTATATAAATAGAGCAAAATAAAATAAAGAGGAGATCCTGTATTCTTCTTGTTAAAGGGGTCATATGATGCAATTTCAAAATTTCCTTTCTCTTTGGAGTGTTTCAAGCTGTCCGTGCATAGATTAGATTCCTAAAGTTGCAAAGACTAAAGTCTCAAACCCAAAGAGATATTCTTTATAAAAGTTCATCCACGCCCTCCTAAAACGCCTCATTTAAACACGTCCCCACATGTCTACGTCACTGTATGGGAAGATTTGCATAACACAGCCCAAATGTTCATGCAGATAAAGAAGGTGTAACTTTGATTCCCGCTGTAGTATTGTTGATGCCGCCATCATGTCGTGGAGACGCTGTGTGTTTCATTGTGAAAGCGAAACTACTTTGTTTGGCTTTCCAAAAGAGGACACAACTAGAAATCAGTGGTTAAGTTGTATTTACAACACAGTACCAGAACTAGGGAAGTCGTGGCCTAGTGGTTAGAGAGAGTTTGACTCCTAACCCTAAGGTTGTGTGCTCCGGGTGTGTGTTCGCTGTGTGTGTGTGTGTGTGTGTGTGTGTGTGTGTGTGTGTGTGTGTGTGTGTGTGTTCACTGCTGTGTGTGTGCACTTTGGATGGGTTAAATGCAGAGCACGAATCCTGAGTATGGGTCACCATACTTTCCTTCACTTCAATACACACACAATTTCTTTCAACCCAAATATTCAGATATGTGCAGCGCATTTTACGGAGGACTGTTTCCTGGTATAGTAGCCTACAATGCTTCTGTGCACAAAGGCTGTTTCTATAAAGTGGGGCAATTCCAACTTTACAAGGACAGTCTGGTGCTTCTGACTCACCTGTAAGTACGTTTTCATATTTATAGAATTTGCCACTGATTCAAATGCGAGTTTTGAGCAGTGTAGAGTAGCGCTTGTTGTTTGTCATTTCTCCGATCACAAATACAGACATGGTTTTATGTTTATGCAACATGTATGTCAATGCAACGAGTAAAAAGACAGTATAAGTCATTATAATCAGTAATTATGTCCCCACTGGATGCAACAAATGCCCCGTTTGTAATGGGTTTTATTGTTTTTGTCTCATTGCACCGGGACACGGGATCACAGTATGGTGAGGGGCGTAACATTTTCGTCACACGCTAGAGGCATTCAGTTAATCACAACACACTGGATAGCTGGCCAATCAGCGTACACCTCGCTTTTTTTTAGAACAATGAGGTTTGTAAAAATCAATGCGTTTCAGAAAGGCAGGGCATAGAGGAGCAACAATAATGTACGTTATGTGGAAAATGTGTTTTTTCTTTTTAACCTGAAACCGCATAAACGCATTGCATTACACCAAATACACAACATAATGTTATTTTTAGCAACATAATATGACCCCTTTAAAGGGTTACTAAAGGTTTATGTGTATAAAAACCTTTCATAACTCATAATGCTTGAGTAAGTCTATTAGAAATATGTTTGCATCTTTCAGATGCACGAAATAGAGTATCTTGTCAGTTTTTGTATGTTTCCTGTAATAAATATTTAATTTAAAGCTTGCTGAAAAGGTGAGCACCTGCAAAATGATTTATCAAGGCTGAAAATAATTGTGGAAATGGGAACTCTTCTATGAATTCTCATTGTATGGATAAGTCTGTCTTTTCTCAGAAAGGTTAAAAATGTGAAAAGGGGTGCAGAAATGTGCTATTGTGGCTAATTGCCTATAATATGCATTATGCAAGTGCAGTTATGTAAGTGACAAATCAAACCTCCTTTTATAATTCAAAAGTACAGTCTGTTCAGTTATAATCGTGGACTTGTCCTTGGTGAAACCAGACATTTAAATGTGTGCACCAGCTGTAGAGAGCCTGTTCCATTTCCACAGCAGGGAACCATTGTTAAACGTCCCCTTATATGTCAGGTTTGGGAGACTAAATGCATGTATTACATGCTTTATTTAATATTTTGTACATTTTTATTTTTATTAGATTTTTTTTATTATCATGTCTAGCAATGGCTCCTAAGCAATAAAGCATCATTTAACCTGTTATCCTTTTGTGCAGGCACAGATTTATATTCATTAGCCTGCTTGTTAGTCCTTTCTCATTTGTTAACAAAGATCACAACTAATGGCCTCTATGTTTGGCTATCCAGTTATGTCTGATTATAGTGAGGCAAACACAAGATAATCCTTATATCAAATAATCAATCAGAAATCCCCGGCACGGTAATAGAATTCACTTCCGTAAATGCGATTGTTATGTCTTGCTGTTTTGCATGCATTGTAGCGGGCGGTGAGCTGAAATTATCTCTGGTGTAAGACTGCTGTCAATCCATATTCGCCAGAGAACCAGCCCGCTTTTCAAGTGTGTGCTAATGAATTATAACATCTGTTTGTTTCCTGTGGTGTAAGGCCTTCCCAGAGCTACTGTTCCACACCTGGCTTTAACATCACACATTTTTTTGATAAACATACTTTGCCCCTAGATGAGAAAGCAAATGTCTGTCAAGAAATACTAAATGAACGTGACACTTTCTGTCTTTTCCCAGGAATTTAGTTTGTGTTTGCTATCCCTGATGAAATTGGCTAGGATGTTTTGACGGATTTGTACTTCAAACAAACTCCCACCTTTCATAGAGGACTTATTCTTCATTGTGTTGGTGTTTGATTTCCAGGCTACTTCACACCCACACGAACGGGAATAAATGCCAAATAATGGTAATATACAGTAACATTTACAGTATGTAGACTTTTTTTTTTTTTTTTTACAAATGCAACTTTAAAATCACATTGTGATTAAACCATTCTCTGTCTGATCCATGTTTAAATGCTAGATTTATATATATATATAGAGAGAGAGAGAGAGAGAGAGAGAGAGAGAGAGAGGGAGAGAGAATATATATATATAGAGGGAGAGAGAGAGGGAGAGAGAGAGAGAGAGAGAATGTTGATATATGTATTATGTATCTGCCTCAGAGTATAACTTTATATCTCACAATTGCTGATTTTTGACTTAATTGCAATTTTATACTTCACAGACTTTGAGTTGTATTTGTGATTATTTCTCACAATTTTATCTTCGTATCTTACAATTGTAACTTTGTAGCTCAAAATTGTGATTTTATTTCTTATAATTATGACCTTATATCTTATAGTTGTGACTTTATTTGACTCATTTGCAATAATTATCATATTATGATTTTGCGAGTTTATTTTTCACAGTTGATACTTTATTTGACTTAATTGCAATTTTGTACCTCACAATTTCAACTTGTATTTGCAGCTTTATTTCTCAAAATAACAACTTCATTTCCCACAATATTATTTCTCATAATTGTTACTTTATATCTCACAATTTCTACTTTATTTGACCTAATTGCAATTTTAAACCTCACAATTGTCTTTTTACTGACTTGATTTTTCACAATAAAAATTTTGTTTCCCACACTTGCAATATTATTTCTCAAAATTTAGATTTTATTTCTCACAATTTTCTAGTTTATCTGATTTAATTGCAATTTTAAACTTCATAATATGTGACTTCATCTTGTATTTGCAACTCTCACAATTACAACTTTATAGTTCAACATTTCTGTCTTATTTCTCATAATTGTGAAATTGTGTCTCCACAATAAGGATTTTTAAACTTTTTGTCTTAATCTCACAATAACCTTTTTTGGGAGGGTGAAAAAGGCTTCCATACTACTGTGATGGCCCATGTCAATGCCAAACCATCACAGATATGTCTCATCATTTTTCTACAATCAGTCCAGAACAGAACAATGTCCTTCATATTTCTAGAAGATTCCATGCATAGTCAGAAACTCTCGACTGTGGTGGCAGGTGTTGTCTGTGCGCTTGTCATTACGGCACATTATCTTCCATCAGCCGCACACATCAGTCTTTTTTATTGTTCAGCCATGCCTGGCATTGAGATGAAAGCCAAGAAGAACACGCTCTTTCATCTGAGCTAACTGGCTTATACAGAGAGACTGTTATGTGTGTGCGGTTCAGCGCTGGGTCGGTATGCAGTGCCTGCTGTTGTCAGAGGTGAACGGGAGGTCGTTGTCTGAATGCTTGTGGTCCACTGCTTAAGGGACCTGTCGAGTCCGTTCAGTGTCAAATAGTGCTTTCACTCATGTTGTCTCTTTGTTGGACTTAAAGGTGAAGTGAGCCATTTCTGATCCTCTAGCATCACCGAATGATATTGCAAAATAATGTCTGTTTTCAAACAAGTTTCCCAAATTGTTGGTGCCACTATGTTGCATTTCTAGTGTTTTCCCCAGTTTTCTAGTGTCTTTGGAAAAAGTTAAATCTACATTATATACTGTAAATGTTTGTTCATTATACCACATTATTTTCTGCCTTTTTCCCAATAATATTTGACCGTAGTAGTATTATTATGTTAATATTAGTATTTTATTATATGACAATTCTTGCATTGGTGGTATATAAAAGTTTTTTTTTCTTTTACAGCATTGAAAGGGGGTTTTGAAACTTTTGTCACAAAAATGTTCTGAAATTGTCTTGGACAATTTCACAGGAGTAACTATTATTGCAGGAACTATTTTGGCTGAAACTGTGTTTACTATGGTAATTGTTATTGGAGTGCTGCATTAGCTTTCGTAGTCTTTAAGAATTTCTGTCCTTCCATAATGTTGCACTTTTCTTTTTCATCACGTTTTGTCCAGCAGTTCCACTGTACAACTTGTATGTCTAGATAGGCAGTCTATCTCATTTTTAGTACCGTGTGTGTGTGTGTGTGTGTGTGTGTGTCTGTGTGTGTGCATGTCCTTCACCAGTCAGGCAGAAATATGACAGCCACAACCAGGCTGATAGTTCTTCCAAATCATGGCATTCGGCTCTGACAGCTCCAATCTCCCCTTTCTTTCCCTCGTTCTCTCCTTGCCCACAGAACATGAGAGAATGATCTGGCTGCTCTGTTTCTTATTTAAATGAAAATATTATTACATTATGCCATGTTTCATTTATCTGAAGATGGAGTCGCATAGAAATCCTCTTTCTCTCTTTGCAGCTATAAATGTATTGCATTTTTAGGTCGTTCGCTTACATTAGAAGAATGAGGCCTTGTTAATACACTTGATTTTTGTTTTTCATCTATCAGTCTTTGTAAGGGTGTTTTTTTTTTTTTTTTTTTTCAACAGCAGGCGATTTTATGTCCCAGGAATTGATTTTAACAGAACAGATTTTTGTATTATTTTTGCAACATTTGTAAATATCTTTTTGACACATATATCTTTCTTTCTTTCTTTCTTTCTTTCTTTCTTTCTTTTTCTTTCTTTCTTTCTTTCTTTCTTTCTTTCTTTCTTGCTTTCTTTCTTTCTTGCTTTCTTTCTTGCTTTCTTTCTTTCTTTCTTTCTTGCTTTCTTTCTTGCTTTCTTTCTTGCTTTCTTGCTTTCATTGTCCCAGACCCACACTTTAAGTGTTCAAATATGAACATCCATCATAAATATATTATAAATAAATTTAATCTGTAATAATGCATAAGTGTTGAAATATATATGCAATACATATTTTAAATGTCAGTTCCAGATATAATCCTGCAATTCTGAAAAAAAAAAAAAAAAAAAAAAGAATTCTGACTTTTTTTCCCCTTGCAATTCTGAGCTTACATCTTACAGTGATGGAGTTTATATAATCTTAAAAAGAAATTAAATTACCCTTTTTCTATTTTGTTCATGAAGTTTGTAAACATTAATGTGTTCAGATTCTGTAAATATTTAGGAAATAAAAGACAAAAATGTGTATAGTTTTTATTGTAAAGGTTTAAAAAAATATATATATATTTTTCTTTAATTATTCTAAAAGTTCACAAGGCCAAATATGTGTCACAGTACTGCTGCTTTTTTGGAGTGAGGAGACGAGGGAGATTTTCACAAGGAACTGACTTTATTTACCACATCGAAGGAACACACACAGCAGGGGGAATAGACGTTTAAGACAGCATGCTAGACATGGAAACACACAGGGCTTAAATCATGGGACTAATCAAGTAAACTAATAAAGGAACACCTGGAATCAATAAACATAATTGAAAACAAGAGAAAAAAGCTTCATCAAAAAAACCACTTGTAGGAAAAAAAAAAAAAACACAGGACTGACATTGTGCCCATATTTGAAGAAAAACCTTTCTATATTTGACAGAAAATCAAAATAGTTTTATAACCTTCTATATAACCTATTTTTACACGTACAGGATCACACAGGTGTATTAAACAGCCATACAGTATGTCTCCTGTGATAACTGTAGAAGGATGATAATTAGTTTTCATATCAAGCGATATAATTGTGATAAAGATGAGGCTGAATTCTTGACCTTGTATTTTAAATACTTCTGTTTAATAATGGATGGAGAGAAAGAGAGTTGTGGGGTCTGAGTGGTAGAAAATGAGCGAGCGTGAGAAAGAGAGATTCTTCCATAATTACAAAAACACTCATTAGAGTTTTTAATTAGCTTTCTGATTTAAGCTCAGGAATAATTTCTGTTTTATGCTCTCTTCAATCACACGCTCTTAAACTAATGAGCTCTTCCTTGCTTTATTTCATTCCATTTAATGCCTTTGTAATTGTGCACATTTAATAAGGATTCGGGGCAAAGCATTAAATGTGTGTATTACAGAACGTGATGACAGGAACGCGCCACACAGTTAATCATTAATCAGTTCTCCGCGTTAAACAGCCTCATACAAATGATGACCGCTGCTCTGTTAGCATGCAATGAACATTGCAGCACATCTTAATACTAACTTTGTTTATTACTAACCATGCTGAAACTGTGGGGTCCAAAAAGCTAAGACCACTTGTGAATATGCTTCTATTTTGCATTTTTATTTAACAGACATATTATCAACAAAACAGTTTGAGAGAAATGCTGCTTTAATGACAACAGCACTCAAGTTTCATGAACTCAAGTCTGTGCAAAACCTAATGATGTTGTGTTCATTGAAAGAAAGAGATCTGATTATATTTACAAAAAACATGATCACATGACTTGTCACAATTTTGCGTATTTGATTAGTGGGTCAGTGACGTGACCCACTTTTTTCCATTCTATCCATTACTTTAACCAATTTAATTAAAAAATACTGAACGTTTTTAAAATTATTATTATTATTATTATTGTTGTTGTTGTTGTTTTTTCAGGTGGCAAAATGTCATTAACTAAAGTTTTACCTCAATTAATATATATATATATATATATTTTTTTTTTTTTTACTGTGATCTTAGACTTTTGGACCCCACTGTACACTCATTAAAATATAGGTTCTTTATTGGCATCAATGGTTCCAAGAATAACTTTTAACAATCTTGGAGCCTTGTCATTTTCACAAAAGGTCTTTAAAGTGGGAAAAAAGGTTCTTTAGATTATTAAATTGTTCATCACACTGAGAAACAAATGGAACTGTTCATTGAAAGGCTTTTAGTGGAACCCAAAAATGGTTCTTCTATGGAATCGTTGAGAAAAGCCGTTTTGGAACCTTTATTTTTAAGAGTATATACTGTATGAATGCTTGTTTGTTTCTTTGGAAGTGCATGCATGTGTATGTAAGCTTGTTTGTTTCTGTGGAAGTGCATGCATTCATGAAAGCTATAAAAGCAAACCTGTAAAGTAGCAGCTATCTCGGTTAGCACATCTTAGCACATATGTTTGTTGATGTTGTTGGATGTGAGCTGTAATGCAGAGTGCAGACTCTGGTCACAGAGGGTGTCAGGTCCCGCAGTGCACATGTCATTGGAGCTCTGTTTGCTGCTGCAACTCAAGCAGAACAGGCTGTTAGCTTTGCCCTTCGCCATCTCTGAGAAACACACTCACAGTATCTGTACCCACAACACATGCAGGGAAGTGTGCGGCATTCAAAACAAGCTCCGTCTCAGATCGGAAGGGAATGAATATCACAGCATTCTTTACTAGATTTGATGTCGAAGTCACTCTGTAAGTTGAAGCAGTGACTAGCTCTTATTCTCATGCACTTTCAGGTCCCTGCAAAACAGATCAAAAGGAAACAAGGAGCTTTGGTAGATTTTATGTAGACAAATATGACCGTGTGCTGAAGGGCACTTCCTGTAGATAGGCTGGGCTTGCTTGCTTGTGTGCAATACCAGATATCCAGTATGGATCATGAATGCAACATTTCTTTTGAAGAAGGGCTCTAAAAAAGGGGCAATATCAAATAACGTTCAATGGATTTCTAGTTCCCAAAATGCTTTGCATGGGACTAGTTTTGGGATGTGAATGTGGAAGAAATATTAATATAATATAATATATATGAGTTAAGCTCAGTCAGTATTTGCGGCATAATATTAACCACCTAAAAAAAAAATAATAATAATAATTTTCATAAATAATAAGTCATCTTGTAATAATAATAAAAAAAATTAATCTTTTCTGTGTAAAGTTATATCCTATTTTACAACATTGTTGCCATGACAACATAACTAATACCCTAGAATGACTGCAAAAATGTTGAGTTAAAGATTTGAAACTCAAATTATACTTAAAGTTGTAACAAAATAATTAATGTATGTGCCTTTGTAATATTATAAACTTTACATTTCTGCTTTTAAATCCATTCAAGACCCCATTTACTTCCGTTATGAGTGCTTCACTGTCAAATGAAGTCAAATGAAATTGAATTATGATTTCAGATTAATTTTACTTTGTATAGTCTGCCCAGTTCAGATAAATGTTCATTATGAAAATGTGTCATGAATTTAACTTAGACTTATGATGCACTTACTGTATGTTTTTAAGATTAAACATGTTGCTAGCTATCTTGTCTTTATCATTAATCATCGATATACTACACTACTTATGATGAACTTGTGATGAAAATTCTTTTGTTTGAATGACTCTCAAGCCTCTCGATTTCAGTTAACTTAAGTGTGCTTGCCATGAATAATATTTTACATTCATACTGACAAATAATTTGCAAATACTGTATACTTCAAGTTACAAATAGACTACACTGGTTGAGTTGCAGGTTTTTTGATTTACTAAAAGGATTTGGTTGATGAGAGTCATTTGTTGTGGAATAATTCTGCTACAGGTTTTCTACTTCCTGCTTTCTGCTTTTTCAAGAGTAGTGAGAGAAACCCAGCTTTGAGTAGTTCCTTTGTGATAAAAGTAAAAAAAAAAAAAAAAAAAGGTCACCTCTCTTTTAGTACCTTCTTTGACTGACACAGAAAATCTGAAAATGTCATTACCGTCCCATTGCCCTGTCCCTCACGGAGACACAAATACTGTGTGATTTTCTCAGGTTGGAGTATTTAAGTAAACAAACACACAAACAAGGGGACAGTTTGGTCTGAGGGAGCAGCACATAATTAGCACTTAGTTTCACCCCATGTCAGAAAATAATTGGCTCACTCACTGTTATGCTGTTTATTTTTCCTCTGCCCACATTGTGGTGTTAATCTCCTTTGAATAAGTGAGTCTGCATTGATGTGTTGCTGGGAAGAGAGGTTAGAGTTGTCCCCAGACCGACTGACAGACATACAGACAGACAGACAGACAGAAAGAAAGTAGACATGCAGGCTGGATGCACTCATACCTGCAGTGCTCCCATCAAGTGGCTGGGAATACACTGAGACAGGTAAGACAGGAGGGCACAGATAAGTTTGGTTGGATGACAGCCATGTCAATAGAAACACAGCTCTGGAGCTGTAATGAAAGAGAGAGAACAAGGGAAATAGAGATTGAAATATAGGAAGGGAGGTTTCATGACCTTAGCCGGCTTGAAGAATTTAACTTTTAAGCTTTAGGATCACATTTGTTCAAAACTCTGGTGCCTTTGGAATGAAAATGGGCCTGTGATAGTAGGCCGGTTCAAAAAGTAGGGTCGGTTCAATATAACTTGATGGTAATCGATAAAAGGATAGTTCACCCAAAAATATAAGTTTGCTTTCAAAATGTGTTTTCAGACCTGTATGACTCTCTTTGTTTTACAGAAGAAAAAATAATATACTTTACCATTTAAGTGTTTAAATGTTCTTTTGGACTCCAGTGTCTTTCATTATATTTACAAAAAGAGTTGAAACATTATTCAAAATGTCATTTATTTCAGGCAATGTAGCACTGAAAATCAATGCTATTCAAGACAAGATTTGTGCTTAGTTTGTGATTTCACATACTGATTTGATTATAGGGTTATCAGAAGTTTTCACTAAAACTGAAGCTTTCGTTTTCTGGATAGATCTGCATGCTTTGGATATGTGTGGGTAGAAAAAAAACAGAATTTATGTGATAATTAAGGGAGGAATTAATTATTCATATTTACCTAACTGACTAACTATCACTACCTAAGTGGCCATTATGAACACATTTTATATTAAATGGTTTGCTAGCTGATATTTTACCCAGGAAGCTAAAGCAAAACTGTCTAAAATCCATAATGAAGGTCCAAATTTAGCTTTAGATTTGGTATTTAACAAAGGTCAAAATCAGTGTGTGTTTTGAAAATTAAATTCTATCTTGATGGAATTCAATTTCTCAAAGGACACGCAAGATAAATGGAAAAACTGTAGGTAATTAATTTTGTAATGTTTAAAGTTTGTGTAGGAAAAGTGCACAGATGTTTTTGTCAATTAAAATCATAAGTACATTACTGGTCAATAGATTTTTTTAATGTGAAAGAAGTCTCTTGTGCTTACAAGACTGCATTTATCTGATTAAAATATAGTAAAACAGTTATATTGTGAAATACTATTACAATTTAAAACAACAATTTTAAAATGTAATGCACCTACACCTACGTCCTATGTGATCCGCACCACTTTCTCGTGAATGCACGTACGATAATTAGCGGAAGCTAGAGATTATAGTTTCTAAAGTTTTAAATATGGATATTTTTCTTACACAAACACATCTCCGTTTCAGAAGGCCCTTTTTAAACCCCCGGAGCTGTGTGGAGTACTTTTTATGATGGATGGACGCACATTTTTGGGCATCCAAAATCTCAACCCCAATTCACTGCCATTACAAAGCTTTTTATATATAACACAGATTATATTTGTCTGAAAGAAGAAAGTCATATAAACCTAGGATGGTTTGAGGGTAAGTAAATCATGAGGTAATTTTCATATTTGGGTGAACTGTCCCTTTAATTCTAGTAATGGATCTGCACTCGCTTAATCTTTTGTCACTTTCAATTTATTTTAATTTTACAACAGAACAAACAACAATCAGACTGTCCCTTTAAGAAAATTACATTTGACCTAGTACCTGAAGAGAATTCAACGGATTTTGCCTCCTTTTTTTTTCTTTTTTCATTTCATTTGAATCACAATAAGTATGAAATCTAGCCTGACTGGGATCTATAGAGCTTTGTCTATTTGTTTAAATCCAATATGACTCAAAAACAGTGAATAAAACCCCATACAATCAGTCAGTTAAGAGTTGTGTGTGAATGGAGGATTGTTAAAATACTGTATAAAGCCACCCAGATAACATGAGCACTCAAGACCTATAGTATATAGAAGACAGTTCTTTCAACACCACTGTTGAACAATCATTTCCTACTTCTAGTGTAACGCAATGATAAATTGCTTCTATAAATGGATCCCTGGTGCTTTTTTGTCTCGTTTTAACTATATCCTGATGTGTGAAAGCTGAATGAATGACAAGAGGCCACTGAGTAATTGACTGTAATGTGCACGGTAGATGCTGCTTAAAAGACCTGCAAATAACTGCCATTTTCAGAAACCTTCATTATCTCGATAAAAAAAAAAAGTGCTATTGGTGTTTTTGCAGGAGTAGAAAAAAATAGCTCTGCCTTGTTTTTTTCTTTCCATCTTTGCTAATTCAGTGTGTTTAAAAGAACAGATGGTATTCTGATTGTGTCATCAGTATATTTCACAATGACATTTAATGCAATTTCATAGCTGTCTGTATTTACATTGATGCCTGTCATGCATTCCAGGCTGTTACAGACTAATTCCATATGCAGTGTGTATGTGTGCTTTGCACAGTGTTGTGTGACTTGATATTTCTCAGTTAATGTTGGCTTTAGGTGTCTCAGAAGTACTCACAGGTGTTTTGAAAATGATAAACACAGTTCATCGTCTCGTCTTGGTGTGTGGTGCACCCATACTGAATGCGTTTCCCTCTAAAAATGTTCAAAGAATGCTTTTAAGAATATATTGTACTGAGGGCAAGAGAGGACTTTTGCTACTTTTTTTATCATCAGCTACATTTTCACAATCCGGAGGAATTTCGCCATGCCGTTATCTGCGTGTCTCTCGGCCAGGTTTATGAGGAAGCTTTGCTGGATTTGATAAGGGTCCTCAGGCCGTTTTCCCTGGTGGGAGTTTGTTCATCTAGCTCAGTAGAAGTCAGGCGTCACCTACAGTAGTGTGGCCGGTAAACCAAGGAACAAGAAAACATATCATTATCTCTCTTACTGTGAAGACTTCAGAACCATTATACCTGCTAATCAACTGCTAATCAAGTCATTTCGGCTAATCCAGGTGATCAAGTTTGACAAATGTCCCCATAGGAAAGAAAAATGTCAAATGAGATTTATTTAGTATCTCCAAATTATTCTCATAGGCACCAATTAGTTAAATGTTTTTTAACAATATCTCCACTTCTCTCAAGTAATCTCACATTTCTCTTTATGAGTTTCAGAAGAGATCTCAATAATATCACAATCTCTGCTTTGAAATGCCAACATACCAAAGTCTACAGACACATTATATTCATATGACTCTAAAATTTCTCATCAGATTTTTCCAAAACTAATTATCAGAGGTTTAGAGCTGTAGGCTATATTCCTTTCTCCACTGGTTGTGTCTGTTTTATTAAAGACATTTTAGGAGACACATGAAGCTGAATAATCAACATTTCAAGTTGTAACATATCTGAGAACTAAGTTACTTGAGTAGTGCATATTTTTTCCTGTGTTGAAGTGGAAAGCGGTAGTTACTGTAGGGCTAGACACACTGTATCCAAGAGTTTGCTAATTCTAAGTAGACTTGGAAATATAGTAATTACATGTTCCAAGCATATAAATGACTGAGAGAAGACATGTTTACGATCGGAGAAACTCAGAATTCTAGATGATATACAAGTTGCAGAGTTGATACTTGGGAAGTGGTGTGTTGATTTGAAACACTGTTCAGAAACTGATCTGTAATGTAGATGATATATAATATGTATTTAATCTATTATTAGAGATCTTTTGTGGAAAGCAAGTCTGTAGTGATTTATAATAAAGGTTTTTTTATTTTTTTATTTTATGCTGTATTTCAGTAATTTTAGCTGTGATGTGTAAAACATCTGTTAGACAATAAGTGTAAAGTTAATCCCTTAACTTCCACTGTTTTGTGTGATACAAACATTTAGTTTTGATACATAATAAATGATAGAAATAAAAATCTTCTTCATTTTCAGTTCAGCTGTAGTTATTTGGGTTTATTGATCACAATATAATTCTTTTGGCTATATCCATGTAATCAGATTGCATCACATTATTATTATTTTTTGTAGTTTACATATTATGAGCCATGTTATGATTAGTTATTTGCTATTGGTGGCAGGTGGTATTAGGGGGAGGGACATTTTAGAGAGTATTTGATTGCTCAAGAATCTGCAGAGTGCAAGATGTGTCAGCAGTAGACTTGTATGGATGAGCAAAACACCGGTGACTACCACAAGATATATGCCAGCTGGAAATGTGTCCGGGGGATGTCTGACTTGCACTTATGTCACGCTAATGTACACCAGAAATCTCTCACAACAGCGAGTAGGCTGTGCAGACGAGCACATATGAACATGGGAAACAATTTGTTGATGACACAACTTTATGCTTATTTAAACAACTATGATGTTGCATTTTGATTTTTATACATAATATCATTATATTATGTGTTTAGATTATGCAAGATTATTCTCAAACACTATACGATATGGGATTGTTGTCATATTTCTAAATATATATAAGATGCGTCTTTATCAAACTAAAAATGGATAGAAAACTTTGTTGGGAGATATTTAATAACTACTTTGGGTGTGATATACATCATATTTATTTATATAAAAGCAACAGAATGTAATGGAATGTTACATTTAATTTATTAACAACAATAAGGATGAGTCATGCGATATCCATCTTTGATGTCACTAGTGTCTGATTTGCTATGAGAAGTCAGAACTGTCCTTCTTTTCTGCAGTTCTTTCACTACTTCCCTCACTGCAGCCGTCTACTCTTGTCTACTTTTTAAGGCTTGGAACATTTTAAATGAATTCATGAGTTCATTGAAAGTGAACTTTCGCAAACTTCCAGGAGTCCACTAGTGTATGAATGACCTCAGAGCTAACAGATATGGACTACAAGCCACAAAACTCCACATTTTGATTTGCTTTTTAGTCTCCTGATCTATGATAGCATAATTTCTAAGCAACAACTTTTTCCTCTGGGATACCATCTGGATTCCAATATTATGTTACAAATATAGCCTAAGATATTTTAGATATGTCAAAATTCAGAACATCAAAAGAACCAAATACTTCACGCTTAGAGGTCTAATCATTACACTAGGCAACAACTATATCATGTTGTATATGTGAAAGCATTGTAATAGTGTGATGTTACCCCCGAGTATGCTCTCTTCCAGGTGTAATCTAATGGTAAAGTTGGCACTGATGTGGCGTTTACTGGGCTCAGTTCACTTTAATGAAACATGTGAAAGACTGCACTGCTCTGGCGGCTAATTAAACCAGGCTTTTATTTTAGCCCATCATTTGATCTGATCCAATTAAACCTGTGCTCAGCGTAGCCAACATCAGCAGCACCTGGTCACATTCACCCTCCTCTTCATTAAAAAACTGTCACTGCAGTTAAAATGGGTCTAATATGTCCACTAAACGGTGTTCGAATAAAACAGCCCATCATTGAATTCAGGAGCATCCCAGATCTCTTAGAATAAAATGAAATATAAAATTAAATAAATTTTTTATATCATCATTTTTTAAGTAATTTACTATGTCTTGTAATGTTGATGATATGCTTGATGCTGGCCTTTGATTCGCTTGGGTTTTGGTTTCTTGTAGGTCAGTGAATTTCGAGGAAGAGTCAATATTGTGCAGGCATAGTTTTTCCCTTTGGCTACACAATCTATCTTTGCATGGATTTCCTGGAATATAATCACAGTTTGATGATCTCCCTAGGACCACAGTTGAATCTGAATAAAACAAGTCTGTTTCTGGAATTTAATTCTCCAAAACAAATTCATCCTGTAGAGAGCCAGATGTATTAGCACTATTGATACAAGCAATCACTTCTGTGCACATAAACCAAAATATTGCAAGTGGATATGCCTATTAATAAGTTCAGATCGCCACACTGGAGCACTGAGAATCAATACACCATAAGGGCCTTTCGCACTGCTTTAGTTCCAGAACCAAATGTACAGTACTTAAACACTAGGACGATTTTGAGTGAACTATTTCCCAGTACCATTTAAAGGGTTGCATTCACACTGACAGTGTGTACAAGGAAGTGATGTACAGTAAGCTGGTCGACAGCAACGTCATTTGTGCATGGCATTCAACAACGGAAACAAAGAAGAACAATGTTAACAACAGGAGGATGGAGGACGCTGTGATCGGAGTTGTGTTTTTGTTGTGTATCGCGGGTTTCACAATAATGGACATGGAATGTCGACGTATACGTAAAGCGATTGAAAGAATGGAGATAGAATAGAATAGACTAAGAATCTCCAATGACAACTGGCAGTGCTACATTTGCTACAAGTGCCTGCACTTCAGCATCCGTCCATCTATTGCTGTACATCATACTTGCAAAATAAGTTGACACAATTTTTACAGTATGTTTACACACCGTTTTAAATCATGGCGGGTGAGGGCGTTTTCGAACGAGTCTTGCCAATCAATGTATACTTACGTCACGGGTAGGACCAGGTGTGCTGGTTATACCCTGGTCTGGAGTAGGAGCTAATTTGGTTCTCAAAAAAGGCAGTCCGGTACTGAAATCGCTCCCATTTCAGGCGATGCGAAAACGCCAAAAAGTGGGTAGTTCCACAATTAGTTCTGGTACTATGAAAAAGGTTCCCGTGGTGCGAAAGGTCCTATAATGGATTTGAGAATTTTTTTTTCTGAGATCTTTTTTTTTTCTTTTTTGTACTTTATTTTATTCTTTATTATTGATAAACATCCTTTATTGAACAAAGAAATCAGTCAGTTGAAAGTAATGAAAATGTATCCTTCCCCATGCTGCCTGACTGAAATTGAATGGTGGAGTGAGAGTGATGTGTACAGTCTTTCCCCACTAGGCAAACTCATTTGGAAATTTCTATTTCACTGACAGCACGGCTTCCTGACATTTCTTTCTCAAAACAAATCAATGTTGACATTTTCGGCACGCCTCCTGTCCGTTAGAGTTAAGACTGGGAAGCCTTTGAGTGAAGAAAGATATTTGTATTTCCATACTTCACTCCCACTTTCTTAATCCATACTTTAACATTCTCTCTTGACTTGTGATGGCTGCTGTTTGCAGAGCTGGGGAAGGAAACCCCCTGCTGTACTGCTTTGAATCTATTGCTTTTTAAACTTTGCATATCGAAAGTCTTATGCATATCTATGCATGCCTCACAGCATATAGCTGAGAAAGACTAAATCAAATTAGAAAAGACTGATAATAAGCTGAGAGAATGCAGGTGTGAGGAACACAGTTACCGGTAAAAATCATAGATGAGGTGATTTTTGTGTAGCAGCAGGAACACGTGAGAGTTTGAGGGAGGCTAGCGGAATGTTATCTGCTGTGATATAAATTGAAATAATGAATGATACCACTTGTTTTCTTTCCAGTCATATACCTACTGTAGTTATCATCAAGGCCAATGTCAGTATTAGTAGTATCAATACTAATATTAATAATCCAGTGTGGCATTGAAACTGAACATTTTACATTAATCAGTCTTGTGCATCCTTTTTTATTGTTTGCATACTTAAACATTTGGTTTTCTGTGATGTATTCCAAGTTTCTGATTTGTCACCAAGATAAAGTCATCTAGCTGGCTAACATAGATTAGGTTTCGGTGAATTAGCAAAAATGAATGTGATTAGTGTTAAAAGCATTATTAAGAATGAGTTGAAATCAGTGATCATGTTTTGCATCATATGTACTGGAGATATTTATAAATTTATGGAGTTTTCCATATTGTTGGAAATTTTTGTGAATAAATGTGTAAATAAGGTTTGAGTTTCTAGTAAATATACTACAGTTCACAATTTTAAGATCAGTCATTGTTAATTTTTTAAATAATTAAAATTAAGAATTTTAATACTTAGTAAATTTATTCAGCAAGGATGCATTACACTGATCAAAAGTTACAGTATAGACTGTACAATTGATACAAAATATAATATTTACATAATATACTAAAAACTCTTTTCAGCGTTGATAGAAATTGGAAAAAGATTCATGAGCATCAAATCAGATGATCATCAAATCATCAAATTTCTGAAGGATCATGGATGCTGAAAATTCAATTTGCCATAAAAGGCATAAATTACATTTTAAAATATATTAAAATACTATATATATATATATATATATATATATATATATATATATATATATATATATATATATATATATATATATATATATATATATATATATATATATATATAATTATTTAATTTTTTTTATTGTGTAATATGTCACAACTTTACAATATTTTACTGTGAGCATAAGAGACAACTTTCAAAAACCTTTAAAAAATCTTGCCAACAACAAACTTTTTAACGGTAGTGTACTTTATATCCCTACACTAGTAACAATGATACTTGCCTTAGCAAACATCAC
The DNA here is from genome assembly GCF_018340385.1 of Cyprinus carpio. Taxonomy (NCBI): domain Eukaryota; kingdom Metazoa; phylum Chordata; class Actinopteri; order Cypriniformes; family Cyprinidae; genus Cyprinus; species Cyprinus carpio. The sequence continues at coordinate 20,239,208 of NC_056580.1, read as the reverse complement.
TAACAATTTAGAAGAAAGAGAACTTGGAAGAAGAAACATTTAACATCAGAAAGTGGTTGAGTTTGAATGTGATTCAAACGAAGCTCATGGCTAGGATTTTTATGTCTACACACGTTCACACTCATTGAGACCTGGCAAGGGATGCACAGTTTTGTCAGGGACACAATTCAGATTTTCCTTAATCTGACAGACCATTTATTTTAAACTGTGTCTCAGTATGATAGCAATCTTGCGCCATTGTTCATCCTCTGCGCTACCTGACTGAATGTTGAACTTTTGCCAGATCTATGAATGCAACGGGTGTCTGTCCTCCCCTGCCACTTGGATTTGATCTGGTCCTTTTTTTCTCCTCTGGGCTTGTTCCTTTTCTGTATTTCTCTCCCCTTCCTCCCTCTGCTTCCCTTCCATCAGTGGTTGAGTTGATGATCAAGCACAGAGCAGATGCTCCCTGCCCAAGTGGCCACCTCCTTTGACTACCCATCAGGCTGCTGAAATGCGAGAAACAGCCTCCATGTCTGAAGAGCTGAGAATAATGCAGTCATTAGCATTCCTGCCTGACCTGCCACAGTCACACACCCTTATGTGCTCCCGTATCAGACACACAGAGCGCTGACCGCACTAGACGCCACACATCCAAGGACCTCAGCCGCCAGTGAACAGTTTCAGGGTGCAGCCTGTAAATTTGTTGAAGAGAGGGAGCAGAAAATAGAGATACAGTGGAACGGGTGCACGTAGCTTTTGTAGTGGTTGAAGCATTCTTAGCGTTTGATTAGAGAGGCTAGGATGGAGAAGACTGAAAAAAATGGAAGATTTACGAGGAGATTTCAGAGTAGAGTTCATTCTGCAGTTGTTTTGTGGAAATGGGCTCTATTTTGTTAGAAAGCCTTTTCCATGAAAGTCATGGAGGCTCTTGGCTGAGCATTGACATGTTTGGCTGTTTGGCCTGTTAGAGCTTCTCTAATAGAGTTGGAAGTATCTCCCTACTGCCTGTGTTTGTGAATGAATGCTCCAGAATCAGCGTGTTCTGCTTAATATTAAGTAGGGATCTCAAAAGACTGGAATTGGTACCTTTATAGGTACCAGAAAAAAATTTAACTAATGTAACTGAAATAAAAATGTAAAGAAATTAAACTAACTAAACTTACCAAAACCCTCTTTCCAAAACTGTATGACACTTTTTTTATATATATACTTTTCACCAAGGCTGCATTTATTTGATTAAAAAGAAAGCAAAAATAATAAAATTGTGAAATATTACTGTTTTTAAAATAACTGTTTTCTACTATACTAATATAATCAGTGCTGAAAAGAGTTGCTTATTTTTGTGGATGGTTGTTTAAAACAGCTATATAACAGGGTTTATATATATAGTAAGTTGCGCATATACTTTTTTTCTTTGACTTTTGACTAAACTTAAATTTAATTATTTATAATTATTTTAATTAAATGGAATAGTTTAATTATATAAGTATATTTAATTTAGAAAGACTCAATAGATACATGCCATTCTTTTCATTTAAGTTGCTAATTCTTATATTACTATTATACATTTATATATTTATATGACGGTTTTTAAATAAAAGAAGTGTACACATGCAATTAATTTTTTTTTTTTTTTCTTTTTTTTTTGCTGTTAAAAATGTTAATACAGATAAAATTCTACTACTAGCCAGTATATGTGCATATTATTTCTTTTCCTGGAGTTTCCAGACACATGAATATGGCTTTCTTTCCAGTCATTTCACAGTTTATGGTCAAATCAAACTTGTCACCTGCCTGGCAACAGAGAGGCAAATTCAGTCAGACGGAAAATCAAAGGACTGCATTCCAGTGATAGGCATTATATGGTGATTCTTTTCATTTTTAAACATGCTGATTGATGTCTTGTTGATACAGCACAAGCACACCCGCTTTCAGGATGAAAAATGTGATGAAAATCCATGACAAATGTGAGCCCTCTGCTTTCATTACAGTGCTTTCCGTTCTATTAAAAAGAACAGAACATCTTATCTTCCCTTAAAATCATCTTGTATCTCACCTAAAGCTGCACCCAGCCAAGAGCTAAACTTTATTTCTCAGAACATACTCTTTCGTAACTCAGGAAAATTAATGCATGAATCATTTGGTCTTGAAAGAATTTGATAGAAGTGATTCATATTGAATATTCATATTGACTTTTGGTATCTTGCCAACTTTAAGCACAGTTTATGATTGTAAGGATCTCTTCTGAAAATTTGGAGACACACAAGATTACTGGTCTTTTTCCTTGGAGAAACATTTGAGAATCTGGAGACTCTTCATTTGCTCTTCATTTGATCTCAATACTAGTAAAACAATATAATAAAAATGAAGATATTAAAGAGATTATCTTGTGGTATTACAGTAACAATCCTTTTTGTCCTTTTGATGACAGACTTTGGTTTGATTGGTTTGAAAGCAGTTTTCTGAGGTGGTCTAGGATACAGTTCATGTGAACTCTGGTATGAAGGCAATTCATTCTAACTTGTGAAAGGGAACCACTATTAATGACATAAATGCATCTTTGCATACTTTCTAGTATAAGGTATTTCTCCTAGCTCCTAGTCTTTGAATAAATTCTGTGGCAGACGGAGGTTTATAAATACTTCCATAACACAGTGAAACTGGCATCTTCTCCTCCAGAGTTGTTACCTACTGTAGTTACAGTGGTAAACCCCTAATGCTGGTACTCATGGTACTTTTATTTATGACGCAAAGGATGCGGTTCAGACCCAGAATCTGATTCAGACTAAGCATTCCAATCTAGCTTCAAAAAGAAAGAAAAGAAATCTAAACACTTTATTTGCAGAGGCTTTAAAAGAAAGATGTTTCACTATTTGATACATATCGCTCTGTCTCTCATTATGTCCTCGTTTCAATCCCCACTTCACTGAAGTCTTTCCCTAGTTTGTCTTCATTGTCTTTTGGAAGTGAGTGAGCCATTCATGGTAAATTAATGAAGATATTTGAGGAGGAGGAAAAGGCTTACTTGAGTATTCATTTGAGCTTGATTTGATTGTTCCCTAATTTCACAGAGACAGAGGAGGGATTTTTCTACAAGGCGAGTGAATTTGATTTCCAACGATAAAATGGCAGTTAAAGTGATTAAAGTCGTATTATAGATTCCGGAGGGAAAAACTGGAGTGTTGGATGATTTACTTGGGCGACTTGAGCAAAGCTCTGACTACATTAGAAATCCATTTGCGTATTTTGGTATAAAACTTTCCATGTGGGTCCATGTAAAGGCAGGCTAAAATACTGGTGAATGGTGATTATTATGGGGTTGGTGAAACATTATGAAAGATGTTACGCTATGAATTCATTACATTACATTACAGAATATACTGTATGAGCAATGGATACTGGTTAAATTAAGAACAGATAAAGAAACACTGCATATTACCATATTTAGCCTAAGAGGTTAATGTTTGTCTGGTAAGCATGGTCCAGTTCATCCCTGCTGATAGATGTTGTCATACAGTAAAAAAAAAAAATAATAATTTTGACAATTCAGAAGTAGTGCTGCATATGCTGACAAAATGCATGCAACATATAAATCAAAAAAATAATTTATACATGAAATAGTATACTGGGCTGATGGCACCAAATAGAACATATTTAATTTAGTACTGTATATGTTCATTTTGGTGCCATCAGCCCAACATGCTGTTCTATTACCAGGTTAAAAATCTATTCAGTTCATTGGATTTGGCTGACACTTGGCTGGCAGGAGTGAATGCGGCTGATAAAGATGGGTTATGGCTCAGAAACAATTTTAAATCTGTTAGATGATTTTACTCAGATTATTACATTTTCGTCAGTGTCTTTTGCACGTTCAGGTCACTTTTCTCAGAGGTGAATGCATTAGATCCAGTTGATCCAGCAGTCTTTTGGTTTTTAACTCAAAGTGTTATATATTGTGATGCCAGACTAATAGTAGCCATTTGAATAGGTATGAATAAACCTATCCAAATCAAACAGAAAATAATTAAATCTGTATCTTTTATCTATGAGGTATTTATTTTGCAGGTTTATTTAAAAAAAATTATTACTGCATGGGTATGTAATGTGTACTAAATTTCTGGGTTGAATTTCTGACTTTTTTTCATTACATTTACTGTTACCAGAATATAAAATTACTCATGCTTTGATAGAAGATTTTGGTCATACCCTATAAAACACATTTTTTTAAGTGATAGTTTATCCAAAAAGTACAATTCTGTCATCATTTAGGCTACTCACCCTCATTTCATTCCAAACCTATATGCAACTGACTTTCTTCTGCAGAACACAAATGAAGAATGAAACGGAAATAATGGAAGTCATTGGGGTCCATAATTTTCAAAAGAAAGATTCCAAAAGGGAGTTTTCACAGCAATACCATAGAAGAAGAACCCTTTTTTGGCTTCCCCATAAATTGGCAGTGCGGCCCTTGAGGACCAATGTGGTCCTTCTCCATGGCCCCAGAGCTCTCCAAAGTCGAGTCGCCCTTCTGTGCACCAGACTTTGGCTGATTTCTTTTCTGCGAAGGACTTTCATGCCAGACCGGTTCAGCTTTTGCATAATTGCCCTGAGGGAGAACTTGATCCTCTGGGGAGCCCAAGCAGAATGGGAGACCTCATGTGAAGATTGGAAACGATTAAGTGAGAGTCTGGCTGTGAGGAAGGACCCCTGCGAGAGGTTACTGTGTAGGTGAGTGATGGGGCAAGCCTGTTCCGCTCCAACTCAGTCAGTTTCTGAATGCCTGTGTGAGGGCTGGTAACAGGGTCAGCACGTTGGTGTGAATTAGGCTGACTGCTTTGGATCCTGTTTGTCGTGCCTGCTTAGAAGAGGTAGGCCTTCAGCCAATGTTTTGAGGACATATCGGCAGAGCGCAGTTTTTAACGCATGTCAAAACATCAGCGATTTTTGTATTGTAAAGTGCTGCCTTTCGAGTGGCCCTCCAAGGGGAGCAGAAATGCTTAGCAATAGCCTTGCTTTCACCATCCTGCCTGTGCAGGTGTTTGGTCTATAGCATAGTGTGGGTGGTTAAGTTGTTATGAAAGGCCAAAGTCCTCCAAAAATCGTTCAGTCAACCCGCTGCCCTAAAAGTGGGTGGTTGAGCCAATGCAAAGAGACAGGCTTATTTCAGAAAACAGACAATATATTTGCAGTGCTGAACTGTTTATAGCCGAGCACTATGTTGGTGCAGCTGGTGCTGAAAGTGGTCCAGAGAGCATCTAACTGTGTTAGAGAGCAGATGATGATTTTTAAGTGCATCTGTGGCACTGCTGACCTGGAGGAGAGAGGTTGAGAGAGATGAGCGCTGGCTTTTGACACTCTCAGGTGGTGGTGAGCTTGGCGTGGGCCGCGGTGATGTGGGGTTCATGTGTGGGTGAGTGAAGGGCTGCCAAGCCCCAGCTGCTAAGTGTGCCCTCGAGGGTTACAGAGAGGCGTGAGCAAATGAGAAACAAAGTGTGATGGTGAAATATATTCTAAATGAATGAATTCATAGCATTTTTAATTACTTTAGCTGTAATTGTGAGGTTTTTACGGTGCTTACAAGGCAGGAGTGGAATGATTTCTGATTCATTCTGAACATTCTGATTAGGGCTTAACCTTCTGGAATTAATTCAAGCTACTGAATGTTTGCATTCAAACATTGTTTTGTAGATGATTTCATTCTGTTTTTGATTTATTAAATTTTTCAATTATTTTTATAAATATTTAAAGCTCTCAAAAATGAAAATTATTTACTCACAGTCATATAATTCCAGACCTGTTTAGTTTTTATTCTGAAAATGTGATGAAAATTCCAACTGCAATGTCATTTCCATCTCAAAATATTTATTGGTATAATGGTATTTTGTAATTGGATTGACAGTGTGAAAATAAAATGGCTGACAGCTTTAGCTAATTTTACAATTAACATTTTATGAATTGTAAATGCACACAGTTAAATAATATTTTCAAATTTGTTGCATAATTTGACAAATCTTGATTGGAAATTATGCACAAAAATATTCACAAATGAAAGATATAATAAAAGAAGTATGGTTTGTGTTTATTTTACTCTTTTTTTTTTTAAATAAATGTTTTAAAGATAATTCATTGTTTTTATGAATTGTTATATTTGAAGATTGGAAGTCTGTGTCTGAGCCTGCTTTAATGTGATCTGCATACCATAAAAGAGTTTAAAGCTGTTAGTTTTAATAATAATAATAATAATCAAACCAAAAAGGGCCTGGAGTTGAGGAAACGTTCAAATAAGTTCTGACATATCAGAAAAGTTACATCCAATTTTTTTTTTTTTTTCAGTGAATCATTTGATCCATTTCACAAAAATGATCTGAATGGCTTGCTCACAAATAGGTCTTTTGGCATCTTTTTATCTATAAACTGAATAAACTGAAACCCAACCTGTTGGAATTGGAATTGTCACAATGACAGTGTCTAGCCTGACCTTGTGCAGCTTTTTATCCCTGACTCTCTGACCTCTGTTTCTGTTCTTCTTGGTTACCTTCACTTTTTCACAACCCATTGAACTGTTTCACTCTGTTAACTCCATCATTAATACATTTTACAGCGAGCTCATTGTATCTCCCCGCCACCCTTTTCTCATTTATCACTAGCCTTCTACTTCTCCTCTTTTTCACACATGGCCTCAGTGCGCTCCCTCATTTGTATTTGAGACCTGATCTCTTTTGATTTATGACTTTATGCATTCAGTTTTCCAGTATACTCTTCTTTTTTTCCCCGCAAGGCTGCATTACTGCAGATTAGAAAATAGAAGAACGCACATCACTTTCTTTGCTCTAATGTATCAATTCCCCAAAGCCATTACGTCAAGGTCATGTTTGCCGCTACACCGCCACCGATGATAACTCCCAAGGACTCTACAGAGTACTTGACAGGTGTACGTGTTGGTGTGTGTATTGCTGTCCTCTCCAAGCAGATGGACCACCGTGGGCCACAGCCCATCGCACAGAGCCACGTATGAAGCCGCTCATCCATCAGGCTCTGTATATCTAATCCTCTCCGCTCTTGTGCTGTTAAGATGCTTAAAGCTGGATGGAGGCATGAGCTCTGTGTGTGAGTCTCTCAATCCACAGATATCGTGGAGGGGGAACTGCTGGGGCTGCATGCTGCTAGTGAAGGAGAATTCATCATTGACATCATCTCTATCAGTGCCTTTTGAAGGCCGGTGTGGCCTGTCGATCCAGGAGCTCATTTGTGACTCACTTTGGAATATCAGAATAACCAAGCAGTATCGGGAAGGGGATGTGAGCAAGATTTAATAAAAAGGTGTCTAGCTTAGTTGACTGGACGTGGGCCAGGAAGTGGCTGGAAGACTGACAATGGGGGAGTGACTCAGAGCGTTAAGAAACAGAGCGGAAACAGTAATTGTACAGTAAATCAGCAGCTGGAATTGTACTGGGGAGCTTGGTTTTAAGTATATGAAGCTGTTGGAAGTTTGCAAATGTATGAGGTGTATGAGGACGAGGTAACATAAAGTATAATGCGTGCTATATATATATATATATATATATATATATATATATATATATATATATATATATATATATATATATATATATATATATATATATATATATATATATATATAATGTATGTATATATATGTATGTATGTATGTATAGTACATGTTAAATTGATCAAACATGGTGAACACAATTATCATGTTACAAAAGTTTTCTATGTCAGTTAAATGCTGTTTTTTTGAATCCTAGAAGAAAATGAATCACAGTTTCCATAACAATATCAAGCAGCACAATTGTTTGCAACTATGATAATAATAAATGTTTCTTGAGCACCAAATTAGCATTTTACAATGATTTGAATGAAGGATAATTTGACACTGAAGACTGGCGCAATCACTGCTGATAAAATATATTAAAATACATAAAAAATATGAAAAAAATAAATGTTATTTAAACTGTAATATTTTAGACAACATTAGTTTATTATATTTTACTTTGTGTGTGTGTGTGTATATATAATGCTGTCTTGGTTAGACGTCTTTCAGAAACATTTAAAAATGTAACAAATACAAACATTTGAATAGTAGTGTAGATGATGATGATGATGATTGTTGTTGTTGTAGAAATGTATTTTAACATATATTAAACTACCTATATAGATATACAGGTAATTTAATTTTCTATAATCATCATCATCATTATTTCAAAATCATCATCATACATACTGTTGTGCATGTGCATAATTGTGCAGTTGATCATAATGCAAATACCTCCCATGTTTTAGTAACTTTTATTTTTTTATTTATTTTTTTATTTTTTGCTGCCACCATTAACACAAATTATTTTCTATTAAACAAGGTGTTTAATGATATAAGCTGGTTTTGTGCATTTATTATAGTAGCATAAACTTACAGTATATAGTTGCCATTTATGGCTACTTCTGTTTGTGACAAAATGGCTGTCAAAATGTTTAGAGAAGTTTACTTTTCAAGCACAGTACATGTTCAAACAGTTATCTTATTCTCAATAGTAGGTTTACGATAATTGATCAAACATGTAAAGTAGTTTTTGAGACAGGTGAAGCTCAACTTTTCTGGGAAGATTTTAACAGCTGGTGGCACCACATTAACATGTATTTTGACACATTTTTATTTTATTTATTTTTTTCATAAAAAAAAAAAAATTTAGTAAGAAGGCAGCATTCAGGTCATTTACTTCTGGTGCTGAAGTGAGATGAATGGAAATGTAAACAGACAGATTTCTTTAGATTAACAATATTAGAATTACTTGGCACAAACCAGAAGTGTACATAGTTAATCATAGACTCGTACTGAATAGAAACAACCTCAACCTTTAGTCCTGAACTATGCCAGTGTGAGTAAATGTACCTGCTTGTGGTTCTCTTCATTCCCTGCATGCCTCTGCATGTATCAGAATGTTGCTTATATTATTTATTCTCTTCTGTGAGAAAGTATTCTCAGCCAAGCACTGTCTGACTGAGCTGTACCCTTTATCTAAATGACGCTTTAAACACTCCATGAAGCAATTCAAGCTTTTCATGAGAAACAGATTAAAACTCACTCATGCCCTAAATCAATTTATCAGCAATCGGCTGAGATGGCTAATTAACCCCCACTGTTTCTACCAAGAACCTCTTCATTTGTTAACAAGTGCATACACCCACCCATCCATCCGCTCGCATGCAGATGCGAACATGGCCGGCATTGACGCAACTCTGCATCCTGTCTTACTCTGCCTGTTGCTCGCTCTACCTCACCAGAAGGACCTGCTGTGCTGTATGTGTATGCGTGTTGTTCTGCGCTGTGTGTCGGTGTCTCTGTATGTAATCTCAGCGGGTTTCCATGGCTCACTGGGTGATAAATAGAAGTGGTAGATGGATCTACTTTTTTGTCCTTGTCACCAGATCCATCTCTGGTTCTGTTATCCTCCCTACCCTCAACTCAGCAGGCACACAAGTTTCAAATGCCATATGCAGGGTGTGTGTGTGTGTGTGACAGTTGTCTTGTTCGGTCTAACACTTCGATGCACACTTGCTGGTTGACATGGCTCTCGAAAGCCGATGTTGTGAGCACAGTTTAATCCTAAAGAGCAAAGGAAGCAGATATACTCATATAAATCAATAGATCTTCAAGGCTGCATGCAACCGAAATGCCAACACTGTTGTTAGGAGTGAGTGTGTGCGTGTGATCATATATCCATCCACTTCATCATTTGCCAATCTACAGCACAGAATGCATTCTGGACACGTAAGCACTAAGACAAGGCGACAGCCATTGAATTTCCTCACCGTTCAAGGTTGCAAACCACTTATGGGTATATGAGAACCAGCAAATGTCAAATAAAGCACAACAATGTAGCATTCAAAAGTCATTAACACACAAGTCGGTGTCATGCAATCAGTGTGCAAGCCAAATATATATTCGGACCTCATTTTGTCAGGTATTTCACATTATTTTGAGCGTAGTCTTTACCTGCTATAAGCTGTGATCTTCTGCTATTTCGTATTGATGTGCAATTCTCTAGACAACCTTTATTGACATGCTGCAACAATTTGACAAATGGATCTGTTAAAGTATACCTTATGTGACAGCTATAATATCAGCACTTCTACTCGCTGACATATCTTCCTGCTGGGCAGTTGTGATATCACTCTAATAACATGCTTTTGACTTTTGTGACGATTAATTCAGTTGGCTCTATGTCTAGTATCTAGTTTGGCATCATATTGATTACTTATCATACTTATTCAGCAGCATTCTGTTTGGTTTGTGTACTGAGAGACTGTTTGGATCCCTCGTAAAGCCAGTGAGAATTGTGATTTTTGAATTCAAGTATTGATTCTGACCTAATTATTAAAAAATTTTTATTTAATAAATTATTTTTGGTAGGTATTTTCTGTCAGAAATTAGAAGAGGATTTTTTTTTCCTTTTTTTTTTTCTGGTTCTATTTATTTTTCATGTTGTGTATTTTTTGTCTAGGTCTAGGTTTGTTGAATTACCTGCAGCACCGTAAACAAGATCCAGTTTAGGTCCTGAATCAGGACCTGTTTCAAAACCTAAGGACACATCGACAGATTCATACAGCAGCAGAAGGCAAACATAGAATGAATGAGAGCAACTTCATTCTATGATTGAAGTGACTCATTAAAAATGATAGTTCACATAAACACAATATTGTTAACAAGAAGATACTGTAGTTTAAAAATGTCTCAATGTTTTTTGCCCATACAATAAAAGTCTTAAGGTTTTTAATGTTGCTCCGGTCCTCTTTCTTCAGTTGACATTTTCTCCAGATTATCTCCTGAAGAACATTTTATTTTTTGGCACAATTATTTGCCAGATGACAGAATTCATTTTTAAGTAAACTATCCTTTTAAATTGAAAACAGTTGCTGTGTTGATAGGACCTGGGATTTTGATTAATCCCAGTTAACTGAATGGTACGATTCTTTTCAACAAAGCGACTAAATTATCTTTAATTAACTGATTTGTTACATTGTTTGTCACAATAAACTTCATTTATTTTCTTAATAATAGAAAACATATATTTGAAATGTAACACTACAAAAATCACAATATCATGAAGTATAATTACAGTTAACTTTTTTCCTATTTTAATACATTTTAAACCGTGATTTATTTCTTTTAAATTTCAGCAGCCATTAATCCAGTCTTCAGTGTCACATGATCCTTCATAAATCATTCTGATATGCTGATTTGGTGCTCAAGAAACACTTCTTATTTCTTTCGATGTTGAAAATGGTTGTGGTCATTGTGGGGAAGCTGAAAAAAATGTTGTATTCGGGATTCTGTGATAAATAGAAAGTTCAAAAGAACAGTATTTATTTGAAAAAGACTTTAATGTCCTGTCAGTTCATTGTGTCTATACTGAATAGAAGTATTAGTTTATTTAAAAAAAAAAAAATCTTTCAGATCCCAAATTTTTAAGAAGCATTCCCTTGTAAAGTTGCTGACCAATTAACATTTTATTTACTTTACAAAACCAGTTTTTACTCTCATTTGATCTTAGGCGGGTGTTCATTTTGGACCTTGAGTAGAACAGAGAAAAGGAAGATAGCAGAAACAAACCCATTCAAAAAACATAGATCCCTTTATTGATTACTCATCATACTCCAGTGTGCTGAGGTTCGAACTTCAAACAGCTCTTTGTTGAAGCAGATGATAACCCAGCTATGTACACCACAAAGGACAACATATTTTAAAACATTCCTGAATCCATCATTGGCCTGAACATTTTAAATAGACCTTGGATATTTGCTGAGAACACACTAAAAATGCTATCGTTATGCCTGCTTCACGCTTCTCGCTGGATTTTCTGCAATGCTCTTTAAACATTAATAGCGCCAAATGTCAAGCCTCCCACTCTTCCGTCTTCCTGTGTGTTTGGATTTTCCGCAGTCCTTAATCCTGTTACTGGATTACAAGTTTTATTCCTCTCCATTTCTTCTGTTCCATTTCCCATGCCCCCAAACACCGCAGTGCTTTAGGAGGCCAGTATAAGGATTAGCATAGTATTACTGAGGTGTGAAACCACATAGCTATGGTACCACTGTGTGAAGAAACCACAGAGGATCCTTAGAGCAGCAATAATGTATATTCAGTCCATGTGTTACCTAGAAGTGGATATTCTTAAAGGCATATTCTGGGTTATTTTCATTCAGTTCATCATGCTGCTTTTTTATTTTTTAGTTTATTCATTGTTTTGGGATACTATGCACATATGTGTACTGTAAACACATTTCCTGTTTGTTTATACAAAAGCAACTGGTCGTATATAAATGTTCTTACCCTCAGACCATCCAAGATTTAAATGAATTTGTTTCTTCATCAGAACAGATTTGACATTACAGTACATTGCTAGCTCACCATTGGATCCTCAGCAGTGAATGGGTGCCATCAGAATAAGAGTCCATACAGCTAATAAAAACATCACAATAATCCACAAGTAATCCACACCACTCCAGTCCAATTAATGTTGTGTGACACGAAAAGCTGTGTGTTTGTTAGAAACATATTTGTCATTTTAACTTTAAACTGTCACTTCTAAATAAAATATTATTATCCATAATAACACTTTTTTTTTTTTCCATCCCCTGTTTTCCTCTTACATCTAAATCCACCAACATATTTGTTCAGAACTGTTTTGGATTGTTTTCATTGTTTAAACAGCCTCAATCTGTGCAATATTACGAATTCAGAACTTAAGGTTTTTTTTTTTTTTTTTTTTTTTTTATGAATTAAGGACAGCTTTTCACACCCTAAGGTTGTGGGTTCGAGTCTCAGGCCGGCAATACCACAAATGAGGTGCCCTTGAGCAAAGCACCGAACCCCCAACTGCTCCCCGGGTGCCGCAGCATAAATGGCTGCCCACTGCTCCATGTGTGTGTGTTCACTGCTGTGTGTGTGTGCACTTTGGATGGGTTAAATGCAGAGCATGAATTCTGAGTATGGGTCACTATACTTGGCTGTATGTCACTTCACTCACTTTAAATTGACTTAAATTGAATAACGTATGGACGATAACTGAAGTCAATACTAGGGGCGTAGCAAGCATTATAACACTTTTAAAAATGTGTAAGTGCACTTAATTTTTAAGTAGGCAGCATTAGGGGTGGTCTTCTGTAAAGCCATCAACCTCTCTTAACTACTACATTTTCATGGCTGTCAATTTAGTGTCACTATTAAATCGATTTATAGCCGCAATTATGTTCTATAATTAAAAACAGACCAAACCTTTGACTATCGGCATAAATTACAATATCATTATTACAGTATCGTCATATTGCAGCTTATTCTGCAACAAAGGTTTGTATTAATTATGGTGCAGTGCTCTGTTCTGCAGACATTTTCAAAGACAATACACCTATCTATCTATCTATCTATCTATCTATCTATCTATCTATCTATCTATCTATCTATCTATCATCTACCTAACTACCTGCCTGCCTACCTACCTACCTACATACTAACTAACTAACTAATTTCAGGGTATAGAAACTTAGAAAGTGGTTGTCAGACATTTTAATAACAATAAACTTAACTGTAATTAGTAGGGATTTAACCCTCTGGGGTCGATTAACGCGGATACGCGTTTTGAGGCATCTTCTCCTGATAACACCAAAAATAACTTAAATTACACTTTCAGGTTTGATCTTACAGATAAGAGCAATACATCAATCAAATTTGTAAAGGGTCTACTTTTATTTGTATACACACATAATAACAACGAAACTTTGTGCATTTATAAAATAAAGAAAACAAACAGGGTGCGCTGTCTGCCGCCTTGGTCTGCGGTGATCTTGAACATGAGAGATATATCTATAGAAAGCTTGACATGTCTACTTTTATACTAAGGAAGTCTTATTGAAAACAAATATTCTGTGATAAAGTAATCCATATGAAACCAACGCGTAGTCCAATCTTTCACGTCTCCCTTCATTATATCTAATACGACCACGCCCACGCGCGCTATTGATATTACAATCATCCACGATTCACTCAACTCACAATTCGATTCGATTCACGCCACTGGTTTTTAAACAAAATTCGATTTAAGACAAATTATAAATGAAAAGATTTCCTTTTATGTCAAATAACAAAATTAAATTTTAAAACAAACCCCAAATCTAATCAAATAAAATAAATAAATAACTAAATAAACAACAACAAAAACTTTTTTCATATAAACATAGGCTTTGCCTGTGCTCTTTCCATTCAAAATTAGAGACAACCACTCCATTTGAATCCCAATCCAGACAAAGATGCTGAATACATGCAGCATGAGCAATTTTTTTTTTTACATCTAAATTAGATTGTATCATTTGAAATTTTAAAACAAAAACAATGCTCTGACTTAACTTTTGTGAAACTATATTACATAAAACATCTGCATGAAACAAAGACAGCAGAAGCTCTGAATGAGATGCAAATTCACTATCAAAAAAAATGCAAAAAAAACAGAACAGTTTCCTTAATTACCACTGTAAACAAAGCAGCGCAGTTTTATGAACGCTCCTTTAATATGCATTACACAGAAATGAGATGAAAAGAAAATATGATCTAAACTTTTCTAAAGACAGTCAGTTCCTCTCAGAGATACATTCATATAAACTCCCACCCCCTAAATTATCGCAATTCGTTTAACATCTCAACCGATTTGAATTGTCACATATTTATATCAATTTTAACCGGCTCGCAGTGAATCGTTACATCCCTAGTAGCTAATTAGCACTCCAAACAGGACATACTGTACAATATGTTTGTTAGCTTTATTGTGAGCTTACGGTGAAAAAAAAAAAAAAATTCTCATCCTGTGTGTCCTAATTTAAAAAAAAAAAAATCACACAATTTCTCTGTAGTCAATCTTGTTGGTTGGTCTCATTTTTAGGGCATTTTTTCTTTTTTTCCTTTTCTCTAATCTGTTTGGTGCAGTGTTCCATTCTATTCTCTGAAGCCCAACAGAGAGAGACTGACGTTCACTTGTGGATGACGATGTACACTCGTTCTGGCTCAGTGAAGGGAACTGATCTGAGCAGAAGCTGACAGCAACAATATTTATCTATTTGGCTTGTGGTTTTATAAATTATATAAACCCCCAAACTGCTACCATTAGGATGTGACACCAAACCGTGTTGTTTGCACAGGGCAAAAATGGAAACATAAGTTTGAGTTGCACAACACAAACTCGAGTTTGCACTTTCATGGCAATTCAATTTACTTGAGGTTCAACTTTGACTCCAAAAAGAAATATTTCCTCTGAATATTGCAACACTGTTCAGATACAACAGAATTTCTCAAGCACTCTTTAATGCTTTTAGTTTATTTGAACATTTGTGTTTGTATTTTACAGCAGGTACTGAGATAATACAATTTATGTTAGCAACTCGTAAAACAAACCCTATTTTATGAATTTATTTATGTGCTGTGGAGAAAATTTCAATTGAGTGACATTTACAGACATTGCTAGAAAGATTCAAGTACTTTTTCTTAGATACATATGACCTAATGAAAAAAAAAAGAATAATGTATAATAATGAATAATGTGAATAATGTAAAGAATAATATATAATAATTTTCTTCTGTGACAGCATTTATAACTGAGTAGATCTAACCTTGCAAATTAGTGAAAAACACTATCAAATCATCATTATGCTTCTGTTCTTATTTGAATTCACCAATAATTTGGTATATAGCTAACATTTTAAAACAACCTTCAAACTGTGGCTGATGTAGGAGTGCGTACGGTCGATATCTGAGCTCAACATTGTGTTCATATTGATTCTACTGCTCTGACAGTAGCGAGAGAGGAAAATTCTCTAGATGCAGAAAGAGTAAACTTTCAAATGGACTTTGGATTTAAGTGCTAAGTTATTAAAAAAAGGCCTTCATGACAGTGATTGTGAGGTTATGTGCATCTTTTCCTTCAGTATAAAAGCTGGCAGAATTTGCATGTGAGTTTGAACCAAGGAGAAAATTCTGGAGGGCTTGTTGGGTTAATATGTAGAAGAAAAAACATTTATCTTTAATTAGCCACAGACAGTGAAATCAAACTTCTGCCAATTTAAGTATGTTTTAGCGGTACTGTTGTTTCATGACCTTTGATGACCTTAAATCACAAGGACTACTGAGTCCCTCTGCAACTATGTTTACATTTAAAATCAACATTAACTGTTTTATTTCTGCAGTAAACACATATTTGGTCATTGTTCTTTGTCACGATCCATTGGTGCATATAATAAATAAAATGTATTATAAAAAAAAAAAAAAAAAAAGGTAAATATTGTAATTAAATATTTTATTTGAAATTTTTTAATTTCATTTAGAAATTTCCGAAGTAAAATGGGTCATGAATGCCATTTCGTGTTGACTTTAAATTTCCACTCAAAGGAAAAGATTTGTTGCCAAAGCAATTTACAGAAAGTCTCCAAAGCTCTTTCTATTTCTTGAATGCTCTTCTGTTTGTCTTTAATTTTTTCTATCCATTTCTCCTTTCTATGCAGTTGCTGAGCAGGCAAATCTCTCTCTCTCTAAGCTCGTTACTGACTACATGCAGAATTCCCACAATTCACCCTGTTGTGTTTTCCTACTGACTGATTATAGCAGGTGGGCCAGTGGCATTGCCATCTACATGTTTAGATGAATGCACATTATAGAGATGTATCTGCATATTATGGAGAAGCATCTTTGTACCATGTAGCCAATCTCATTTAGTTTTGTGTATCATTAGTCAAAGTGATGCAGATTAAAATCCTGCTACTGTGCAAATGAATGATTAAACACTCAGAGCTGTTCAAGTTCCATTTAAAGGACAACAGTCTTTTCGTTCAGGCTCATTAGTTGTGTTACAGGACACAAGCGGGATTTACAGCTTTCTTCGGCTCCTGCGGATAAGAAAATAAATAATGGATCAGGTGATGGTGGTTGGTTGGGTTGTGGTTGCAAGTCGGTGGCTGTGTGAGCATGGAGATTCGTTTTGCAGACAGGGGCCTTCGGTATTCAGCTCTTTGACCTTCCCACATGAAAGTGTCTAATAGCTGACTTACCTCCTGTATTATTTACCGCTAAATGACTGTGCTGCCAAATCAGCTCGCAAGGCAATTAAACCTTCACATAGATGCGTATCCCCTCCCTTGCTGACCCAGTAGTTTAATTGGGGGTCCATAATCGCACTCATTTCCTGTTCTCAGAAATACAATTACACCTGTGGCTCTGCCCTTTTAAACCAGGCCTGATCTCCACACGCATCACACCGGCTCAGTTCGTCTAATTTATCAGCCACGCAAGACAATGGGATTACACCCTGCTGAACAGACTCACAGCCCGTTAATGATTCTCATGAAAATCATTTGCATCTGAGATGAAGCTGTAAAAAAATGATTAAGGATTTTTCAAAAAGTGAATTTTGGTAGAATTTAGACAGATTTTTAATTCGCCTACAGCTATGGTTCACAAAGTGTGGGGTAGTATTTTAAGAAGGCCAAGGGAGGCAAGCCTATATCAGGGTGCATTTCCATTTCATGCTGACTCATGTTGTCTATTCTCTAAGTGCATCTTATTAAATAATTCATCCATACATAAGCGTATTTATTTTTGCTCAATAATTTGAATCAAAATGTCTTAACTCAGTTTTCCTGTAAAAAAAACTGTCCTCTTTGTGGTGATGTATGCTGGACTTCTTTAGCCATGTAGTCTGTATAAACAGCAGTTTGTTCTTACAATCCACTGCAAACTTAGATCCACCTCCATCCATCCAATAACTGATGGATAGAACCCGTCCCCGACCTACTATTTTTCGCCTCAGACATGTAAATGTCATTCTTTAAATATTCAATGAAGGACAGAAGAATGTTTCAGGTGTACTGTATTATCATCAAGTATGCACCTGGCTCTGGTTCTCATAGGTGGAGAAGGTCCAACGGTGCAGGACCAGGTGGCCTGAACGAGTGACACAGTAATGGATTCATGGCAACGGTGGCACAGTAAGCACCAGGTGCAGCTCATCACCAGTAGTGCCAGTGTTATTGCATTTCTGCTTCAATCCTCTCAGGCACGCATTGCTGTTGTGAAGCTGAACATGGGCCAGTGGTAGAAATTCCAGAGTGGCTAAATCCCAATTTGCATATAATCCCTCCTATATAGTTTAAAAGAGTCAGATAAGTACATCCCAGCTTTTTGAAATGTGTCCATGCTGCTGAATGTGATGTGGAACTGCTTATATTTCATTTATGCTAACATTTGTAGATGTTTTACCAGTACCTAATTCTTCTTGGAGTTCTCCTAAAAGTACAAAATGGCTAAGAAAATGGCTTTCCTATTTAGCAATTGCAAATGCAAATTGTATGTGACAAAGGAGCCTGTGGTCGATGCAGTTATATGACATTTATATCTTCCTATTACTACACACTAAAAAAGTATGTACTTTGCTGTTTCTAACAGAGTACTTACTTTTAGTACATAGTAAAAGTTGGCAAATTGTGTTTCATGCAATGTCTGGAGGGTGTGAAGTTCCTCCGTCACACCAGCCATGTGTGAAATGGCTTTCTTCGGAATCGGGCTCCTGGACTTTAGAAGATCTAGTGCCCAGTGTCTGACGGGCCAGAAGGGGAGAAGAAATAGGAAGATTAGGCGACAGAATGACAGAGAGAAACATCTGTGGTGAGGGAGACTGAGTGGAGGAAGAATGTCGGAGGACAGGTCGGGCATAACTCTGTGTATGGTGAGGGATATAAACTGTCCTGCAGGCAGGATTCTGTGGGCCTGAGGGATGAGAGGAGAGCTTGTGTTCTGATAGGATGTGATAACTACTGTATATCAACCACTACTACATCAATACTACAGCACTACTGCACATACAAACACCCGGCATGGCCACATACACACCATAAAACATTGAACAGCTGCAACTCCAGCGAGTGATCAATCTCATAGGTCCATGACGTGAGGGATCAATATCACCCAATACCCTAAAACAATTTACTCTGAATTGTTTTGTTATTTATTTTGAATTGAAATAACCATTTTTCAAGTTCATAATCCAATAAATTTGTTACTCAAACATACCTTATGTCTTTTAATGAAGGCTACTGTAACAGTTACATTTATTTTAGTTTTATTTAAAGGTAGGGTAGGCAATTTTTTCCCAGAAACATTTTTATATATATATATATACTGGTTGAAAGTCTCTTCACATCCAGATAGTAATCAATGATGGAATGTTTAGGTTTCATTCGATACAACAAACTTGCTTCTTCTCAAAATGTACACTAAACTTCAAGATAAAGTATTCCTTTTAATGAATGTAGCCTAGTTTAACCTGTTGAAACGTGACTTCGTGTTTTTCTTTAGACCTGTAAGAGCTGTTTTTGTGATTGTTGAGTTGAGGGAGGCATGATGTGTAGAAGGGATTTTTTGCAAAGGTTGCTTGAAAACATGCTTTATTTTTGTAGTTGCACTATAGTGACAGTAATAGCTTAGAAACTGCCTACCCTAGCTTTAAATAAATAAATTGGGATTATACAGAATGTTAGGCCTAAGCCTCCAGTGAACAAACATATGATGCCATTGGTATGGAAAAATACTGTTAAGGGAAAGAAAGTAAACTTTGAAGGAATTAAAGCTCAAGGGAAAACCCACCCTGCTTTGGTCTAGAACAAGTTAGATTGTTAGTTGTGGAACGTGTACTCTTACAGAGGCGAACTTTAGATTACTGGCATATGGTCTGGTTCATATTCCATCTTGTTCTGGCCAAGAACGCCCATACAGACAATATAGTGGCTTTTTACTATGTGCCTGGTGCAATTAAAGTTGCACTATTACTGCCCACTGAAAGCAGGCGGTAAACAGAAGTTTATTTCAAAGTAATGGTTGTGTACATTTTATAGTGATCATGGCTGCAGGGATTCATGACATGATGGGGAAGAATGTTTTAAATGGACATATGAGCCATTTAACATTTTAATGAGTCAGTTGATGTGCCTAAATCGCAGTGGTAAAGCAATGATGTATAAACTGTTTTAATGTACTGAATCTCCCACCTAGAATCAGAAACAGCCTGCAATGAAGAATTGTCATGTGAGTTGCCTTTAGCACTAATATTTGGATGCATTTGTGGCATTACCTGATTTGCGTAATCTTTAGTGAATTTGGGTGGAAAACAATTCAGTAGGCGTAATGAATTATTAGTGAAAGATGTGAATATACTGTATATTAATGAGCAATATTGCACTCGTAGCCATGCAATATAGCTGTATATCAGCACGACTTTGATTTGGCCGTGGATAATCACAGTGTGCTGATATACAGTAATATTGCATGGCTATGAGTGCGATATTGCGTTTATACAACAGTTTGATGGCACAAGTGTGTAAATGAAAAAGAGAAAACAACGGTGTGTCTTTAAAAGTCATTTTTTGTGCAGAACTACTTCCTTCCGCCATGGATTCAAATCTCAGTTTGCCAGTTTAACATCTGAGCTCAAGCCTCTGTTACTCATTCGAAAATGTCACTTTAGAACTAGTAAAGAAAGGAACGATGAGTTGCTTCATTAAAAGCTTATTGTACTGTATTAAAAGCTCATTGTATTTTGTGGAGTAGAGTATTATGAGAGAGAGATGGACTGAGCGAGTGTGATTACCTGCATCTGATACAGCATTCATTCTTCAGCTCAATCTCATATTCACAATAATACATTAGTTTGAATGTCTGCTGTGGAAAGCAATGTGCTTTCATCTGTTAAGGCTGATTTCCAATGACAGCGCTGCTCAGTTAATTTGTTGGCTGCATCTTACAAGGTGTTGTTGAAAGTAAAAATAACTTCCTTGTTTACAACCGTTTCATTCTCTTTCAATATAAAAGTTTTTACTGCTGACTCAATCATGAAAATCATGTCTCTTGTCGCAATCTAATGGTGGAATAATGTAACTAAAATTACCATCACGAACACACACGCCATTTCTCAATACTAAATACTATTATTTATATAAAATATTATTTATTTAATAATAAAATTTAATAAACAACAACAACAGCCATCATAAAAGTTGCTAGGCAATTTAGTCAAAAAAAAAAAAAAATGAAAGTGACGTGACATTCAACCAACTATAATAAAGTTATATAAAATATAACGTTATGAAACTTTGCCCTCAGCCAAAACTATTATCCCATGAACAAAAAACATAATAATTAGAAAAAAGACTGCCCATTAGATTTACACAAAACAAATTATACCTCATTTAACCACTATAGAGACATAATTGCAAATTCCAGTAGAACTGGCTGAGGTACGCTTGCTCTAAGTGGGTTCATGATCGCTGAATGGCCGCTGATGCCTTGGAGCTCACATCTTCAAAAACGTAGTCTAAACAACTTAATTCTTGCCTAAAAAACTCTTAGAACTGTATTCTATGACACAAAAACAGTAATATTTATAAAATGATAGTGGAGTTGGGCATCCGCCATGACAGTCGTGGTGAGAAATACTGCAAGCGGAGTGATACAAATGGTGGACTGTTATCACTAGAAAATGACTAGATGGCTAGAAAATGGCACACAGCTAGAAAAGGCTCTCAGCCACTCAGATTCAAGGACCAGAAAGAACTATTGAATGTATGCATGTCTATATATATATATATATATATATATATATATATATATATATATATATATATATATATATATATATATATATATATATATATATATATTTTACAATGTCTAAATATTTTTGTAATTTTATAATGTAACTATAATTGTTATATAAGCTCCATTAACTTTGTGTAATGTCAGTGATGCCATCTTAATTTGACTTTTAGATTGGAGATATGTGCTTCGAGCAGGAATAATAGCAAACGTTCTTAAAAGAAATGTGTTGGAAATTAAATGTGCCAAATAAATAATTCGTAGAATTAGACGTTCCACCACATGAGTATATCTACAATTCATACTTCATACTCGTTCTAGAATGGCAAATACTGAAAGCCATAATTTGAGCAAATACAAGAGCATCCATTTCAAATTGGCAGTAAACAATTTGGAGCTTGTTTATCAACAGAAGAAAATAAAAACTGAGTTTACCCCTATAGGTAAACATTTCATTTTCAATGCTAATGCTTATGTCATCAAAGCAGACCAGTCTGAATGGAAATGGTCTTGATGCAGGCACAGAGAGCAAGAAATAGGAAACCCAGCCTAAATGGGAAGTCCTCAGTACTTAATTGCCTGGAGGAAAAAGAAAAGCAGAGGGAAATTACAGTGTTCCGTTATTGCGGCCCTTACGGACAGACATGTAGCTGTCAGGAAGCAGTGAGGTGTGTGTGGCACTACACTGATGGACTGCCTCTCTGACAAACTAATCTCCATCAACCTGTCTGTCTGCTGTCACACCTCCACTGGAGCTCTCTCTCTATCTTTCTCTCACACTCTTCTTACCCACCTTTCTTACTGCTGCCCTGCCTTTTACCCACAATTCCCACTGCATCGCGCTTGTCATTTTCTTGCTTATGGCGTTTTTTTAGAGTATTCTTTTAGTGCTTACTCAATAATAAGTTTGAGTCTTAGAAAAACTGCTGATGTACACTTTCTTTCAGGCTTGAGCCCAAATAAACAAAAATCACTTGGGGTATGTTGGAATAGGATATTTTAGTCTCGATTCCCCTATCAAGACGAAGCGTTCGGTCTATCACTGAAATTAAATATTGATTCGCATGGTACAAACTGTTTTGATTTTTGTGTATACACACTGTAATCTGCTTTACTGACAAGTAGACATGAATTGTGTAGAATATTAACTCGGTTAAGAGGAAATATTCATAACTAGATCAACGATTATCATTGTAATGATAAAAAAAAAAAACTCTGTTTATGCAAAATGCATTTGCACACTGCATGATGGGTTACTTTTATGCCATTTAGGATAAGTTTCAGTTTATCGCTTTTTCTATTTATTTTCTCCATTAAGGCAGTGGCATCAACAAGGGAGAAATGAAACGCTTTAATTCATATTTGGGACTAAATCTTAGGAAGAGCTAGCCAAAAAAAAAAAAAAAAATGTTGTTTTGCATTTTGGTCCTCAAGCGTTATAGATGTGATAACTCTGAGTATTAATATTTTTTAGGATGCACATTAAACCATTTTTTTTCTCAAGCTTCTAGTGGATGTGTGAAAAGTGCTGACTTTTCCAAAACATTTCATTTGTCCCCTGGCGACAAAGAGGTAGTTCAAAACTGCTGCGTTTTATGGTATGGCAAATTAGGACTTTTAAGTTGGACAAAGGGTTTATATCAGAATAACCACATGCAAAATTATAAACAAACTCCTATTTCAGTCGCATCTTGTCATAATATACGTGGGTAACGTGCATGCATGTGGCCTTATCGCTCTTTTCCACTGTGATAAATAGACTGCATTCTGGAACAATAAATAACCACCCTGGAGGGCAAGAATAGCAAGCCAACATGACAGTCATAGCATAATTATGTGTCCTGCAGTGTGTTAACATCTTTTTACTTAAGCATATCCTTAATGTTCATCATCTTGCAGTTCTGGACAGATTCATGCAATATACAGTGTTTTTTAAAGAAATTTAGGAGATTTTATGAAAGTGTTCCAACTTGTCTAGAGATTGCATCTTGTACAGTGTCACAGTATAGTTTTTTATTTGTAACTAAATTGGTTAACTGAATATAAGCTCATTTAATTCTCTCTCTGTTTCTTTCTTTTCTATTTTTTTTTTTTTTTTATTCAAAGGTGCTGAGATTCATCTTGCCTATTAGGCTACTTTGCTGATTCTAGTCTGATATTTATATTGATCTCGCTAAAGCCAGCAAATTAAATAAACTTCAGACTACAACCAATCATGTGGTTAATGACCCATCCCAGTCTTAGCCAAACACTATATCACATGGTAAGACATTCATGGGTTAATTTTCATTTTAGTGCCAGGTGTCTACACTTCACTTTCCAGAGAGTTAGCTGGAGACACAAAATTCCTTCGGAACCAGCTATGAATATAAGCAACAGGACATGATGTCGGGGTATGATATGGTGCCAACACCACATATTTTGCATGTTTCCTTAATCAAACACACCTGATACAGGTCATCAGCTCATTGGTAAAGACTTCAAGATCTGAGATAGGTGTGTCAGACAAAGGAGACATGCAAAATGTGAAGTGTTGTGGGGCTCTGGGAACATGTTTGGGAACCACTGGTCTACTCCACATTTACAGAGCACCGCAAGCTATGCAGGCAGTTTGTATGCAGCAAGGTTTTTTTTTTTTTTTTTTTTTTTTTTTTTTGTATTGTATTGCCTTAGTTCAGAGTTTATCAAACTTGAACTTTGGTACACAATATTTTCTTGCTCTCTTTTTGATATTGATGTGCATATGCATTTTGAGTCGTTTTTGTTGTGCACAGTCAGATTAGTTGTCATTTAACACCAGGGTTTTGTTCAGTTAATTTAATTACTGCAGTTTGGATTGAGATACAATAGTATGCAGAATTGCAAATTGAATACAAGTATAATGAAAATAAACTGAAATTCACAATGGAATAAATCCAAAATTATATTATATTATTCTTTTCTTTTTTCTTTTTTTTATCAAATAAATGCTGTTCTTTTGAAGAAAAACCATTATACCCTGTAATATATCATAGTTTCCACAGAAATATAAAGCAACACAACTGTTTTCAACTGATAATAATAAATGTTTCTTGAGCATCAAATCAGCTTAAAGTCCCCATGAAATCAAAATTAAAGTTTTTTGGGTGTTAGTATTAATATGTTAGTCTTAAAGTTATCTATAAGGCAGTGTGCTCCAAAACAGTTACAAAATTCACATTTAGAAGATAAAAGCATTCAAAGCTTGCAGTTTGTCACTTCTGCCAAAACGGCTCAATGATTTTCTTTACGTCACATCGCACTTCATCTTCTCATCAAATCTTCTGAACATTCAAATGATCTCTGGAACCCGAAATGCCCGCCCCCTGATGCTGAAGCACAAAGTGAGATTGATCACTTGTTCACAGTGAAGTATTTCCTGTACAGTGAATGGCTCGTAGTGCACAATGTAGGCGATAGGAAACAATTCAGACAGTGTAAATAAGCTTTCGATTGGTGCAAATGAGGTCTGGTTTCACGTTGTTTCACGGAGCGGATCATATGCGCAAGTCGGCATATATTAAAAACTTTTACAACTACACAGCCTCAGGATGATTATGACCACTATTTTGTTTCACTAAGAGTTTCATATTGAATCTAGGGGGTAATCTATTTAGACTGTGGCTGTCAAATGCGGCTTTACAGAGCTCAACGGCTCTGGCCTGAGCAGATATAAACAAAACGCTATTGGCTATTTTAAAAAGTGGGCGGAGCTGTTAGATATGTCCCACCCTCTCTTCCTGTTTCAGTTGAAATTATGCCACCCCATAGAATATTGCTGCGTGTTTCAAGGCACTTCAGGGGAACTTTAATAAGATCAAGTGTCACTGAAGGCTGGTGTAAAGGTTGCTAAAAGTCAGCATTGCCTTAACAGAGGGGAAGTCGTGGCCTAGTGCCAATACACCTTGACTCCTAACACAAAGTTTGTATGTTCAATTCTCAGTCCGTCAACACCACAACTGAGGTGCCCTTGAGCAAGGCACCGAACCCCCAACTGCTCCCTGGGCGCCACAGCATAAATGGCTGCCCACTGCTCCGGGGGTGTGTTCATGCTGTGTGTGTGTGTTCACTGCTGTGTGTGTGCACTTCGGATGGGTTAAATGCAGAGCACGAATTCTGAGTATGGGTCACCATACTTGGCTGTATGTCACGTCACTCCCTAACAGAAATAAATTAAGTTTAAAATATATTAAATTACAAATTTATTTTGAACTGCAATAATATTTCACAATATTACTGTCATTACTGTATGTTTTACAAATAAATGCAGCATTGGTGACCATAAGAGACTCCTTTTAAAAAATATTTTAATATTTAAATCAATCAATTAATCAAACTTATCAACCCCAAACATTTTAATGGCATATATCTGAATTCATTAAATTCATCTTCCTGACATTCCCATTCAAATTCAAATTAAAGGGATAGTTCACCTTCAGTTGCTGGTCCCCATTAATTTCCATAGTATGAAAAAATAAAAAATAAACAGCAACTGAAGGTGAACTATCCCTTTAAACTTCCTGTGGGAGGCCAGTTCTTCAATTCTGAATTTGCACAACCAAACAAATGTTTGGTTTATAAACATTTAAACCTACTAAATGCAAATCAGTGTCTGAAACCACCTTTTCTAAACCATATGTCTGAGTGAGTGAGATGATGTTTATGAGGTATATGCACTCTGCAGTAACTGCCTTGTCTCACTTACCATTTGAACAGTTCCATCTAAATGCCAGCCTGAGTACCATTTCCTCGAGCCCTGAGAGGGCCTAGGCCATTTTACACTTCATGAACAATGGGAGCTCTCATCATACACATGTTGAGCCGATTTGACTGGGCTGCTGCATCACATAGGTCATGTTTCCCATCAGGACGCTCCCTGTGGTCGGTGTCCCTGTGACTCCGGGATTGAAAGGGATTGTGGAGAGGTCATGAAGCAAGATCAGTGTGCGCTAATAATCACATTTCTGAGAGGAGGAGCAGGGTCACTGCGCTGCTGTCTAATCAGGGAGATTTTTGGAGTGGATTCTCTGGTCAAAACTCCCAGTGTGCTCCGCTTTCTCAAAATCCCTGAGGGTTGAACCCTTAACCCTATCCAGAACGAGCCAGAGTGCTTTGCAGGTGATATGGAAGTGCCAGAGTGAGTGAATGTGATCCAGATAGGCCGCAGAATCTTCAGAGGGTGTGAAATCTCTTTGGTGTTTTTGCTCTTGGCTCGATTGCTTGGTTAGAACCAGAGTTTGATTCCAACACCCTCCCTCTACCACTGCAGGTCTTATTTCACATTATTATTTGGCATAGTATGTTTGCATCATCAATGTAACACTGAGCATTAGCAGCAGATTCTTAATATACTGTTTCTAGATAAGAAGAATAAAAAGCCAGCAAAAACAGGAAGCATTACTTTTTTTACAATTGTTTTTATTCCGTTTCTTCAGCTGTTTCCGTCCCTTTGGTTGTACTACCAAAATGTAACAGCATGACATTTACGTCACTAATGGACAAAGAATGTGAGCTGTGCTGCCTGCGGAAAGTAATTTCAGAAGAGACAAGCAACAATAAGAAATGTAATATACTACATGCAAATTAAATGCCTGCATCAACAAGATTCAAAATTATGCAAAATTGCTTTCTTACAAATTGCAAACCATACTATGTGTGGCACAGCCAATCAGTTTTATTAGTACTTTATCATTCATTGATTTTTTTTTTTAATTAATTTATTTATTTATTGGTAATTTATTAGATATATAGTATTGGATGATGTTGTTACAATAGTATTTAATTCTGCATGCTCATTTCCCCCATTTTACATTTAGATTATTTTTGACCTCATCTAAGTCTCACTTAAAGTTAATATTTAAAGTTGAATTATTCTGATCTAGGTGGTGGACCAGCAAGGGTCACCAAAATGTGACTTGTGAGTTTACCAAGAAAGCATTGCTTGGTAAGTTAGGCACACTATCATTCCATAATTGCATTCAGAGCACATCATAGACTTCACAGCTTTTAATAAAAACACACAGTGATTGGTTTCAGTGATATATAATGCATAAAGTGTGACAACCATCATTTATTATTTGTGAACCTTGGTACATGTTCTTGTTAAGTGCTGTATTAGTAGCAGAGCAGAACACTGATAAAGCTGAGGAGAGAGTTTGCTGTGACCCTGCATCTTATCTGCCCCTGCCACAGAGATGAGGGTGGCTAACAAGTGCACATAGTATTTTTGTTTAAGTTACATTCTGGAGGAAAGGTTACTGCTTTCTCTTGAGAGACCATTAGCAGGAAAGAATGTGTCCTTCTTTTTGGCCATAGTCCGTGTACTTTTGTGTCCATTCATTTTTTGTTTTTTAACCATGACCAAATAAGAAAAGAAGAAAAATATGCTTCGCAAGTATCCTATCTACAGCTTCAACTGAGATGCTCTTGCTTTTGTTTTGTTTCCTCTAGTATTCCCATAGAACTATGAAGGTAAAATAGTAGCAAAACACGAGAGCTTGTTGATTGGAATTTAAGAACTTGTCGTATTAATATTAGTATTTGTACGTTGAAATTTACACTCACAGCTCTGATGTGAAAAGCTGAATCTTCAAATGTTCACGCACAGATATTTATTATTTTATTTTATTATTAAACCAGCCCTGGATACAATTAAATGCAAAGAAATATGTAGAAAATGAAACTACGTTCTAAGACCCCCAACTGTACGGTAATGAGGAAAAAATAATAATTATGTATTATTTAAATTATAAAGTATGTGTATCTGCATATCTTTAACTGAGAGCAGCTGAAGCACATAGTATAAAAATAAAGGCTTCCCTTAGGACAGTAAACACTGTTAACAAAACAATAGTACTATTATGGAGACAAAAGTAGCACTGAAGAATGCTGACAAACATCTCTCACTGATAGATTACCTAAAATTGTATTCAATATATCAAGTGGATTTACAGCAGGAACAGATGATGATTTCCTAAAGAACGGAACAAACTTTATTAAGCTATTTCCTCTGGATAGAGGTTTTGTTCAGGGATTCAAGCAATAATTGCTGTTTAGAGAGATAGTGAAACAGCTGTAACGGCACATCTCTGTACATTTACAGTGATTTATCTGACGAATAGTCTTAGAGAAGTGCTCCAGAGAGAGAAATGCATTGAGGCCACTGCCAGAAGGACAAATAAGAGCTGTCCTTCAGTGTGATTAATCTGCATGCACACTCAACAAATCTCCATCAGCCGAGAAATAGGGCAGTGATAAAAAGTAGAAACTAGCCACACATGACGAAATATGGAAACATTGATCTCATTGATCTCATTTTTGTCACTTTGAGGTGAGTCTGTTTATCATGCAGCATAAGGCCATATTTATTTCTTTTGGCTTGTGAATAGTCCCTGCCAACACAAAGGTAACTCTGTAACCTTTCAAATATGAATATGTAAGTCTTCAATAAACAGGTTTCCAGACTTTCAGAATAAAAATGCTCTCATCAAGTTCAGGCGCTTTCCCTGTGGGACTGAAATAATTATTTAAATTCCTCCCGTACTTGAAAAAGGATTGAAGGTTAGTCAACATGAGGATGTCAACTTGAAATTAATCTTTTATTTCTTTTAATGAACATTTGAAATTGTAATGAAATCAGACCAATCTTTTTTCAAACAGGGTGGAACAGGTTTTAGAGGAGACAAACAACTGATCCCACAAAGCGTGTCAGAATTCATCAAATCGATCATTTTTTTTCTGTAATTTGTGATGTGCTCAGAGAAAATGAAGCAATATATTTTTAGCGCAATTTTTAATTTATTATTTTTATCCAACATATGATGTGACACTGAATGCACCATTTAATCTTTAATATCAGACATGAAAACAAAGAAAAGATTGGTGGCAATCATTTGATATATTAATTGCAACCTTGTGCTAGGTATTTTGCAGTAGAAGAATCCAGTTACTTTAAAGTAGCTTCTTGCAAGTAACATTGGTGACAACAACTAGGTTGTTTGACTCTTTGTAACTGATGTAAACAATGGAGGTTTACACACAAACCAGAGAAATGGCTGATTTCCATTTGGTGTAATGACAGATTTACACAGGATCAGTTTATTACTTGTGTTATTTATGAAGAAGAGAATGTGAGTGAGACAGCAAGATAGAGATAGACGTGCCGAGAAAGACACCAAGAGACCAGAGACCAAGATACAAGACACATTTGCATGGAGTGGAATGTCAAGTGGGGTGAGGGGAATGATTGCGTATTCTTCCCAGGCTTTTGCTTAGTGAGACTGGCAGCAGAGATTTCTGACTGGTGATCAAGAGATACGCCAGAGTCCATGATCAAAGCATCCAGACCTGACACACAGGCGAATTTGAGACTCACAGATTGCACACAAACACACTCCCACAGGAATAATTCACTCAGAAATTTTTGTTTTGTCATTATTTACTCACTCTGATTTTGTTCCAGTTCCATATGCTGTTCACTTTCTGTGGAACGTTCTTGCTTTGCTCCACACACTTGTAATGTAGTTCAGATGTTTATAAAGTAAATTATTTTATGGTAGTTTTATGATGATGTTATGATTACTTTGATAGTTTATTGAGCTTTTTTATAACTATTATCTGTTGTACTGCAAGGAAAAGATCTGAAAATTCATAAAAAAAAAAAAAAAAAAAAAAAAAAAACATTTTGATCAGTGAAAAACAACAACAGCATACAGGTTTTGAATGAGATGAGGGTGAGAAATATATATTTTTGGGATAAACTACTGTTTTAAAGATGAATCGTGTCTTGGCTTGAGAAATGTTAAAAGATTTTTATTTCAAGTTCACTTTTGTTAACATTATCAGTTAGGTTTAGGAAAGGGTTTAGTCTACCTGGTCTCATGGCATAAATGTACCTGGGGGCACTTTTTTGCGAGACGCGAAATATGTACCAATAAGTATATATCACTGCAGTTTCCAAAATAAATGAACACTAGAGGCAGTAAAACCCTGACACCTTTTATTCCTTTTCACACAGAGTTTTGATTAATAAAGTGTAATTTTTACACAATTACTTGAAGGATATCATGTTTTGACTTCAAAACAATATTAATATGTTGGGAGATTTGAAAACTGATGCTTTTGAACGTTAGCATCACACATATCCAGCTTCATGTTTATGGGTTTTCATAGACGGTAGGTTTGTTCGGTAGCTCACGGACTACAGAGACGTACTTGAGAGGTGAGGAGCGCTGGTTCAAATCCTGTGTAACCACAATTCAGCAAAACAGTTCAAATCTGCATATACGGAAGTTGTAATGGCATGGTTGCATCAACAAATGCATTTTTATATCGGTTTTGCATTTGTTAACACTATCGGGTAGGTTTAGGGTTGGGTGTAGTATAGGGCATTTTTACAACACTATAGAGCATTAACTTTTAGCGACAGTCCGCTGATATTTGAATTCTGAACCGCCACAATATGTACCTGAAGCAACATAATAAAAACACAGCAATACGTAACTATATCAATGTAATAAAAATGTGCCAGGGTTCATGTACCGAACCTGTGTTTTAGCGCCATTCAGTGGACATTTCTCTTTGAAACTGAGGCAAAATGTGCAGTAAGGTACGTAAAAATGGTGTTGCACAAAAGTACACAGAGGTATGTATTTTTATGAGATCAGGGTGGGTTTAGTGTAGTTAGTATGTTATTTTAAAACAAGATTTTAAACAACCTTTTAGCACCACTGACCAGACAATTTATGCCTTGATAGGTACAATCATAATCTGTTGCCAGATTCATGTTTATCTGTTTCAGATAAAACTAAACATGCTTTAAGTGCCACTCACTAGACATGTCACTTGTAAAGTATTGCGAAACTTGCAAGAAGCAACATAATATAATTTTGCCAAAATGTTCCCTCAGGCATGTTTTGTAAAGAGAGAACATAGAAAGATATAACATTCTCGATGATGATTTTTTTGTGTAAATTGTTTTTATAAAATATTCTTCCATGTATTAAATTGTCTCACTGTCCCATTTTCCCCTTAGAGTATTGTTTGTGTCTACAGAATAGGCTGGTGTGGTAGAGGTGTAAAATGGGGGGGTGGGGGGCGAGCTGGTTCGAATCTCCTCCTTTCCCCTCTTTCCTTTCACGTCCTTCCGACAGGCTGTGGTATCACAATAGCGGCAGTGAATGGATTTGCCGTGTTTAGACCGCATCAGAAAAAATAGGATTTTATGCAAATACATCTTGACACGGGGGTGGGGGAGCACAATCGGCATGTTAACTTGGCAAAGGCACGACCAGGCTTATTTCACACTGGGAGACTCAGATTAGCTGTATATTAATAATCCATTTTTTGGACAGAAATGAATGTGAAGGGAGATAATGGAGGCGAGGAGGAGGCAGAATATCCCATATTGATATTTGCATCTGAATCTGTTTTTGACATTGAATAGCCAGCATGCTTAAAGAAAGCCCATAATAACCCAATCTCAGTGTGAGGAAAACAATTGCATGAGCTAATGAAATGATAGCTGTCCCGCCTTTTCTGTGAGACCTAGTATTAGCCCATTAACAACCTTGTTTATGTCACTGGGATTGTTTGGTGACTGAATGAATGTTTCATGACATGATGGACTGACCTGATAAAACTGTTAAAACAAGTCTAGGGAAAATATATAAAGTATAATAGACTGTTAACCAGTCATTGTGTGGAAAACATATTTTAAGTTCTCTTTCATTCATCTCTTTGTCTCTTGCATTTTCTTATTTATCTAAGTGATGTTTTCATTTTCTTGCTGTAACTGGAGACTTCTCGGCTGTAGCCATCTTTCAAAAGGTTTATTTTCTACGTAAAAGTAATACTGAAGGCTCAGGGCCTTTTTAGTGACCATGATCATTTTATATGCAAATGGTGTCAATTAGCTATCCAACTTGCATTTTTATGACAATACAGTGTAACATGACAGGAGTTCTTTGGGAGATAAGTTTCAGAAATTTTAAGGAATGAATACTGTAATTGACCAATTAGAATCAAGTATCCCAAAAGAGCAGTGTTTGGATTTAGTTTGGTTTGTTTGTTTTTTTTTTTTGTTTTTTTCAGATTTCTGTCACCTTAAAAATGTGTAAATTGGGTGAGCTACAGAAGGTTTCCAGAATAGCACTGGATGTGATTTTCCTAGAATAGAGTTTTGTTCAAATATCTTTCCTTTGTATTACAGCAAGGCAGTTGATGATGTTGCGAAAGTGGCTTCTACAGCGTCTTTACACTGCTCAGCTGGGGTAAAAACTTTTGATTTTTGCCTGTTATTGACTGACAAAGCAGAGAGAATTCGATATATGAGGATGAAAAGATGTAGTGCAGAGTCAGTGCATGAAGTTGGCTGGATTCAAACCTGCATTGAACACATGACCTGTTTATATCCAATCTTCTATTCATTATGGGCATCAAGTGAGGCTCTACAGCTTTATAGAACTGAACCAGAAGCTTCTTTTTCCTCATGCACTCAAGGTCTTTCCTTGTACTTCAGTATGTGTGTGTGCTTCTAGGAAGGTTAAGCAGTTGTGTGTGTGTGTGTGTGTGTGTGTGTGTGTGTGTGTGTGTGTGTGTGTGTGTGTGTGTTTCCTAGCCCGAGTATATGACCATAATTCTGTCCCAAAACAAGTACTTGGCTTGAAATTACCTTTAATAGAATGAGAAAGTAATGCATGCCTCTGTTTATCCTGCTTATTGTTCTATAACTACAGTAGCTGTCTGAATAACAAATACAGGCAGTTGAGCACAATACAACTGCACATTCATTACATTGATGCTTACCACACAGAAGTGCAGTCATTTATAGATTCATGTCAGAGGTTCTGTTTTGAGCCAATACTCACCCTTTTCTCTCAATATACAGTGGGTATAGAAAAGAATCACCCACCCACATTTAAAATGCTTTTCTCTGTGAGCTCTTTCGTTCTGTCCGAGCGGTGCATGGAGAACCCCGTAAGCTCGAAGGCTGAGCCTGGAACCACTGCAGACGTCCAGGTTTCTGTGAGGCAAATAATGCAGCAGTCCCTTGTTTCTCATTGGTATGAAATGCGTGCCTGCAGTTTACAGAGTTTATTTTCCAGTGGCTGAACGTTAGCCAGCAAAATGATTGGAAGAGGAGGTGGGAGGGGACGACGTCTGAGTCTGACAAGGATGCCGGCTCTCTTCCCCCTTTTCCGGCGCATTTCCTTGGTAACAACCGTGCGGCCCAGACAAAGGGCTCTGATGCGGTGTATGTAAACAAAGCAGGAACCAATGTATAAAAGCGTTTCTATCGTAGACAGTAATACTAAAAACATCCAACATGTAGAATAACAAAATAACAAGTAAAACAAATGAAAAACTGCAGAGTTAACTTGAAGCTCGCAACACAATTAACATGCTTGGCGCCATCTTGGATCAATCGCGCCTTGTCAGTGCAGACATCTGTTTTTAAATCCGAAAACGCTGACGATTGCAAACAAGCCAGTTAGACAAAGACAATATAAAAACAAAGTTGAAGAACAATTCAACACCAACAATGCAAGAAGCATGTGGCAGGGCATCAATAACATAACAGATTTAAAGGGAATAAAACCAGCTACTGTGAATATTGCTGCCTCTCTACTGGATGAGCTTAATACTGTAATTTCTATGCTTGTTTCGAGGCTCACAACACCACCTACACAGAGAGCACTCCCGCGGCTGCTGCAGAAGAGGTGAGTGCACTCTCCGTCTCTATCGCGGATGTAACATGATCCTTCCGACGGGTGAATATCTGCAAGGCTGCGGGTCCTGATGGCATCCCAGGCCGTGTGCTCCGAGCATGCGCATTCCAACTAGCCGGTGTTTTCACAGACATTTTCAACCTTTCTCTCTCTCTGTCTGTGGATCACTCGTGGTTCAAAATAATCCACCATTGTGCCCATAACAAAGAAAAATAAAATCACATGCTTGAATGACTGGAGGCCTGTTGCTCTTACACCCATCTTCAGCAAGAGTTTTGAGAGACTCGTCAGAGACTAAATCTGCTCTGTGCTGCCTGCCTCACTGGATCTGCTACAATTTGCATATCGTAGCAACCGTTCTACAAATGATGCTATTGCTTTCACCCTACATACTGCTCTCTCCCACCTGGAAAATAAGAACACCTATGTGAGAATGCTGGTTGTGGACTACAGCTCAGCATTTACCACCATACTGCCTGCACACTTGTTGTGAAGCTCCAGTATCTGGGACTAAATAGATATCTGTGCAGCTGGATCCTGGACTTCCTGACAGGCAGAAGTCAGGTGGTCAAAATGGGCAACAATACTTTGTCCCCGCTGACCCTCAACACTGGTGCTCCTCAGGGCTGCGTCCTCAGCCTACTCCTGTACTCCCTGTACACACATGACTATGCAGCCACACACAGCTCCAACGTCATTGTCAAATTTGCTGACAACAAAACGGTGATAGGCCTGATCACCGACAACGATGAGACAGCCTACAGAGAGGAGGTGAGCATCCTGACTAAATGGAGTCAGGAGAACCATCTCTCATTTGGCATTGACAAGACCAAGGAGCTGGTGGTGGATTTCAGGAGATAGAGCAGAGAACACACACCCTTCACCATCGACAAAACACCTGTGGAGCGGGTAAACAGCTTTAAGTTTCCTCGGCGTTCACATCAGTGAAGATCTCACATAAGCCCCTTTCACACTGCATGTTGATCCTGGAAAATTGCTGGATCACCTTGTGTGTGAACGCAAACATGTCCCAGGATTTAGGGGACCTAGTAACATTGCTGGGTTCAGTCCCGGAACGAGCTCTGTGTGAACAAAAGCCAGAACCAATGCCGTAAAGGGTGCGTCCCACCTTGAAAATTCTGGGGCAGATGAGACTAATATTGAAATTTTTGCCCCAACACCAAATGATATGTCTGTCGGAAATCCAATAAAGCTCACCATCCAAATAACACCATTCCTACAGTGAAGCATGAAGGTGGTAATATCCTGTTATGGGGGTGTTTTCTGTTGCAGGGACTGGAGCACTTGTCAGGATAGAAGGGAAAATGGATGGGGCAAAATACCATCAAATTCTTGAGGAAAATCTGCTGCCCTCTTCCAGAAATTTGTTAATGGGAAGAAGGTTTACCTTCCAAGATGACAATGACCCAAAGCACACAGCAAAACCTACCACACAGTGGTTTATGGAGAAAAAGTGAATGTCCTTGCATGGCCTAGTCAGATCCCAGACCTAAACCCCATGAAAATCTGTAGAATGACTTGAAGACTGCAGTCCACAAATGGTCACCATCAGATAGAACTGAACTTGAGCAGTTCTGCAAAGAAGAGTCGGCAAATATTGCAAAGTCTAGATGTACTAAGTTAGTAGAGACAACATTTCCCAACAGACTAAAGGCTGTAATTAAAGCAAAAGGGTGGATCAAGGGGGTGATCCTTTTTTTCCAACTCAGTGATTGTTTTTTTTTTCTTTTTTTGTTTTTTTCTGACATGTTAGTGTTATATCTTTCACATGGTTGTTATAAGTTGCACTGAGTAAATACAGTCTCCGTCTTAATTTCAGGCTGCAAAGCAACAAAATGTGATTATTTTAAAGGGGTGGGGACTACTGTATATATTTTTTAATACTTCTTTCATGTCATCGACAAACTCAAGTAAACATACACTTATTAACTTGTCTATTAGCAAAGAAAGCATGTTTTTTCTTCAGCTCTGGCTGCCGTGATGATGAGTATGCAGATAACCCATCTGCTGCTAGGCCTCGCTCTCCAATCTCTCTCTCTCTCTCTGCCTCATTTGCTCTCAGCCTCTGATTAGTAAAGCTCATTGGAAGTCCATCTGTCCTCCAAAGCCACATCTATCAGAAGTTGAATGGGTTGCTACACAGTTCATGAAGCATGTGCACAAGTTGAATTGTTATAGACTGTGGAAAGCTTTGTGTTTGTATCATGAGGGAAGGAGGAAGTTGCTTGGTTTCCTGTAGCTCTGTCTTAGGCCCAGTCCCAATTCTATTTTATACCCCTTCCCCTCCCCCTTGTCCCTTGAAACAGAGTGTCAAGGGGTAGGGGTGAAAATGATCCCCTAAGAATTGGTACACCACTACTATGCCGTCACACGTCATCATACGTCATCTAGCTCCTACAATACACACATATACTGGTGTGTAGGTGTGCTTTAGAGCCTTTAATTACCGTTCTGTATTAATGTGCTGCTTACTGACACACACACATACACACACACACACACATCGGAAATCGCGCAGCTCACACATCCAGGAGAAAAGAAACTTGTCAACGCTGCCCCACGACTTTTATTAAATACAGTTTAAATACTGAATCTCTACATTATATATGCCAGCAACGAGAAGATAAAATCGCTGTTTTTAAGTAAACTCACTCTAAAAAGAGAAACACACAGCATATGCATCAGTAAGATCAGTAAGACTTGTAATGTTTTTAAAGAAGTCTCTTATGCTCATCAAGGCTGCATTTATTTGTTACTTCTGATCAAAAGTACAGACAAAACAATAATCTTGCAAAATGTTATTACAATATAAAATAATGGTTTCTATTTTAATATCCTTTAAAATATAATTTAATTCTGTAATGCAAAGGTGAATTTCCATCAGCCATTACTCCAGTATAAAGTGTCACATTATCCTTAAGAAATCATTCTAATATGATGATTTATTATTAGAATTATCAATGTTGGCAACAGTTGCAACAACTGTCAAATATTTTTTTGGAAACATGCAATACTTTTTTCAGGATTCTTTGATGAATAAAAAGTTAAAAAGAACAGCATTTATTCAAAATATAAATCTTTTATAATAGTATAAATCTTTGCTATCACTTCTTTTAAATTTAACACATCCTTGCTATAAAAAAAGAAAGAATAAAAATTTAATGACCCCAATCTTTTGAACGGTAGTTTATGGTATATTGTCAGAAAATTGTTTTCAATGAATGCTCTTCTTTTTAACTTTTTATTCATCAAAGAATCCTGAAAAAAAGTATCACAGGTTCTAAAAAAAAATATTAAGCAGCATAACAGTTTCCAGCACTGATAATAAATCAGCATATTAGAATAATTCCTGAAGGATAAAGATTGTAATGTATATTTAAAATAGAAAAACATTATTTTACATCATAATAATATTTCAGAATATATTTTTTTCCTGTATTTTTGATTAAATAAATGCAGCCTTAATGAGCATAAGAAACTCCTGTAAAGAAAACATAAAATATCATTCTGATCCCAAACTTAGTATGTTTATATTATTACTATTTAGTGTGTATGTATATATTATTGCTATTTAATAAATAGACATTCAGTATGAATATATAGCTATAAGATTATTGAGAATAACCCAGCCATGAAGATTTCATCATGCAAGACATTGTTTGAGATCTCTTCTGAAACTCTAGAGACACATGAGTTTACTCTTCTACTTCAGTTTCACAGGAGAGGGGAAAAATTATTTTAGTATTATTTTATTTTATTAGATAAAGTTGTAAATATGTTTTTTATTAGACAAACTCAAGATTATTTTATTTTATTTTATTTTCAAGTAAATGTCGTAGCTGTGTTGGAAAAACAACTGAGATATTAACGTGAACTCATTTGTGAAATCATTCTTTCTTATGGAGAAGTATCAGGATTTTGGAAACACATTATTTATGGCAACCTCAGATGACTCAAAGAAAAAGGTTAAAGACAGGAAAAGGCTTGCTGTGCCTTGACTTGAACATCATGTCTAAGGTGTTAGCAGCCAACAGGATAAGCAAGGCTTTGCATTTAAAAAAAAAATTTAAGACGCGTCACACACAAAGTCTGCCATCACTGTTTTGGAAATTCTCATCGAAAATTTCCTCGGATATGCTGCCATAACCAGTCATATATTTTTCTGAAACTCAGCCTTGTGTGCCCTCAAGTTTATCCTTCTTTATAGTCAAACTTCACAGAGGGCCCAGTCAAGCACACAAACAACTAAACCTCTTAGTGTCCTCTCAACCAACCAAACCTGACACTGGCACTGCTGCTGATGCAGTCAAGCATGTGGCCTTGCAGCGAATCACTGGCACAGACCTTCATATAGATAGGCACATGTTATGATATTTACTGCTTGTGGCTGTTCTCAGGGAGCCCTCACAAAATCGCTGACATTTTGAGATTCAGTTTGAGCAGAACCAGTGAAGAATGCTAAAAAAGTAATTAGTGGAGGAACATGCTTCATTACTGTCATTTCATTTGATCCAGGCTAATTGATATGACATTTAATTTATTGCCTTGGATAATTAATGTGGAGAAAGAAAAAGGAACTGGCTAGGGATGTAACGATTAAAAACCGGTTGAAAATAGATTAAAATATGTGACGTTTCAAATCGGTTGAGATGCCAAACAAATCACGATCCAACTGGAGTAGGAGTTTATATGAATGTATCTCTGATGGGAACTTAATGTCTTTAGAAAAGTTTATGGGGGTATTTTCTTTTCATCTTGCCTCTGAACAATGCATAAAAAGTATTGTTCGTAAGTGCAGCGCTGCTTTGTTTACAGCAGTAACCAAGGAAACACTGTATCATTGCTGCATCTTTGTTTGGATCATGATTAAAATCCAGTGGTTGCTTCTAATTTAAAATGCAAAGAGTACAGACAAAGCCTTAGTTTGTTCATATTAAGAGTTTTATTTTATTTGTGTAACTTACTTGTTTGATTAGGGGTTTGTTTTAAAATTTTAATTTAGTTTTGTTATATTTCAATTTTACAAAGAAATGTGCCGCAATAGCCTAATAAAATGACTTTATAATGTCTTCAGTCTCATTTTGTGACAAAAAATACTGAGAAAATCGAATCGTGAAATCAAAATCGTGAATCGAATTGAATTGCGAGTTGAGTGAATCGTTACATCCCTAGAACTGGCAAAACAAATGAAAAACTCTCTTTTAATTCTACTATATATATATATATATATATATATATATAATTAGAAATAATTTTAATTCATTATTTTTTATTATTATTATTTTCATTATTATAGGTTAACGGAATTTTCTGGCTCTATTTAGTTAAACTGTTCTTAAGTGGGACTACTTTTCCTCGGTGGATGAATCTCTGGTTATGCATTTCCAGTGTAATTACTGTGAGTGGAGCGTGACCCTTGTAAACATTCCCAATCTTCCATGTGTAAATGTTTTTCTGTGGTTATCGGCATTGTGCCACAAAATTTGTCGATAGGGCATAACTTGTATCAAACCCGGTACATTCCTTTAAGTAAATGAACATCACAACTCATACAGTATGTTTAATAATGTTGTAAATGTTCATTTCTTGGCCATTCAGAGTTCAGTGCCTGGAAACTCTTGTTTAAATGGAGCCATGATAAACGAGTGCCCAGAAACTGTCACTACAAAGTTACAAAGTTACACAGTCTCCATCACCACAGGGTCGAACCCTTCAATTACTACTTGATAACAGTGCAAGTAAACCTGCAATTCTGAGAGTGTAGGAAGGCTGAGCAGTGTGATGAGGTTACAAAAGTGCAACTGGCCAGATTAAGATGTGGCTGGGTCAGCGCAAAGGTTGCATTCACTTTCTTACCCCTTTGCTGGCCTTAACTATGCAGTGAGATCTATTATTCGGCCAATAATCCAAGCCCTATTGGAGAAAATGAGCGAGGGAAGGTAAGAAGCTTGAACATTATCAAAATAAGCATTCAAAGGCATGTTAGAATATCAGAGGAATTACAGTTCATGGATCTGACGCCGTTGCCTTCAAAAACATTTGATATTTTCATTTGACCAGATCTCGGTGGCAAGAATTTCCGTAGAGGGCTCAAAGACAATCCTCTTTTTTTTCTCTCTCTCTGAAATTTCACACTCCTTTGGTGAAATGATTCCTTTAATCCACAGAAAGAGCGGGAGGTTAATTTGCAATGCTTTTGTGTATTATAATCAACACCCTTCGTTTGCACCCCGCGGGGTGTAAAGATCACCAAGAGATTGTCAGGAAATGACAGTTTTAGACAGATTGCTTTGTAGATTAAGAGAAACATCATTCCAGTCAGTAATGTAAGCATCTGTGATTTAAACAGTTACATTTAAAGAGGCAGGGACCATTGTCAGCATTCCTTGCTAACGACTTCCTAGCCTCTGAATCTCCAGTGCCTTCAGTCTTAGTTTGTTAATCTGACCATCAATTAGTAAAACAACTATGGAAATGTTGTGTTATATCTACATTTATATATGTTTTGTTGGCATATATGTATATATATGTATATTTACTTATGTATTTATAAAGTGCCAAACATGAAATAATTATGTAAAATCTGAATATATAAATGTAAATTATGACTATATGCATAGAAGTATATCTGAATATATTTAAAATATATTTTGATTTTTTTTAAGTTTTAATAAATCAAAGTAAATTTGAAAATATTATTATGTTTGATTGTATTATGTTTGATTATTTATTTATTTATATATATATATATATATATATATATATATATATATATATATATATATATATATATATATATATATAATATATATATATATATATATATTGTGTGTGTGTGTGTACTGAAACCAAAAATTATTCAGACACCAGATATATATAGATATATAGATATATTTTTTTACGGGACACTGCGGGACACTGTAGTTAATTTATGTAAGTGAGGATGGCAAAATAAAGTAAACTGTAAAATATTCTTCATACAGTGGACTACCAGTAAAATTGATTAAAAAAAATTTGGGACCAAAATTTATTCAGACACTTTGACCTGACCATGTTTTGCTTAAGCGTTATCTGACATATTTTATTACCGTTTTCTAAACTATAGCGAATAAATGTTGAAGGTGTCTGAATAAATTTTAGTTTGTCTGTATACATGCTTATGCAAGTCACAAAATTCACACCACGGATGATAACAATAACTATGAGGTTTTAATAATCATTAAAATTCTATGAGAATTAAAAAGTTCACACCACAGCTATAACAACAACACATGAGCGATATTGTTGTAATCACTTTCATAGTGCTTTTCTTCAGCTGATGAATGCAAAAATATATATATATTTTTTTTTAAATAAAACATTGACAGTCATTAAAAATTGGCCTGGCTTTAAAGAGCTGAAGAATGTGCTTATAATAAGCAAAATATTATTGTATATTGGTGTGAATTCTAATATAGTTTTCATTAAAGTTATCTTTAAAGTTATTTTTCTTTGTGTGGTTGGCTTTTAGCCTAGTGGAAAACTGCTCATGGAAAAAAAAAAAAACCTGATGCAACCGGAATCCTGATTGAGAAGGTCTGTTTTGGAAAAGCCATTGTCAGTGAGTTCTTATTGTAGGTAATGGCCAGGAGAATATTTACAATACACAATGTTCCTCATTTGTAAAGATTTTTACCCCGCTAGATTTGCATTTAGCTGCCATTTGCACAAAGCAGTAAAAATACAATACCACAAACTCAGTCCTCACTTTTCTTAAAACTGACAGCCCTTTTGACAAGTGTCTTCAGAGGAAGTTTTACACTTTTTTTCCCCCACAGTTTACTCGCACTCTTATTTTGTACCCTGTCGCAGCAGCTGTTCAACTGCAGTGCATTTCAGAGGGAGTGTGACTCCAGTGTTTCACCGCAACTGTGACTCATACCAGAACTATCACTGTTTGTTGCTTAGCGGCTCACATACAAAATCAGTACAGTCACACTTTAGCTCACGTGCAACTTTTAGTTGATGTGTTTCTGCACTCTTACATAGTACAGTGGCCCAATAGTAGACTACAAGCGGTTTGGCTTTTAGACTGACACCTGTTAGCCTGAATGTCTGCTATTTCATGCTGCTTCACACCACAGCTGCTTGTTTTGCTATATATATATATATATATATATATATATATATATATATATACTGTATATATATATATATATATATATATATATATATATATATATATATATACACACATATACATTTATGCATTTAGCAGACGCTTTTATCCAAAGCGACTTATAGTGCTATAGTGCATTCAGGCTATCATTTAATGCTCTACCACTGAGCCACAGGAACACTGAATATATGTATCTCTCTTTTTCTTCATCCACATCATTACACAAGACATTCTTACATTTGGTCCTAACTGATTTTTGTGTGTTACCCTATTAGTGCTTGTGTGACTAGTTGCTGCATTACATAAACAATCTGGAAGTATTTTGCAGTATAGTTGCTGTGACTGTTGTGTTTTTGCGCTGTTGTTATTATAGTTATTATTAAATAAATTAACTAAAAAAAATTTAATCATTACTTATTTTTTGTTTACATTTTAATTACATGTTTTAATTATATTTTGCATATATTAAATAAATTCATAATTTCTTAAATTAAATATATTATTAATAATAAGTACAGTAATATTATTTAAATGATAAGTACAATAACAGAGCAACAACACATGACAGTCACAGCTACACTGAAAAATACTTTTGAGGGAAAAAGTGTGTGGACAGACACACTTTTTTAATTTTTTTAATTTTTATATTTTTTTTGTTAAGTAGCAACACTCTCAATTTCATGATTTGGATGGCCATGTGACATTAACACAACGGCACCCATAAGAATAAAACATCTTTTTCAAGAAGACTGATGCAACTTGAGTCTGCAACTCATGCGATTTCATTTTAATTATATTTCTGATTGCTATTCATCACCTAAGTTATGAATTTCTTTATGTGTGAAACTTTTTAATTAGCAAAAATGACTGAGTGCACCTTTAAGATGACCATGCTGTACATTACAGCCACAGGGAACTCTGGGCTTATTGTAGCAGCCCAGACTTGGCACGACACTGCTGATAAGGCAGATTTTCATTAAATTCAGAATCGATTCAGTTATTATTAAACCTCTTTTCATTTATTCTCTTTCATTTCTCAACACTGGCAGTGCACATCCCATCCCAGCAGAGATCAATGGGTTTTGGGTAGAAAGTATAGTGTCGGAAGGCCAGCACAGGTTAACGGCTTGAATTTCAACAAGTAAATGCTGGCATTTAAAGAGACTGTAGTTTGACTTGCCAATTGCCTGTTCGTTACAAGTGTCTGGGTTGTAATAAGGTGATGGTTTCTGTTGCGAAGTCTAAACGACTCGCAGAGAATGTCATTGATTCAGAGATGCTCAGAGACACACATGGAG
This sequence comes from Cyprinus carpio, assembly GCF_018340385.1. NCBI lineage: Eukaryota > Metazoa > Chordata > Actinopteri > Cypriniformes > Cyprinidae > Cyprinus > Cyprinus carpio. The sequence goes on along the minus strand of NC_056580.1, from coordinate 20,195,309 downwards.
ATCTCAGAGTAATGGGTTTAGAATGAATACTTGAAGTCTGTGCAGTTAAAAGCCTTGGGAAGTGGCGCTCATTAAACATGACATGTTGTGGGCTACCACACGAGGCTTGTCTTTGGGTTTTATTAAAAATACATGTACTTTTGCAAATTTGGTACAATTTTTGTAAATTAGGTACAAAGTAGTAACACGTGAAACTATAACCATTATTGAGCATGAACTTGGCATTTTAGAGATCCTCTGATCCACAGAGAAGACTTGCTTTTCATCTTCTCATGAAATGAGAGCTGTTTTCTTGACTTTTTAAAAACAATACCTCTTTCTTTCAGTCTCCCTTCTTGTTCGTTCACAGTTTGCTTACTGTCCCCTCTGTTTGATTCATGTATGTTTTAGATTTTTGCTTTCTATAAACAATCTCCCACAAGCCGTGACACATAATTCAGAGTGATGAAGAGGGACATGGGTTGCCACAGGGAATGAGTCCGTTGTCATTATTAATTACACATTGGTGAGAATAGTTGGTTTCACAGCTCATAATTATTAACCAGGGACACTATGGGGTGTAATTATGCCATAAACATTAGGTCTTATCAACATTACTCTCTCACAGTGCTTTATATTCCCCTGCCAAGCATTGTATTAATGTTCTGTCACAGCTGGCTTATTTGTGTAGCTTACCTACAGTACATGTTTGCATAACGTTTAGGGAATGTTTGAGCAAAATCACATGGGGTGTGCATGTTTATGCAGGGGATGTTTGGCTGGCTTGCACAGGATTGTGGGATAAGTAAGCCCTCAGTGGGAGCTTCAAAGTTGAGAAATGTTCAGCATTCGATTTATATTTAAGAATAAAATCTTTTGAATTAGAACTTATAACTCAGTTGTGAAGAACTTTATTTTTTTATAATACTGATTTAAACCATGAAAATGTTTTGTTATATTTATATACTGTATGATATATTTTTCAAGAAAACAAAGATGCATTAAATTAATTCATGCAAAATATTTATATTTTGATGTTTTTGAATGTCATATTCATTAAAGAATCCTGAAAAAAATGTATCACAATTTCCACAAATATATTAAGAAGCAAAACTGTTTTCAGCATAATAAGAAATATGTCTTGAGCCCTAAATCAGCATGTTATAATGATTTCTGTAGACTGCTAAAAATCCAGCTTTGCCATCAGAGGAATACACAAAATTGCATTATAAATAATATAATCAACAGAAAACAGTTACTTTAAATTGTAATAAGATTTCACAATATTATTATTATTATTATTATTATTTTATGTATTATTGTTTTGATAGATTTGTGATCAAATAAATGCTATCCTGGTAATCATAAGAGATTTCTTTTGAAAAACACATACAAAAAAAATCTTAGTGACTCCAAAAAACTTTTTGCAGCTTTTCTTTTTCATCCAAACTGTAACTGTACTTCAAATAGCACCAAATCAAAATAACATACAAAATTATTCAAAAGAACATTCCATACAACACAACATAGTATGAACTTGTAAGAATTGAACAGGTGAAATTTTAGCAGTCCTCTAATATCTAATAAATGCCGGCATTTTTAAATGATTTATTGTATCATGACTCTGTGCAATGATACTGTGTACCGTATACAGACCTTGGCTTTTGTCTTTTCTTTGGCAGCTTTTGGCAGCATTTAATCTGTAAAACTGACATATTGGTCAACTTCTATTCAAGGTTTTGCCATTTGGCATTTTTGGCATTTTGGTCATTGCCGGAGGTATTTTTTTTTTCTGGTCTCCTCACTTCCACTGACATATGGTCTATTGCCATTGCATTACGCTAATCTTTTATGCATCTGGAATACTGGATCTATTTGATCCATGACTTCCTATTTCTCTTGCGCCCGCTTGCTTTATTAAACCACCACACCTGTTCCAGAGAGGTTTGGAGTGCGATTCGATTTCCCATGGGCCGTTTTAAAAATAGCTTTTCTTTCAGAATGCTGTGCCTGATGGTGTGAGGAGCTAAAAAAGCTGTCAGTGACTCATTCCTGCTTTGTTTCAGTGCATGCCATCCCATGCTTCTGGGCTGATTGATGGGTTGATACAAGTGTCAGAAGTGAGATCTGCCTGTCTGCTTCATGATTCAGTGCAGCACAGGCCCTCCACTCAGCCTCGTCCCCTGAGACACTGTGGACTGAGATATGGTAAATAAAAGAGGAGGTGTTGTACCACAGATAACATAGGTTTTACTGCTAATATCTGTCTCAGAGAGGGTGGCTGGAATGGTTAATAAAACAGAGAAATTAAACTATCACAGTACTTTTGGTGGGCCTGATGCTGTCTCTCTTACAGTTTTGATACTCGTTTGTTATTCGTGATCTAAATAACATTTTCTTCTGTGTGCACTGTGCAGTAGCTCCAGTCATATTCATTAAAGACAATATGAACAATTGATGCAGGATGTGGGAGGGTGGCTATATCACATATATATATATGTTTATTTCGATTTTTTTATTTTTTTTTTTTTTTTTTTTTTTTTTTTTTTTTTTTTACTGTGTCATTGTTACAAAGTAATTACCCAAATAAGTACTAAGTAATATTCTGAGTAACATTAATTAACTACATGTACCTACTATAGGGTTAAGTTTAGGGTTTGGTTTAGGGTTTGTTACTTAATTATGCTTAATTATATATAATTTACTGTTATTACTATAATAAGTACATGACATAGCTATGCCACCTTAAAATAAAGTTACTACTACTACTACTACTACTACTACTACTATTGAATAGTTTTTTGTTTATAGTTGAATGTGACATGCCTTTATCTTTTGATTTATGTACATTTATTAATTTGTTTTAATTAATTGTTTTGAATATTAAGTCACATACATAACAACTAAAAGCAATTCAAAAAATTAATATACAAATATCAGTAATAATATTTGTCGTCATTGGTATTAATTTATTTATTTTTGGATACTTGTTTTTTGTATGTGACATCAGAATTTATTGATCACAAGAATCTCTATTTTTCATTGCCTTTAAAACACATAGAATATGAGTTAATGATTTAATTATTCTGGTGGGCAAATTACATCATCCATTACAGTGAAACGTGAAAATAAATATACCCTGAACATCTGAAAAATACTAATTTTTGAAATATTAAGCATACGTTGCCTAAATAAAAGTACTCTCTTTGAAATATCAGTAACAATATAAAAGTTGCTTTTGTATCATAATTGGCAAAGATTTCCCAGCAAAAAGACATGGACATGGTGATGGACAGGGCATGGATAATCCACCAGGGGGGCAGAAGACATGTAATAAGTGTTTCTGGAAAAATGACTGATGATGATGATTGATGATATTAATGATGTAGTGGCCTTATATTACATTATAGATTCAACTGTAGGACGTCTGTCACTTGATTATGTACTGTACTTGTTAAGACGATACCCTTAATACTTGTAGTTTTGTTGCTGTATACCTCACTTTAATTTAGTGCCTGCATACTGGATCTCTGAATCCTCATGACAAAAAAATTATGTAGAACGCTCATTTTTTTCTCACCCCGTGTGGAGGGAAGATGGATGAATGTGGCCTCGTGCATCACACGCTGCTGTGCATCAGCGTTCCGGAGCACTGTCAGAGACCCGCAACCCTCTCTCCTTCAATCTCCTCTCTCTCTATTAGCCTGATGGATTGACCATTTGTCCTGAACACTGGCCCAAATCCGCACACGCAACTTGCAAGCCAAGCATCCATTTACAGCTTCAAAGTCTATTTAAGATGGTGAGACTCTTCAGTTATTCAGCACCACACTGGGTTACATGTGAGGTTAAATAGACATTCTGTTACACTGATGGCTTAACGTCACGTGTCCTACATGGAGGAGAGGAACAGTATGGCGTATTACTTTGTCAAGTAGTTCTTTAGCATGATAAGTGACACTTAGGCAGGTGTGACAATAATATCATCTAGCTAGTCTTCAACAGAGTGTCGTTTAAGAAACCATTTTATTGCCATGGAGGTGACGGGTGTATTGATGCAATAACATAAGAACATTTGTCTTCCCCATTGCTCCATTTTCCCATGCTCTATTATTGTACTTTTGACCTCATAGTGTGTATTCCTATGTGGTTTAACCATGTCCTGATTCACAATTTACATGTTAAACACAAATTTTAGGTGTCTTACCTCTTTTCCAACAGTGTATAAAGCAGAGACCGTATATAACCTGATGGACATTCGCATTCATTTTTATCATAGTTTTCTTATCTAATTTTTCATGCTTTGTTGTATGTGTGCGCTTTGATAGTTCCTTTATTTCTGCTCTTCAGTGTTACTATCTTTATATTGTTTGCTTCTATTCTCTTATATGTGATCTCATTTCTTATGGCTTATATTTTCTCTTTCAACTTGTTCTAGAAGAATATTAAATGCAGTATAGTAAAACAAAGTCATGTTGTAAATCAAATCTAAGCTTCACTGATGCTTTGTTTATTTTGATGTTCAGCATATTGTATTTTAATTTTAATCCGATTCTTTTCTTTGCTTTTGATTATTTCATGTTTGATCCTGCTATAATTCCACTGGGATTGTTATGGGCCCACAGGCATTGTTAAACGCTATTTTTGAATGGCTTTCACTAATTAACTTAAAAATTTTATCCTTCCTTTTTGGAACTAATTTTGTAGAGATTAGAGTATTTTGTGGACATGTTGTGTGACATAGTATTTATTGATAAATATGTAGTGTACAAACGCTGAATTTGTGTGAATTCTATGCACAAAATCAGTTTTAGGTTTAGAATTTTACAATTTTGCTGACAAAGTGCTAATGGCTTTTGTCTTTTTGTGAGAAATATTTAAAAAAGTAACTGCTTTGTCATGAAATGCTGCATTTTGTGTGACAATTTATTCAGTCCACTGATTTTAAATTTTACACTGATTACACTCAGTCACAAACTAAACTAATATCTACCTTTGTTACTAATATACATCTAATATGCATTTAATGTAAATTGAAATAGATTACAACTCTTAAATTTTGGCTTATCATGTAATTAAGTAAAACTGTGTAATATTTGGTGAGTCATTATTAATTAATTATTAATTATTAGTAATTTCATCATTATTAAATGTTGTCCCTGAAATACTTTAATTTGGTTCCACTATTTGATTTTATACTGATAACTGCTTGTTTTCTCAACCATTTCAGCATATCATGCAAATTTAACTCCACTTAATTGTTTCTTGTATTAAAAATGATGTAATTGAATATTCATATGCTTCTCAGATTTGTTGGATCACAACAAAAGCGGCAGCTGTTGAGTGTAGTCTCTTGACAACCTCGCTACTTCATTACGATTTTCTGGGACACCAAATCCCTGCATTTCTCACAAAGATGCAGTCTTACACACATCCTGTTTGATCATGCGGTTTGATTGGCGGCACACTGTGCTTTGTTTGTTTGGTCTTTCCTATTTTCTGCCTAGTTAACTCACAGCTCGGAAAACAGTGCTGTAAAGATTTTCAGAATCAGGGCAGAGACAGTATTTTATGCACACAGCCACTCAGCTGACGGCGGTGATGAGTTGAGGATTATATTAAATCCTCAAGATTATGAGGAAAGAGTGTACAACATCTACGTCAATGGTCCTGTTTAAAAAAAAAGAGAGAGAGATAGAGAAAGAAATAACTAAGAAGGAATCTCCATCAACTAAAAATACCCCAATATCTCACCGCTCTATAATAAGCTGGGAACATATCACTGACTGGCGAGCGTTTCCATGGTCTCTGCTGCTGTTGCTGGGCAGGTGTTTTCAGATGGAGATACTGCGCTTTATGGAAAGTGATGCAGCCCCCGCAACACAGAGTCAATAAAGAGTCGAAGATGGGTTTGTGTTTTCCATATGGCCCGGGTCACTTCGGTAGCGAGCTGCTCACAGAGGGTAATTATGCCTCTAAGATAAGAGCGTATATTCTATTTCATATCACACTCAGATGTTGATACAGCTCTCCTGAGATGAGCTCTGGGATGTCCTCTAAAATTCATAAGGAGGTCCTTTAAGAAAAGTATATTTCTCTGTCTTTCTGTCTATCCGTCCATCCATCCATACAACTATCTATTGTTCTGTTTATCTGTCAATTGATCTATCAATCAATCATCCATCCATCATTCTATCCATCATCTGTTGTTCTATCTTTCCATCCATCCATCTCTATTATTTATTAATCAAGCTATCTATTAGTCATTCTATCTATCCATCTGTCATTCTCTCCATCTATTGTTATATCTATCCATCTCTCTATGATGATTAATTCATAATGAGTAAATTCTCTTAGTAAGACTCTTTGTGTCACATTTACTGAAAATCACATTATCCTACTGGAAAAAATGGGAATAACCCATGACATATTTTGTGCCAGTGTTGTTGCATTCAAATTATTGTAGGGTTGAAGATCAAGTCAAAATATCTGATATCAGCCTTAGCTAGCAAATATAATAGCACCGCACCATTACTCACAGTTTTTCTTGTGTTTTGGGTCGAGAATAATATTTAAGGTATTTTGTGTGCTAGATAACTTATTAAATGTATGGGGATTAATGTGAATGTGCAGTTTGGTTGATGTTGCTATGAAAAATTAACATAAAATAAATTTTATGTTTTATTTGATAATTATTATTTTGCTTTACACACTAATAGTTTAGCGATTCATCTGTGTTTATTGATCCATTTTTCTCTCTCTGTGTGTCTGTCTGGAGAGTCATTCTGACTAATATTTTCTCCAAATTATCATCTGTTTTGAGACTAGTCACATTATGTTGCCTAATCTTGCTGCAGATACAAGAAAAGCAAACAGTAAATTCTTCTCTCACCATTTGAACTCTTTTCCAATAAGTGGCCCTGCATGTGAATGCTGTAATGAGATCTTAACACCCCCCTGCTGCTTCAGACTAATACGAGAGTTTTTTCTGTTATATGGGCCTGAAAAGCGCTGTGTGCTGCGTAATGGAAATTCTGCAAGTACTGGTTAGAAAATCAAATATAACATAGTTTTTTTGTTTCCTTTTCATTACTACTTAAGGTCTTACTAACTGTGAGTCACTATCTGCACTCCAGTTGGCAATTGCTACATAGTTGTGCTTCTTTGTTGCATAAAGTGCAGCTCTGCTCAACCTTTTCTGTCCAGTTGCTTTTTCGTTGTGTATAGCTTTCTCTCTGAATGCCTCTTTAAAAGTGAAGTATCTTATTTCTGCACTACCATAGAATACTCCTTCCATATATCACTCTTTGGATGAACAGATTGCCCTGCCTCAAATTCACACCATTGGCTGAGCCAATGCTGCAGATTAGAATGAATAAATATTTAGTCACTAATAGAATGAGTAATAACCTAATTTAAATAAAATTTTAATGTTAAATTTTATATATATATATAATCTTTTCTTTTTCTTTTTTTTTTTTCTTTTTTCTTTTTTCTTTTTTTCCCATAAAAAGTCTCCTAAATTCACCAAGGCTGCATTTTTTTAAACTTGAAAATAAAGTAAAAACAGTAATATTGTGAAATGTTATTACAATGTAAATTAACTTTTCTTTTTTAATTAGTATTTTAAAATGTATTCCTGTGATGGCAAAACTGAATTTTCAGCAGCTGTTACTTCAGTCTTCAGGGTCACATGATCCTTCAGAAGTCAATCTAATATGCTGATTGGTTTGAAAAAATCATGTCTGAAAACAGTTGTTCTGCTTGTTGAAACCATGATACTTTTTTTCTCCAGGATTCTTTGATGAATATAAAGTTCAAAAGAACAGCTTTTAGTGCATCCTGGCTGAATAAAAGCATTAATTTCTTTCAGAATTCTTAAAAAAAAATCACCCTAAACTTTTGAACCGTATTGTATTTATTATTTATCATTTATTACAGAACAGAAGCCGTAGAGTATGACATCATATTCTGTTGGTCAAGTATTTAGTCTCTGAAATGATTTTGCATGCTTAAAGCATTTGGTAAGTGGAAAAATCAGCTGTGAGCTTTCAAATTTCATTAAAGTCTTAATTGACGAAGGAATAAACACAATAATCAGGTTTTCCGTACTTAAACTGTGTCAGTCCTCTCCATGATGATGATCTCATCTTTTGATGACCCTTCCTTAGCCTTTCCCAGGGTTTTGAGTTATACACCCCTCTGATTGGCTGACCGCTCATACAGAAATCAAACTGGCAATCAATGTAGACAAAAACAAACATTTCATGTAACCTGAGCCTGCACCACAGGGCCAGTCTGCGTTCCATCCAATCAGTGTCCAGGATGATTGGCATGCCGCTCAATCCCAGAGAGGTTTCCTTTATCCCCTACAAGTCCCCGCTCCTCAAATCACACGGCGACTGCACAGGATCTGGTGACTTTGCCATATATCACAGCCTGTGTAAGGGCACGCTCAATCAGCGTCATTATCCTCCCCTGCTCGGAGTAAGGCGGCCATTTTAACTGCACTGATTATGCTAATCTTGTGACAGGGGACCACCCTCGGTTGATGTAGTGGCTTATTAATATTTACTGGCAGCGTCCCAGCACGGGGGAGTATGTGACATAGCACTGGATCTGCCACACTGTGTTTACATCCCTTCCTTTCTGACATTCTGCAAACTGTTCAATTACTGTAACAAAGAGGAAAACACTCATGCATTTGGATATTTATCATTTAGCCACTAGGCAGATCACAAGAGGACAACTTGAGGGGTCTTTTGCTATACAGACATGGAAGCGAGTTGAAGGGGATAAAGGAATGTATCGGCGTGACAGGTTTCATTTTTGAGGAGGGCTGAAGCGATAGACCGCCGGTGGGGTGTGAGAAAGAAGATTGAAGAGTGACGAGAGAAATGTATTTATTTGTGTCAGTGCTACACAAGCGTGGTGAGCATTCCTCACTGTTTGTTTGGGGCTGACAAATTGCACAGTCCTCCTGGCACAGACGGATTGACAGTATTGAAGACTGTGTGAGACATCAACAGTGTGTCTACAGAGGAGCTTAAGTAAATCTGTCTTCAACTCTAGAATAAGGAAACAGGGCACAGAATTATGTTAAAGGAACAGTACACCCAAAAATGAAAACACTGTCATCATTTACTTACCTTTATATTCTTTCCAAACCCATGCAGTGTTATTTTAGTATCATTTATATACTATTTGTGTAGTATTAATTAATATTTTGGTAACACTTTACAATGAGGTCCCATTAGTTAATGTTAGTTAATGCATTAACCAAAATCAACTAACATAGAGCAATATATTAGTTACAGTATTTAGTAATTGGTTAATAAATTAATAAAACTAGAACTGTCAGTTCATGTCAGCTCAGGACCATTAAATAATGTTATTAGATGCAACTTTGTATTCTAATAATGTATTAGAAAATGTTGAAATTGACATTAAGATTAATAAATGCAGAATTATTCTCCATTGTTAGTTCAATGTTAACAAATGGAACCTTATTGTAAAGTGTTACCAAATATTTAGAATTTGCTTTTATTTTTATATTTTCAGTTTTTTTTTTTTTTTTAGTTTGTTTTATTATTTTAGTCATTTTTATTTGTTAGTCATATGCTGTTATATTGTATATATAATATATATATATATATGTTATATATATATATATATATATATATATATATATATATATATATATATAGAATTTAACTTTATTTTTATTTAGTTTTAGTAATTTTCTTTTAGTTAGTTGCCAAGGCAACATTGATTGCCAAGGCCAAATTAGATTTCTTAGAAAATAGCAGTTTGGACATTTTTGTTAAATATATCCTTTTATGTTAAAAAAGAAGAAAGTCATATGAGTTTGGAATGTTGTGGTGAGGGTTTCAAACACGTAATATATAGACTTACCAGCACAACACTTGTTGCACATATTTTTTTCCACCTTATGTTCAAGTCTTGCATGATTATTTTCCATTCTCTCTTTGATTTTGCTACTGCACCTTTAAGAATTCTGTGAATTACTGACTAAATTGAGCCAAAATGACCTCTTACGACTGACTAACTTCTCCACAAGTGAAATAACTTACAGTTCTTCCCTACATGTTGAAATATAGTTCACCATTCAATCTTTTAAGAAAAAAAACAGCCTTTTTGCAAAGCCAGCATCACATTGTGACAAGTTCACAAAATAGTTCACGCTGAAATGTGCCACACAAACTGTAAGGTCGGGCTCCAGTTAACAGGGACCTTGGTAAAAGACTTCAGTCCAGTCAGAAGGTATCCTTTGAGAATGGCTATGAATGGTCTCTTTAAATCATTCTGAGTTTTTTTCTTTTTTTCTTTTTTTCTCTGCTCATGGTTGCACTCCTGTCAGATTAATATCACACAAAGAAGAAAAGCAACTCTCATCACACATAAAGAAATGATGTCTGCATTTAATTAACACAGCAGGACCTAGACAGTCGAGAGAAAGAAAGAAAACAATTAACATTTCCAACATGTCCCTCTCTGTATTTTACATGTAATCTAACCTTAATGGTAGGTCATCTGGTCTGAATAAGCACCACAATCTGTTTTGTGGGTGGTTAGTATCTTATTTGTGGGTTGAAGTCATTCTGCATAAGAGAAGGATTTTACATGCATCCAGAACTTGATTGGCTTCAGTTTGAGCTTCTGTCCTGCATTCAAGCATACAGCCACTGAGTTAAATCAGGTAAGACTTGTCCCTCTCCGAATGCCAATCGCACTTGCCACTTTGTCAGCCTGAAGAGTTGAATTCAACTCATTCACATCTTCCTTATTTAAGCAGGTCACCCAGTGTCAAGTCAATTCTGCCATGATAATAAATTCTCACGGACTAGACGGAGAATCTGATTCAATTTCTGCATAATGAAATCTTAACTTACAAACCCCAGCAGATTCGTCGAAGAGAAGTTGTTCATGCTCAATTCTCCTTTGCCTCTATTTATCAGTTTCACAAGAGCTTGACCCTTTCCTTTGCCGCTCAAATCTATTTTGGCGACTTTCAGAGCTGGTTTTAAACGTAATTAGATAGCACTTTGGGGAAATCGCTCGTCCCTAGACAATTATTTGGGTTCGGTTTGCTCCAAAGGATTAGATTTGAACGGATCCCAAAGGTTCTAACCACATCTGTTAAACCACTAACTTTGCTCGGGTCCATGTGTAACTCATAGTGTCTTGGTTATCAGTTTCTTACACCTTGGTCATTTCTATTTCCTCTGAGAGAGATGTAAGCAGGCAGAGGTGACAGAGAGAGATCTCTCAGTAGTCATTTACTTTGACATTTCGGTTGCAAGGGAATGCACAGAAAGAGAAAGGGGAGAGAGGGAGCAATGTAGCCATCCTCTCTCTAGCACCTAATTTAGTACTGTGGTAGAATTCGGTCTTATCTCAGGGGAGGAAGAGCTGTGCAAATGCCCAATACCATCCAGTAGTTCCTTCAGACGAGGTGGACAGGTCCAGACTGTGGAAGGAGAGGTTAAGGAGGAACTACTTAAACAGGGAGGCCTGCAGTGAAGAAAGACAGTTTTTCGAACCACATCTATCTACACTGTGTGAAAATAAAAGTGCACAACTGAGTCAATGTTGCTGTTAGTTTACAAGTAAATGTATGCATGTCTCTTCATTTACAGCTGTTCAGAATTAGCCTTGTTTTTTCCATTTATTTTCAATGTATTTTTTTTAAGGTCCCCTCCCTCTTCAACATCATAGCTCATGTTAATCACTAAGAAGGGTGTGGGTCTACCTTGTGGTACATTAGCCCATCAGGTCAGGTTCAGACAGTCTTTTTTGTGATCCAGTTTGACCGATTCATTAAGAGAAACCCATTCTAAAGATTATCTCAGTAGCAGTGACGAAGAATAGCACTCCATAGTGGACTGTTAAATGACTGATGTGTAGTTGCTCAGCCCGGGGGCTTTGCACTCCTGCCTGCTTAATTAGTACTAACTCACTTTTTCTACACAGGCATTTTGTTCAGAATGACAAACACCACAAATTACAGTAAAGCAGAGAGTTATGTCTGCACCTCAGGTGACCACTGATTTCAGACTGTTTTTATTGGGCTTGGGTCCCGGGTGAGCAAATATTATTAGGTGGACCCATGCACTTTCCGGCTTTTAGTTATCATTAGAAGTTTGTTTGTGCTCTTGCGTCTCAGTAATTTTTTATTAGTATTTTTTGGCAGGTATTGATATTTTGGGGCATTACTTATTTTGGCACAGGCTGCACATTTGTGGCTGGCTCTCTCCATTTGCACGTCTAATTGCTTTGGCACCTCATCTCTACAGCTCCCACACTCTTCCGTTTTCCATTTCACAGAGCTGCGCTCTTCCATCACAACATGCTTGTTGTGTTCCACAGCTTGAAATAGATGTGCTTAATGCCAAAAAGTATGGATCTTCCCTATCGGTGGTCTGGTTAGTCAATAGTGTATTTTTTGTTTCTCTTTTCATTATCTCAGCTCGTAAATTGGTGAAAAAACTGTGTTCTCTATTTTTGCTCCAATGACTGTTGATTCGTATCAGTTTAATTAGATTATTTGGCTGACAGACAGTTAGGTTTAATCAGAGAACCGACTCTCATGTGAGTGTGAAGTAATTAATTGCTTTAATTACATTTAGTTCAAGTTCTGGCTGCGAGGGAAGTTGTCTAAAGCCCGATTCGGACAGTAATTGTTTCTCATATGGACGTCTGTAAAAATTAATTTACATATCACCTCAGTGATAAAACTCATGGATTCGTATGGCGATTTATTCACAGTGGAGGAGCGAGTTCTGTGATCCTACGAACCCGGGAATGCGCTGCTCACGTGGCCAATCACATGATTGTCTGCTGTAAATAAAATAAATTTTATTTACAAATTTATTCTTATTATTGTGAAAAATGTATTCTTATTATTCCAAGCATATTTTATAATATATAAACTTTATAATATCCAATTTGTTATTATATTATTTAAATCTCCTGTTTAAAAATAGGAAAATAGACAATATAATAATACACATTTTAAAATACTTAAAACTTTCCAGCATTTCAGAAATAAATATGTATGCAAATTACACCGTTACCTTACGGTGTTCGGGAGTGCTCAAAAAGGATTTAAACACTGAATTTTGAATCGATTTCTTCTTGTTAACTCACAGATGTGGATTCAGACGGCAATTAAATTATCACACGACCAATTGTGAAAGTCTTTTATCCTCGATGAATAAAGGTATTAATTTAAAAAAATAAATTAATAAATATTCTTTAAAAAAAAAAAAAAAACAAGATTAAAATCCTGAACCCAAATAACTTTATTCCAAACTAACTTCAGTCAAAAATAACAGAAAACACAAATAATCTACCTTTGCCATTTATAGGCTGGTTTGTTTTTTTAGGGGCTCATTCGTATACTTGTCAATCTGTTAAACATGTGTTTGCTAAATTTACAAGATCAATGTTTATATTCATGAATTATGCATTTTCTTTGACACACTGTGATGCATTTTCTTTGACTGAAATTTCTGGAGGTGAATTTTGCTTTAGGAGAAATCAAACACATGGAAATGTGTTCCAGGAGTGCGAGTCTGCTTAAGCATAGTGCAGGCAGTTTGCCTAACATCCTCCCTCACCAATGTTTGATGAATGTGAGATACAGATGCTTTGATTACAGGTGGTAAAGTACTCGGCTCAAAGCGTACAGTGTAATAGCATCTTCAGATCATTTCTACACAATGTTGAGTGTCATTTCAATCATTAGCTCATGACATCAAACATGTAATATTGTTTGAACAGTACGATAAGTGGAAGACAAAAAAAAAAAAACGTAATGAGAAGACTTGTTTTTTTTTTCTTTTTCAAAGTAGTCATGGGGAGTAATTATATTCTGGTTTCTATGGGCAGCAGCTCACATACCCTCAGACTTGTCTCCATCCAGATGACTAGCTCAAGCCCCACTGTGCTGTAATTAATCATTACGCCAGATGCCAGTGCTTCCCCCGTGAGCTCCATCAGTGTGTGTTTCTTTGTGCGTTCGCAAGTGTGTATGTGTGCCCAGTTTGCTCTTGACTTTTGCATGCCGATGTGTGAAAAACATAAAACAGAACTCAAGTTGGTCATTCTCAAGGAGTTTGTCTGCTTTCTCGCACATTCATGCTCCAGCTACTGCATGCATTCGTTTTCTCATTCTTATGCAGTCCGCTGCCCTCACCTCTATCTGAGCCACAAATTCACAGACCACTTTTAACGAGGAAACCCGGACATCCCACTGTCCTGTCCATATGATTGGCTCTGTGGGTAGAAGAACATGGTGATTTTATCTGGTGCTGAGCAGTTTTAAAGAACCAAATCACCACATTAACTCAAACTAAATCAAACACAAACACAATATAACTTGCTCAAGCTGCTTAAGGTACAAAACTATAAAAGTGGACGAGTACCACCCCTGCTCACTAGGGAAGCCAATTGTGGAATGCCTTATTTGGAAAGACATGAATAATAAGTCCAATGCAATGGTCAGTCTCTGAATCCAGTATCAATGACAAGTTCATTTATAAATCATATTATAATTGAATTATTATTATTATTATTTTATTTATTAATTATTACTCATGAATCTTATAATTAATATTTAATGTTTGTGAGTGTGAAATTAAATTAAGTTAAATTAAGTTAATAAAGATGGAAGCATGACTTACAATAATTAAAAAAAGATTGTTGTTGTTTCTGATCATATTTGATCATTTATTATGATAAATAATTAATAATACTTTTTTTTTTTTGCCTTTTCTAATTTGTATGTGTGTGTTGTCCTGGTATTCCCTACATTATAAGGACCAAATGTTCCCACAAGTATGGTATAGTAATCTATAAATACCAGTCATGTTTGTCCTTGTAGGGACAGTTTTGTGTGAGGGGTAGTGTTAGGGTAAGGGGATAAAAAATACAGTTTGTACAGTATATATTTAAATGTCATTAATTTAATTAATTATTTTCTGAATTATCCAAGCCATATATGCTATATAGACACTAAAATTAAATAGAGGTACTTCATTTAGTTTTGAACCACTTCTGGTTCTATGAGAATTCACAGATAATTTTATTGCAACAGATACAGATTAATATACAGCTATTGGCATTTATGCACACCACTAGTGGTCACCATTCACTTTCACTGTGAGGAAAAAAAAAAGGAGCTTACACATTCTGCTAGAGTTCATTTTCCACACAGGTCTTTAAATTAGGCAAATGCATGCTAAAACAACTTGGACTATGCATACAAATAAATGATGCAACCAGTGGGGGCAGTTCATTCTTAGTGGATTCCTCCCTGAAATTGAAATGCAATGCAAGAACAGTATATATATATAAAAAGAAAGACAGATCAAAGCTTTGTCTGTCTTGTGTCCTTTTCTTTTCCTCACTTTTTTGTACCTGGCTAGCCTGATTGAAGTGATTGGGAGGGGGCTTATAGAAGTTTCCCTCTACCCTCTCATCTCTCCCGCTTGCAAAGACAGGTTTTTTTTTTTTTTTTTTTTTTTTTTTTTTTTTTTTTTGCCACCTGTGGTTTGGTGTGATTTCTGTTGGAGGAACACGTAAAGCACTCTTGTTGTACCTGCGGTTCGTGTGCTGAATTTCTGATTGCTACTGTACCTCTCTCTCATCTTTCTCTGTCTCTTTTTCTTTGTTTTCCAGGTGTCCTCCAGGTGTCAATCTCGCTAAAAAAGGTGGAGTTGAGTGTTGGAGAGTCCAAGTTTTTCACATGCACAGGTCAGTTTTCCTACAGCACCACCTCATCACGTCTCTGGCGCTGATGTATATGAGGTAGATGCATGAATGCACACAATTTACGTAGTGCTGACTTGAGTAGTTGTTTATTTAGGTTGAACAGCTTAAATAACCTCTCCCATTGTAAGCAGTGTTGAATACTAAGACTAAGGCTTTCTTCATGGCCAGGGCCAGTGTGTCATTGCATGTGTACAGTATGTTTGATTATTTATTTTAGACTGACAGCTGTTTTTATATTGGTTGTTTTACAAAAATAGATCGGGTGTTTTAAAACTTGACTCTAGGGACCTTCAGGGGGCTGTAATGGGTTGTTTTGAGGGAATTTTACCAAATGTATTTTTAAGAGTTGTTCAACATCACCATGCTAACATATGGTATTAATAATGTTGTGTTTATCACAGTTATTACATTTTATAATATTGTAGTCTTATTCTGCTTTGTACAGGCTGATCTGAAATTAAATAACTGTCAGAATAATCAAATTATATTGACAATTTGTAATGGTGAAAAAAAAAACATATATACTACAATTCAAAAGTTTGAGGTGAGTAAGATGTTTTTTTTTTGTTTTGTTTTTCTCGACATGTTGGTGTTATATCTTTCACCTGGATATTATAAGTTATAAGTTGAGTAAATACAGCTGGATAAAACAAAAATTGTGCCCATCTTCATTTCAGTTTGCAAAGCAACAAAATGTGATTTTCTTTGGGGGGGGGGGGTTTATACCCACTGTATAATGTTACAAAAGATTTCTGTTTCAAATCCCTAATTCATCTAAGAATCCTGAAAAAAAAGTATCTAAAAGTAGTATTTCACAATATATAATAATAAAAAATATATTTTTATAACAAAAAGCAGCACAACTGTTTTCAACATAGATAATAAGAAATGTTTGCGCCAAATCCACAATTTACAATGATTTCTAAATGATAATGTGACACTAAAAATTCAGCTTTACCATAAAATAAATAAAATAAGAACATTGTTATAAATTGTAATAGCATCTCACAATATAACTGTTTTTACTGTATTTTTATGAGCATTTTTTTATGACCCTTGTTGAGCATAAGAGACATTTAAAAAAAAAAAAATCCCCAAACTTTTGAAAGGTAGTGTACACGCACAATTAATATTTTTCTCACATAGTGAAAATATACTGTATATAGGATTGTCATGTTTGGGGGTCCTTGCCATTAAAAAGTTTGAAACCTTTTCCTTTAGATCACCAGCTTTGTGTAAGCATCTAAAAATCAGCACAATTCCCCTGCTCAAAGGTCCTTATCATTCTAAACCAGTCAAGTGTTGTCTGTAAACCGCAGGCAAGTTTGTGCTTGGACAGTGTACTGGAGGAAACGTGTATGGAGATCCATGTGCACAGGGGTAGATTATGTTGGGCAGGTTTTGTGGTGAAGCTAGGTGTTGTTTTTCTTTTCCACATGGCTGAGCAGCTGTAGTCAGGTTGCAGGGCTCTGCTGCTGAGCTCCAAGCACTTCCTGACAGCATGCTTTAAACAGGGTGATGCATGCTGACCCCTGCTGGATGGCCGCCAGATTGCAGGTGATTAGCTCACCTGGTATGTATCTGGTGATATGGAGGGTGCACACATGCTTTGCAGACCTTCAGGTCAACTAGCTGAGACAAACCAGCATGCTCACCTTCAAAAATAGCTTTGGGATGTGCAGGGGAGTGTGAGAGAAACTTTATTGGTTTGATGTATTTATAAAATTCTATTTTAGGCTTCAGTAGGACAGATTAATTTGGGTGCTACATGTTTTGGAAGTTATTTGCTCCAGAAGAGTGAATACAGTACATAATGGTAGATAACTGTAGAAGACTTGTCCTATACTTTAATCCAGTCTTTTATATATAATACCAGCCTGTTTTGTTCAGTGCATACTAAACTAGAAAACATAACCAGGTCACTGTATACAATCTGTATCTGATGTCTGAAATAGATCATTGGATCAGCCTAAAGTCTAAAATGTTTTTGCTTGTAAGTGGTGATTTAGAAGATTATTTTATCTACAGAGAAATGGCTTAATGCATTAGTCATATCACAAAGGCTTTTATTTAATTAAATATATAACCTGCCATTTCAGTTTAAAGTGCAGCACTGTGTTCATTTACACATGTGCCACTTGTGATAGTGTTTTTTTTTTTTTTTTACTGTACAATGGTATAATTTGTGAAACAGTCTTATTTACTTATTTTTGTAATAATCATAATTGCAATCATTTTATTTTAGTTATACTGAGTCAAAAACAGTGGAAATAAATCAGTTATTTTTTATTAATTATTATTATTATTATTATTACAATTTCATGCAGCCTTAAGAGTGACTGACAGTCTTTTTATTACTGGGACAAGTGGATCAAGTGTCTCGGTCAAGGGCATACTGTTGATAGCTCATGGATCCCCCTCCCTTTGCACAGCTTGAACCTACAGTCTTTTGGCTGTCAGCCCAGATCTTTAACCATTATGCCATACCATAACTCTTTCACTTCCCAAACTTAACTAAACTCCATTCACAAGTGAAGACAAATGATTGTGAAATAGGAGATCCAGTAAAATTTGTTTTTGTGACCAGTGAAGTGCACTAAGCTTTGTCCCTGAGCCCTTCAAACTCTAACATCTCATCCTAACCACTTCAGGGTCCAGCGTCTAAGATTATGCCATCCTGTCCTCTCCTTGAACCCTTCACATCCCTCGGATCAGCCTCTGCTCCTTCACTGATAACCCCCTGTCCGCTCTCAGTGTTTCTCCCTTAGCAGGGCTGCATCATGGGTCCAGTTGCATCCTCAGGCCTGCCTGTCTGCCTAGAGCCGCAGTCTCACGCTCCCCCGTAGTGCAGCCGAAGGCCCCCGTTGTGTGGTTGATTGATGCTTTGAGCAGAGAAGTGCTGCACCATGCTGATGCTTTTTATGACCTTCCAGCAGAGCAGGATTTACAGCACCAAACACCTTTTCTACCAAGTGTGGGTTCAGCCAGCTACTTTCTGCAAGGCAAAGCACATGACCGGTTTTGTTTATCGCAGTGTGTGTTTGGGAGTCAAAGAGAGAGTGTATGCCACTACCAGAGGCTTAAGAGATATCCTTAAAGGGGAAGTTCTGCACCACCAGCGGCACCAAATGGAATGGCAGTGAAACGTGTCCATAAAAGCATTTGTTTCCCTTTAGATTAGAACATACTTTCTTAAAAAAAAAAAAAAAAAAAATTGTGTTATAACAACTATATTCTCACTTGTCAAGTTGTTCTCTAAACTTTTTTTCTGTATTGTACTATGACCATATCTGTGTGTGTGTGTGTGTGTGTGTGTGTTTATAGTGATTGGGGAGCCTGTGAGTCTGGACTGGTATAACCCGCAGGGGGAGCGGATGGTCCCGTCTCAGCGGGTGGCCCTGCACAATGAAGGTGTTCGTTCCAGACTCACCCTCTACAATGCCAAAATAGAAGATGCTGGCATCTACCGGTGCCAGGCCAGCGACGCACAGGGACATACACAGGAGGCCACCGTGGTGCTGGAAATCTACCGTGAGTAACAAATAAATAACTAATAAATCAACTCATACCCACTTTTTATTGTCATCACAATTCTTATAACTTCTTTTTAAAAAGAAATAACTAGGATTCTGTAAAGTGCAAATTTAAGTGCAACTAATTGCATGAAATAAAATCAAGATCAAGAACTGTGTTGCATTATCTTAATTAACTTTGTTGAACAAGCAGGAGAAATAAATGTTTAAATATTTAAGAGTTGAGTGTCAGAAAATGACATGAGCCAGAACTGAGCTTCACTGAACTTCAGTGAACCAGAACACAGCAAATCTTTTCACATTAATGTTCCATTATTTACTATACAGTATATTGCTTGTGTTTAGAGACAGAACCAGTTAGAGAATTTTAAGAATTTAGATTTTAAATCACCAGTGATTCAACATTGTGGAACTCTTCAGCACGAAAAGCAAGCAGCTTTTCTCTCCCCTGCTCATGGCACTCAGCACACAGAATCCACCCAGGTGATACCAGGCTTCCTGGCATGCCTGTGGTCTCTGAGCAGTGGGGATGCTGTCCCTTTCAACATCATATCACTGTCAAAGCCTGGTGGTGGGAGACCAGTCAGAGATACCTAGATAATTATCTTTTTGCTCTATTCTACCATTAAACAGAGAAAATAACAAGTTGGCTTTTCATGTGGAGAATTAAAGTTCTGACAATAAGGTTTGCATTCCAATTCACCTGTTAGATGGTAAGTGTTTAAATATCCTAAAATGGGTTGTCATCTAAAGAACACTCCTCTAAAGTTTGTCTACAGTAACATACATTATTGCAATTTCAGCCATTGCTGAAGTCAATGCAAAGACACAAAAAAAAAAATAAAAAAAGAGATTATATTTGATGCTATCTTTTACCTCAAATGTTCATACATTTACATTGAGATTTATTCAGCATATTACAAGGAGGCATGCTGTTACATGTCCCGGCTATAAAAGCAATTCAAGACTACTGTGTATTGATGCAAATTACAATGGAACAACATCTTGGCACAGCTATTTGGGAATCCATTACATAGCTAAGGACATTATGTGTGTTAGCACAAAAAAACCCTCCACCATTGGAAATGCTGCCATTGAAATAGCTGTTTTGATTTTCCCTGTGAATAGAGGACATCCAAAAGCTTTCAAAGAGAGCCTCACAATGCAAAGGAAATGGACGTCTTCCATCTGAAGATGTTTGACAAATCTGTTGATGTAAAGCTAAATGTAATTCCCCCAAGAACGAGACAGCTGCCACCACACGACAGAGAGAGAACCATCATTATTGAGAGGGAAAACGTGACGGGCAGGGGAGAATAGTGTTGTGGTCAACTAAATGCTCCTTAGCATGGTGCTTTAAAGGAATAGTTTTGCTCTGTAGTGCTTGTGGTTTATGCAAATATAATGCTTCAGGAACAAAGATGATGCAAAAGTGCTATTAAAGTATCATAATTTATTACATAATTGTGGACTTTTTATTCCAAGACTTTTGAAGTCATACCATAGTTTACCATGTCTAGTACAAAAATATAAGCTTTCCTAAATCAGGATAAGTAAACTTGAGAAGCAAAATGACATAATGTATTAATATATATATATATATATATATATATATATATATATATATATATATATATATATATATATATATATATATAAACTGCAGAATATAATGCACAAATAATCTATGGGCATATATTTTTTTATGATGCTTTTTCTTTAAAGTTTTAAGGCTTCAGTTCCCATTGTACATTGTAGTCACATGGAAAAGAGCAAAAAAATGCACAGATTTTTTTCATTTTTTTTTTTTTTTTTTTTTTTTTTTTTTTTTTTTTTTTTTTTTTTTTTTTTTTTTTTTTTTTTTTTTCACTTTTTTCTTTTTTTTTTTTAAAGTACATGAAAGTGAGAAAATAATGACAGAATTGTAATCTTTGAGTGAACCAGTCCATTTGAAAGCACACCTTAATTGATTCCTTTATTAAACTCTTGGATTAATTGGGAAAAGGTGACTAAAAGTAATAAAGAATGAGAGTGAAAACGAGACATGCCAAGCCCAGACAAACTGAAGAAGAAAGGAAAAGGTGCAAGGGTGAGGAAATTTCTCTCTGGCTTCAAAGGCTTAAAGCACAGGGGTAAAACAAGGCTACATGAAATGTTCACCAGTCTCTCTTTCTTTTTTTATTTTAAATGTATGAGAATGATATTTTAATCCTCAGTGTGTTTAATTAGTAGATCTTGCAAAAATTTCAGGAGATATTTCACAAGCTTGCTTCTCTGTGGCTGACTTTGTTCCAGGCTTGGCATTTGCCTATGTTCCATTAGAAGTTGTATTTAGAGCAGTGGGAGCTGTGTGTAAACAGACATGACTCACAGATCAATACACAGAGTCACTTTGCTGATGAGGATGTGCAGCATCATACAGCCCTCTGAAGACACATTTTCTTATACTGCGGTGTAGCAGATGTTTACACCAGCTTCCCACACAAACAAAATGTGTTTTTGGTATGTCAGAATGTTGCTGTGAATTGTGAATAATCAGAGATGATGTGGAAGCACACCTGGTATATGACAAGCAGCCGTAGATGTTGACATGTCCCTTGTTTTATGTTGATTTTTCTTTGGTTTCCTCACTGGGGGGTCTGAACTAGGATGCCAAAGCCCTCATGCGTTTTTCTTTCTTTCATCTTCATACCGCTTCGATTTTACGAAGTGTTACGAATTAAATATGTACAACTTTGATCCAACATGCAGCCCCATACTGAACAATTAGCAACATACAACTTAATCAGACAGATTTGTTTATTTTGCTTTAATTTTGGCTGTTTTATTGATGAGTTGCACAGTTTAGAGAAAAGGACACATTACAGGAAAGATTTGACGTGCAACTACACCTGAAATTTCCTACGTAAGCACCATAACCTCATGTCAGAGTATATACACTGAAAAAAATTTATATATAAACTATTTTCGCTTAAAGTTACTGATCCCAAACTTTTGAATGGTAGTGTAGCATTTCACAATAATTTTCTCCGCTATGATCCACAGAGAAGCTGACTTTCAGAGATGTGAGGTCTCCTCAGGAGTTTCGACAGGGTGATGTGGCTGAAGTGGTCTGTGATGTCACCAGCTCCCCCGTACCTGTGGTCTCTTGGTTTTACAACAATATGGAAATCATTGAAGACACTGAGAGTAAGTAATCTTCCATACTGACTATCACCTACATTGTAAAGCACACCTTTGCAGCTAAATGGATAAGATACGTATTGTCACTTTAATTGTTAAAAATTATTGTAGAATTGTTCTGGAGATGATTTGAGAAAGAGAAAAAGAAACAAACAAACAAAAGGAAAGTATTATTATTATTGTATTTTATTTTTGTATTATTGTATTGTAAATATTAAGAATTTAAGACCTTGTTTCACTGCAAGATTTTTAAAATAGTATACCTTTGCCAAACCAATTGTGACAAGTGTTAACATGCAAGTTGGAAAAAAAAAAAATCTGTTGTTTTTTGTAGATGTGATTTCAGCCAGCAATAAATATAGCTCCTTTGAAGGTAAAATTAGCCTGCCATTAACACGCCATCAAATATTTTGTTTTCCAGAGTTTCAACTTCTACAAAACAACAATTTGCAAGTCCAGAGAGTGACTAAAGCAGATGAAGGAGTGTATCGCTGCGAGGCCAGAGTCGAGGCCAGGGGAGAGATCGACTTCCGGGACATCATCCTGGTGGTTAACGGTGAGTTTGGGAAGCTGTGATGTCCACTGAGATGGATACAGTAGTCTTTCATAGGATCTGTCAGTTTAATTAATACTTTAATTTAATTATCAAATTCGTAATTTCCATTTTTTGGAATTCCAGCCCTATCTTTTAGAAGAAAGCCATGTATATTCTGTTATCTCAATGACATTAGTCCTGTGCGATCTGATGGGAAGGAAACGACACAGGGACATCACCCCTTCTGGGTGTCCTTGTCTAATTCAATGATAGCAAACATGAACGGGTGTCTGTTTAGTTTACTTCCGATACTTTCCTTGCTGATCCAATCATGGTGCTCAATGAGGCTTACCGATAATCCAGCCGACATGACAGAAACACATATCAGAGGCCGACATAAAATAAATGTCACTCTGCGATGCTGTTCAGAAGCCCCTGGTCAGATAAGTGTTAGATAGAGGATACAAAATTAATATGTCTTTGTCCTCTAAGAGATGTTTTGATCTTTTTGTCAGTTGAAAAGTCTGGACATATTAAGATGACTTTGAAATACCCAGGCCATACATACTAAACAGTGTCTCTGTAATATCTGTAATGTTGTGGCTTTAATGCGTGAGTTAGGCTGCAGAGAGCTTATCTTATCCCTGGCCCCTGCGTGATATGTGTTCATATGAATATAGATATGTATAGAAATTAAATGAAAGTGACTGTTCAAGGAATGGAGATGATTTCTTATGCAGAAGTTTTCTTTTAATTGGTTTGCATGAATGAGCAGCACTGTAATTTGTTGCATAGCTCATATGAGTTCTTAGATGTTGCATAGAAATATCAATGTCATCACAGATACTGTATCTCTTCAAAAATGTAAAATTCTTTTGAATGGCATAAAAGAAAAAAAAGTCTAGTAAAAACTGCAATTTAAAACAACTGGTTTCTTTTTAAATGTATTTAAAATTTAAAATCTTATTTATTTCTGTGATGGCAAAGCTGAATTTTCAGCAGGCATTATTTTAGTCTTCAGTGTCACATGATCCTTCAGAAATTGTTCTGATATGATGATTTGCTGCTCAAGAAACATTTCATATTGTTATCAATGTTGGTCTGCTTAATATTTTTGTGAAAAGCAGGAACCCAAACAGAAAATTGCATTTATTTAAAAAAGATTAGATCACACATTTTTAGCATTATAAATGTCCTCCTTACTTTCACTTTGAAGCAATGTATTGTAACTGCCTCAGATTAACAATTAAGATATTAATAAGATCTCAATGGTTTTTACACCAGTTTATGACTTGTAGGTCTTCGTACTTTAAAATAACTGCTTTATTGTCATTTTTATTTGTAGCTGATTTATTAGCCTTTAAAAGTGTGTAGTTGTTGATGCAAAAGGTCAGTTCAGTCTATGTTAGATGGTTTGCTGGCCTGATTTGATGTCTTAACCCTCTGGAGTCTAAGGGTATTTTTGGGGCCTGGAGAAGTTTTGTCATGCCCTGACATTTGTGCTTTTTTCAGTTTCTTATAAATATCTAAATGGCTGAAGTCTAATCTCACTGTAATCAGCACAAACTAGGCTATAATAATATGTGAGCAGCATGTATGTACATGATTGTGTTTTTGAGAAAAAAAAATGTTATGCGTGGTTAGTGAAAAACTAAAAATGTTAAATCACTTGAATAAGGCAATAAAACACATACAGAAAATTGGTTCCCAGATATTTTGAGAACTGGAGCTTGTAGCCTAGAATTTTTTTTTCTAAATGATGTGAAAATCATCTTGTTTACTCACTTACAGAAAACAATATATTGATTTAAATTTTCTAAGACACTTTTTGTTGGTAAAAGTCATATGCGAGTAGGCGTCAACTATCATGAATTCACACCTGAGAAGACAAAGGCCTGCATAATGAGCTGCATAATGAGCCATTCAGTCAGCTGTGTCACTGAGAGGGATGAGTTACAAGAAAGAATGTGAGGACAAAATAAATCTATATAATTTTATGTTTGTAGTTTATTTAGAATATATTTAATTATCCCACAAAATAATTTAATATTCACTTGTGAGTGCAGTTAAACAGTTTATTAGGAAAAATCAAAGCTGACTTTCAAACTGAATTTTTTGCATCATTACTCCAGTCACACAATCCTTCAGAAATCCTTTTAACAATCTTATTTTCTACAAAAAAACATTTATTGTTATTATTATCATTATTATTATTATTATTATTATTATTAATGTTGAAAAGAGCTGAGAATATTTTTTTTTAGGTTTTTTAGGGGGGATAAATTGAAAGAACAGCAATGATTGTTACATTTGTTACAGTTACATTTATTGGTACATTTATATTATTTACATCAAGCTTTTGAATGGTATAGTAGTGTACATTGTTATTGAAACTTCATAATATTTCACTTGATTATACATTAGTCAGGAATTATAGTTTGGAAAAAGTCTTTGGAAAAAGTCTAACTAGTAAAATGTTTACACGTTATGTGAAAACTAGTACAAGTATATAAATCAATAAAAAGAGACTTACTCATGTTTATGATCTCTGCTGAATAAAGTGCTTCATTCTTTTTTCTGAGGAAATCCAAATCTCAAATCCTCAACCACATCACATCTTTTTGGGGTGAATTATGTCTTATTCCTCCCATCGCGAAGCAAACAGTAAAATAATAAAAAACTTGAAGAACAGTCTCGCTGCGTTGTCTTCTTTTGTGTGGGCGTATTCAAAAGCCGCGCGCTTCAGTGAAACATTTGAATCTCAAAAGCGCGCTCGGCGCGGGGGCGTGGTCGCATTAGAAGATAATGAAGTGAGACGTGAAAAACGGACATCGCGTTGTTTTCATATGGATTACTTTATCACAGAATATTTATTTTCAGCAGCACCAGTTTAGTTTAAAAGTAGACATGTCAGGCTTTCTATAGATATCTCTCTCATGTCTCTTCGTTGAGTATTCACTGAGTTACAGTTCATTTTAATGACGCATTTGTATCTGAAGATCAGCGCAGACAAAGGCTGCAGACAGCACTCCTTGTTTGTTATCTTTATTTTTATAAGTGCACAAAGTTTTGTTTGTTATTATGTCTGTATACAAAAAAAAGTAGACCCTTTACAGATTCGATTGATGTATTGCACTTATCTGTACGATCAAAACTGAAAGTGTAATTTAAGTTCTTTTCGGGGTTATCAGGAGAAAATACCCCAAAACGCGTATACGCGTTAATCGACTCCAGAGGGTTAATGCCCAATTGTGTCTCACATTAGCAGAGCTGTTTCAGTTGGGCATGCGTATCTGGGCATAGGTTAAATTAGATTACTGGCTTTGGAAAATAGGCATTGATTGGCAAGAAAGTCAATGATAATCTTGTTGGAACCATTCTGGTGCATGACAGCCCAGTGCTGTGCAGTGTGTGTGTGTGTGTGTGTGTGTGTTTCCTCCATGAGGAGTGTATGAACAGCAGGTTTGGAAGGTACTGAGGGGCCAAATTATTAAGGGCTTTATAAACAAATAAAACAATTTAAAATCGGTTCTATATTTGATGGGTAACCAGTGCAGTGCAGATAAAATAGGAATTGCCGGCTCATACTTGCGGGACCCAGAGAGTAGTCTAGCAGCTGCATTTGCACTAGCTGCAGACGGAAATGGAAGACTGAGAAACACTGTAATAAAGTGAATTACAATAATCTAAACGATTTATGAATGTGAGAGTCACCGTTTGGAAATCACTCTGTGATAAGAAGATTAATTAATCAGTCAATGAGTCGAACTCAAGAACCGGATCAGTGTGAATTGTTTTTTTAATGCATTCATTGAAAAGATCTCATTCAAATGAATGATTCATCCATGACTCATTCTTGATTCATGAATGAATCAGTCATGACCTCAACTCTTGCTGTCTTTGGCAAATACATAAATTAATGAGCGAATTAGCAATGTTAAATTTTGACTTTAATTTGTTTCTCATACAAAGCTATAATTTGACTTGAAGACTTATATAAGAATATAGTTGTCAAATCATATGGGTCAAAATTTCCTTTTTTGTTTTGCAGAAGACAGAAAGTATTGCAGGTTTGGAACAGCATGATGATGAACTATCACTTTAAGTATGAAAAAAGTACATTTGTAAGATCAAATTCAGAGGAACTATAAAAACCAAGAGGTCTGCAGTACCCTGTGTGTGATCTTTGAGCTGCCCACTCACTCATCATTACCACCTGCTCAATTGTAGGACTTCCTCCAAGGTTAGAATTATTTAACCCTGGAGAGCGGACAAAGCTTGCTGAGCTGCTCTGGTTTGAGACTGAACCCCAGCAGTAATGATGATGATGCCCATTAGGACCTCCACGACTGTCATTTCATCAACAAAAGCGCACTTATTTCTGCTTCAAAGTGCCCTTGCAGGAGTAATGCATGCCGTTGAAGCACTGAAGACAAATGGCAAATGGCAAAACAATTGTAGCATTAATTTGAACTTGGCTGTCAGCTGTTTGGGTCTAGCTAATGAATGACCCATAATGTGCAGGGGGAAAAGCAAACAGTGTGTGCATTTATGATTTCTAATAAAGGATGAGAGGGATGTGTTAATATACTGCCAAGTCAGGCTGAAAGTGACCATGAATAAAACATCCATTTAATCTAATCTTTTTACCCCGGCGCACACTCCATTAAATTGTGTTATGTCTTTAACCAGTCACAACTCAAAATGATGCCTTCTTTCCAGACAGGATGGCTCCATCCATTCCCTAAACCAAAAAAAAATTGCAAAAGGGAGCAAAAATGCTGTATTTAAAAATCAGTGTAGGAAGTTTGCAGAAGAACATCACTGCCTATTATTGAAACTATTTGAAAGCCGTTCCCTCTGAGGTGAATTACCTCATTCTGAAGGGCATGGCAGAGTAATTTCTGAATGAGTTGAAATTGGGTTAGGTTCAGTCTGAAATTACTGCAGTTCTCTGCAGAGATGGAAATATAAAAATTCACACTCAAATCATCGCACATTCCCATAATAGGCTGAGCCAATGAAAATAGCTATCTGCCTGACCTTGGAGTTCACATATAGAGCTTTAATAGACTCACGCATATACTTTCAGCTGTAAACAGTCACCTTACAAAGATAAGTCGATTTTTTTTTATGAATATAAACTGTGAAAAAAAATTTGTGAGACTGTTTGTTTGAGGTCATTCGGGTTGACCTCTGTTTGACCCCGAAGTCTTTCTCCATTGACCTTTCACTAAATTATTAAGTGGACTGCTCAGGACATATTGATTTGGACACAGAGGGTGGCTGATGTATTTATTCATTCTTTTTCTGGCTTGTGAGGGGGCATTTTGAGTGTGATCACGTTGTTGATGTTCTGTATGCACAGGAGATAAAGGTGAGTGAATAAGGAGTTAGTCCTATCAACTGCTATGTCTGTATGTGTTGGAATATAAATAAAAACTCACGACATTACAGGATAATACAGCATTTGTGTTGTCATGCACTCTAAAACATTTTCAGCGTGAGCAGACTTTGTACAGTGAAATTTGAATCTTGGATCTCATGAAAACAGCATCTGAGTGTTAATTTAGCTCAGTGGTTGCCGCATGCTGTCAACCACCATTCCCAGGAAGTGAGAACATGTTGATGGCTTGTGAATGAATGTGTCATTTGAATAAGTATTTGTTGAGACTAGAACATTTGAGAAATAGCATGAAAACTTCCAAGAGATTTCACACTGAAAATTTTGAAATGATTTGAAGTTTTTTGTATTTGTATAATTCAAAAGTGACAGAGACCTTATACAGTATTTTTCTTTCTCGAACAGTTCCGCCAGTCGTCTCTGTGCCACAGCAGTCTTTTAATGCTACTGCGGACTATGGAGAATCTGTGACCTTCACCTGCCGGGCCTATGGCTCACCTGAACCTGATGTTACTTGGCACAGGTATGACAAACTTATCACCATTGCTGCAGACTCAGAGTGTGGATCATGTTTTAATCAATTGTCAAGTGGATCAATTGGCAAGTGGATCAAGTGGATCAATTTTATAGAAATATACAGATGTCTAAAGCCACTTTTTGTGTATATAATGCTTTCATTTGCACTTATAATGCTTTTCATTATTCAGAAAATCATATTTGAATATTATTTATGTTCTATATTTATTATTTAATTTTATATAATGCATTTTATTATTAAGTAATAATAAAAATAAAATAAAATTATTTTAAAATTATTTTAAAAATATATATATAATTGTTCAACCACACCTTCTGCTTTTCATGAAAAATTACAATAACTGTTTTTTTCCCCTCGGAAATCAAGAGTTTTGATGAGTTGAGGTGTCACGCAAAAATTGAGGAGCAGTAATTAGGAAACAGGAAAAAGGGTAGTGCAGCCAAGAAAGAGCTGTGATGAAAAGGAATGGACACATTTATTCCATCCTTAATGTGTGGGATTTGAGTGACAGCAGCCCAAAGCGTTGATTACAGGCTCTCAATCATTGTAATTACCTCCGCCTCGGATGAGAATGAACACGATCCCTGCCGAGCATTCTCACACGTTGACCTTTAATGAAGGAGCCTAACCAAACCACTCACTGATACACTGGAACATGACAAAAGCACCACCAATAACATTACGTCTGCTGTAACCTAATAGTTTTCATTTAATTTTGTATGTCTGCTGCTAAAAAAAAAAAAAAAAAAGGACTGTGGAGGAAGTAAAGTGTATTCTGGTTAAAAATGAAATACGTTCTATAAATGTATGTATGCAAGTATAGAGTTAAAGATCTAAATTGTGTTGATTTCAAATATGCTTCGACATTGCCATCTACTTAATACTGCCTAACCAAACTTTATGAACATTGATGAATGTTGCAGGCATTCACTTATCAAAAATTTTGTAAAATGTCAAATGTTAAAATGGCCTACTGACTGAAGGATTTACTATAAACAAAGCTTAAGGTAAATCATTTAACTCTTTATAATTATTATTTATCATTTACCTGACATATATATTCTTTCTTTAAAAGTGTTATTTTATTTTACATAGATTTTTAATTACTACACATATGGACATTTTGTTATACTACATGAATATTTAAATAAACTAGTAAATAAGGTGGTTTAATGGTAAAATTAACCAGTCACGTGCTCATTTTTACCCTTTTTAATGTTAAAAGAGGTCAGTTAATTAGTCAATTAGCCTTTTACATTGTGTAATTAAATTTTACATTTGTAAAAGATGGATGGATGGAACAATAGACATATGGATGGATGAATGAATGACAGATAGAACAATAGAATGATTGATAGATGATTGACTGAATAATCTGCTCCGTCCCAATTAGCTGCTAGCACCTACATAATAGGGTTAATTTCAATAAGGGACAACCTGGAGACTGGAATGTTACTAAGATCACAGACCTGCTCAATTATCATTGTGCCCTTGAGCACTGCACTTGGTTGCACCACTGAGACTTGTGTACAATTAGTGTCACTACAGTTAATTTGTTGTAATGTCCTCTGGCTGAGAAACATCTGCTCGATTTCAGCAGTTTTGTTGTAAGCAGCTACTGGAATGGAGCATCTGTCTGTTTGTGTCTCTGTTGACTCTGTCTGAATAGCCAGAGAGAGCGTGATTTGATTCCTTTCTCCCCATTTCCTGTAGCCACACAGGTCTCTCTGCTTTAAATAGATTTCATTTCCGTTCATTCCTCTCCTAACTTTATGACAGTCTGAAGCTGCGCTGTAATCTTTTCCAAAAATATTTCATTATTCTGTCCCCACACTGAATGCATTGAATGTAACAGAATATTCTGAAATGTTTTATCTCTATCTATGATGAATAACCCATCACCTGGCATTTCTTCGCTTCCTACATCTGCATTATGTATAATATTTTTTGTTTGGCTGGTCAGGGAAATTTAATTCTTGCAATATGAATAATGCCACAGTGTTGAGAATTTAGGCTTTGTTCAACTGATATGTGTTGTATATGTGTGGTTTGTCAGGAAGGGAGTGCAGCTCCAGGAATCGGAGCGGTATGTAATGAGAGCTCGAGGTACGACGCTCACAGTTCGAAACATTCAGCAGGACGACGGGGGCTCCTACACCTGCAAAGCCTCTAACAAGGCAGGAGAAGTTGAGCACGAACTATTTCTCAAGGTTTTTGGTGAGGACACCTTTTTTATTGGGTTACGTAACTCTTCTTACTTTACATAGGATGTTACCTGTCAACTTAAGCATGCTTGCTGTCTTGTCGAATTATGGTTCAAATTTTGAACTGCCCTAACAATTTTATAACATTGAAAATCTCAAGCCGCAAACTAGTACTGTATATAATGAAAGGAAAAGGCCAGACATTGTCAGGATGATGTGACATCATCCAGAATAAGTGGTTGTGATGGCATGAATAAATCATTCTGATTAAAGCCTTATTGTTGACTATGTTGCTGCATATTTTGCACTGGTGTTGTTGTGTTTTGCTCCCTTTGAGTTTTGTGTCATGTGGTGATAATTGTAGTTGTGTATGTTTACATGCAGCAAAAGCAAAAAATGAAAAATCAGCTCATTATAAAAACCTCAGGAAAAGTGTGTTTACATTTTGAAATTGCCAGGGTTTTCTTCATTTTTTTGGTGATAAAATAAACATATACAGTTAGAGCTATGTAATAAAATTTGCATGCAGAACGAATGTGGTGTAATGCGCACATTAAGGTTATTTACTTTAAAGTTTAAAGTTTATTTCTTATTTATTTAAAGTTTATTTGTTTCCGGGGCAGTCATGGTTAGAGAGTCGGACTTGTAACCCAATGGTTGCGGATTCGAGTCTTGGTACCGGCAGGAATTGTTAGGTGGGGGGAGTGAATAACCAGCGCTCTCTTCTACCCTTAATACCACGACTTGAGGTGAGACCGTTGAGTAAGGCACCAAACCCACAACAGCAAAAATGCCTGCCTACTGCTTCGGGGGTGTGTTCACGGTGTGTGTGTGTGTGTGTGTGTGTGTGTGTGTGTGTGTGTGTGTGTGTGTGTGTGTGTGTGTGTGTGTATGTGTGTGTGTGTGTATGTGTGTGTTCACTACTCACTGCTGTGTGTGTGCACTTGGATGGGTTAAATGCAGAGCACAAATTCCGAATATGGGACACCATACTTGGCTACACGTCATGTCACTTCACTTCACTTATTAAATTTCTTCATGGTTGAAAATTGTTGTGCTACTTAATATTTTCGTTAAAACATGATCTTTTTTTTCCCAAGATTCTTTGATAAATAGAAAGTGTTTGATCAATTTAATGCATTTTTTCTAAAAAGTTATCTTACTGACTTACCCATCTTACTATAAATCTTACTGACCTCTAAACTTAAATGTTAGTGTAAAATAGATCAAATGTATATTATTAACAGAATTTAGAGTAAATGTATATTATTAACATAATTTACATTTAATAAACCAATGTATTTAATATATAAAGATATATATAAATTTAAGTCAAGTCACCTTTATTTATATAGCACTTTATACAATACAGATTGTGTCAAAGCAGCTTACAGTGTCAAACAGGAAAATAGTTTGTCAATAATGCAAGAGGACAATAACAAACAGTCAATTTTTCAGTTAAAGTCAGTTCATTGATAATTCAGTGATGTCATCATCCAGTTCATCTCTCTTCCAATGGTGTCTGTGCTGACAATATTGCCAGAAATTAATCATCCATAACTAAGGAAGCCAAAGGCGACAGTGGCAAGGAACCAAAACTTTATTGGTGACAGAAATGGAGAAAAACCCTTGGGAGAAACCAGGCTCAGTCGGGGGACAGTTCACCTCTGGCCAGACGAAACCAGCATGGCATGGTTTAATTCTAGGCTCAACACAGGTCAGATTGTGCAGAGGACTTGTCTGGTTCCTGTGGTCTTGTCCTTTTGGTCTTTGCAGGGGATCTGTCTCTGGGGATCATCTAGTTGACATGTTCTCAGCTGACATTGAGGGCTGTAGAGGTCGTCTCAAGGTGCTGATCCACCATCTGGTCTAGATATGGACTAGATCTGGGTGGCTACGCTGACCATCTGGCCTGGAAATGGACTGGATCTGGGTAGCTGTGGTAACCTCATAATAAGAATGAAACAGTACATCAGGTGTTATGGGAAGTGTTCCTGGTTCTGGTTGACCTAATTAATTTAGCCAAACAATCCTTTAACGGGTTTGAATTAAATAAATTTGATAGTGTGTTATATGAATGCCAGGTTAAAGAGATGGGTCTTTAATCTAGATTTAAACTGACAGTGTGTGTCTGCCTCCCGAACAAAACTAGGTAGATTGTTCCAGAGTTTGGAGCTATATAGGAAAAGGATCTACCACCCGCAGTTGATTTTGATATTCTAAATATTTTCAAATGGCCAGATTTTTGAGATTGCAGTGGACATAAAGGACTATAATGCAATATGAGCTTGCTCAAGGAGCTAAACCATTCAGGGCTTTATAAGCAATTAGCAAGATTTTAAAATGTATACAATGATTAATAGGGAGCCAGTGCAGAGTTGACAGAACCAGGCAGAGTTGAGTTTTTATATATATATATATATTTTTTATATTTTCACTCTCTGTCATGGGTGTCACCATTTGATGTGTGTGGGCAGCATACACCATCCCAGAACCCCAAGATTGTCATGAACTCCCACCCAGCCTCCCTCTCCTATTTCTATCCTGCCAGTCTCCATCAGCTTTGTGGCTGGAGGATCCCTTGGCCTCAGCCCACTGACCCAGTGGCTCCACCATGGCTCCTAGTTCCCTCCTCTCCGCTGTGGTCTGTCAGTCCCCCAGCTCCACCAGGCTCCCTTATCCCGTCGACCTGCCCTCGCCTCCGGAGTACACCCTTCTGGGTTTGCCTCGTTCCTTCATCCCTCTGGCTCTGTTGGGCTCCTCTCTCCCTCCAGCTCCACTTGGTACTCTGTCACCCTGGCTCCAACATGGCCTTCCGGATCCCTGCCTATGCCTTGGTCGCCTGAGCCATCTGCTCCGTCTTGGCCCTCCGGATCGTCTGCGTTGACCTGGCTCGTCGGCTCTACGTCTCTGCCCTGGGCACCTCTTCCACCTGCTCCGCCTCCGTCAGTCGGCCCCCTGGTGTTGTCAGCCCTTCCTCCACCATGGCTCCTCCCTCCATCGGCTCCACCTAGGGCCATCTAGTCCAACACTTAGCTCCTCCTGCTCTGGAATGCTCCCTGGCTCCTCCCCCATCTGATACGCCATGGTTCCTCCTGATTCCATCACCGCCCTGGTCGCCTGCCTGCCTTCCTGCCTGACCTTTGCTGTCCCCTGTTACCATCCCAACTCCACTCCTTTTTCCTCCTCCTTAGTCCCCTCTGTCCCTCTATTGTTGTTTTTGTTATGGTGCAAGGTTGCACCTGGGCAGAGGGGGGAGTACTGTCATGATCATGGACTTTTAGTTTGTTTTCTTTCCTCATGCTTCCCTTGAGTTAGTTTCCCTTTTGTGTCTGATTGTGTCATTCTGTTCACCTGTGTTAATTATCCTCATTTGGTCTGTGTATTTAAGTTGCTCCATTTCTGTTCATTCTTCGTCTGGTCTTGAACATCAAACTTTGTGTGTCACCAACCTGCCCTGTTTGGATTATAGCCAACCTGTATGTGGATTATAAAAGTCTGTGTGTTTGCTATCTCGCCTCTCTGTCTGTTCTTCAGCACAGTAGTGTGACATTTCATTAGTTTGGCAAATTGGTATGTATTGTTGGGCCGCAAAGTAATAGAGAGCTGAGTATCGTCAGCATAACAATGAAAGCTAACACCATGTTTGCTGATGATATCTCCCAAGGGTAAAAGCGTGAAAAGCAGCGGTCGTAGTACTGAGCCTTGTGGTACTCCATACTGTACTTGTGATTGATATGATACCTCTTCATTCACTGCTATGAATTGATGATAGTCAAATAAGTAAGATTTGAAGCATGCCAATTTAATTCCACTAATGGCAATATAATTTTGTAGTCTACTCAAAAGAATGTTGTGGTCAATAGTGTCAAATGCAGTGCTCCAGTAGCACTAATAGAGAAACACAACCATGATTGGATGATAAGAGCAGATCATTTGTAACTCTGTTGAGAGCAGACACCATCTAAATCCTGACTGGAAATCCTCACAGATGCCGTTTCTCCCTAAAAAAAGAACATAGCTGAGAGAAAACTGCCTTGTCTAGTATTTTTGACAGAAAATGGAGATTTGAGATCAGTCCGTAATTAACTAATTCTCTAGGATCAAGTTGTGTTTTTTAATGAGAGGCTTAACAGCCAGTTTGAGGGATTTGGGGACATATGCTTAATGATATTGCAGTGTTTCCCACAGACTTACACTCTATTTGTGGTGGCACTTCCCCCTGGGAAAATATATATATATAAAACAGCAGATGGGCTTATTGAAAATGCACATTCATTCCCTGCCAGCAGGAGGTGCTTTAGGAGCAGCAGAAATAGCGGTTCCCCAGTAACAGCTGTAATCAAAGCAGCGTTCTGCTCATAAATGCGACTTTATCAGGCATTATAGGAAAGATTAAATGAAAATTATGTCTAAACTTTTCAAGATGCATTCATATAAAAACACCCACGCTAACGGCTGCATGGTTAGAATTTTATCTCTAATAGTAATAATCTTAAGAAGTTCATTACTGCTGTGCTGTTGGGAAATGTCTGCACCTGTTGATGCTTTATTTCTCGTTAATTTAACCACTATATTGAATAAATGCCTGGGGTTGTGTTTGTTTTCTTTTCTTTCTGACACATGTATTTTTACATGTGTTTTATACTTAAAACCAGCACTCTGAGAAATACTGTCGGGGAGCGTGAAAGGAAGACTCAAGAGCACTGAAATACTGAAAATATTACTATAAATTGTATCAACACCTCCTCCTTTACCTTTTGGATGTGGCTCATGTTTTAATAAAATTTATATAAACATCTTATATTAATGTTTCTTGATCTTATCGCTTACATGCAATGATTACCCATATATGAGTATGTAACCATTAGGTTTCTGAACCCTGGTTTCGGTTATGGTTGAATTTTAAACTGCAGTAAATAAAACCTTTCGATCTTCCGTATGGATAGTGTAACAACAAGAACCCTTATGTATTGAAAGGTGATTGATCGGTACATCCCTGAGCTTCCTTCTCTCCAGTCCGGCAATGAGACATGCTTTTCTTCCATAAACAGATGGCCTAAATTGCACGAGAATGGGTGACACATTCTTTATGGAAAGGAATTTCGATTTCTATTTTCATGAAGCTACCAACATTTTCCCCGATTATTCAGATAGCACCTTGTCTGCTCATGTAAATGTATGTAGATTTATTCTGTAGTCATCAGAATCCTTTCCATGTGCAAGCAAAAGGTATTCTTCAAAGCAGCTCATTTAAATGAGCATCCGTTATTGGATGGGAGTTTTGTTTTGCAAAGCGTGGTGGGAATCCGAGTTGTAACTTTCCTTTATGACCCCTGACAGCTAACAGAGACAAGGCTGATAGGGTTTCCACTCAGCTAGGCACGTACCTTCTGTCTTTCCTGCCTGCTCATATAACTTGTTTTTGGCTTTAATGAATGGCATCCCAAGGTTCTAGAGCTGGATTGTCTCATCACGCTTTATCTCAGCACTGTTTTGCCATTTACTGATATATTTGTGGGTTTTTCCCAGTGGTATTTTAGTAAACTTCTTAAATAATTATTATTGTTTAAAGTGTGTAATGAAACTCTTTGACACTGTATAAATCATGGGATGCATTTGCTGTCTGTTGACAAATATGTTAAAGTTGTTGTTAAAAAGTGGATTTTAGGCATCTGTTTGCATGGATGAATGAATCATATAGCTCCTAAAGAACATCTAAATGTAAATCAGTCTTTATCATTAGGATTATGCTCATTTCTTAGATTAATTGTTAGTTGATTCAATCCCTAATGTCAGCATAGCAAGAGAAAGTGATTATGCTTATAAGATATTTTCTCACTGTTCAGCTGTTGTCTTTATTTATCCGCTATTATTGTGCACCCTGCAGGAAAGCATTTTTTTAATGTATATTTATCAGGTTAAGCACTACAATGGTGTCACCTCATTGCTTGAAGGCTGCCGCTGTTGTACATCAGTTACCCTACTAATGAGCGTTGCTACACAAGACAAGCCTTATCACAGATTTATGATGAGAATCTTAAATTTTCCTATGCCAAACAACCCCTGCAGTTTACTAATGTTTATTTACCAGTGGGAGCCTGTTAGATTCAGATAGCAATAGATGTGTTGCGTTTGTCAATGTGGCCCGTATTTATCAAGCTTCTCAAAGTGCCATTTTAGTCTTAAGTCCTGAGAATTCATTAATTTTACTTCTACATTCAAACTTAAGTATAAAAGCAAGTTATCAAATTTCTTAAAGCTAAGAATCACTCTTCCAGTTAAGACAGCTCGAGAGGTCTCTCAAGTGGTTAGGAGTGGCCAGTAGGGGCTTGTGATGGCGCTGAGGAGACAGAGACGTGCGCAAATATTTGCAGTTAATAAAACAGTTACATTTCCTCAGTTATTCAACTTCAGTGTAGCGCAAATATTATATGCTCTTTAAAAACACTCCCGTTATCATCAGTGAAGCTGCCTACACTGTATCATGAATAAATCTCTTACCCCTTATTTACACTGCACACGTCTGTGGCACGTTATGGCTCAGACACGGCCACCGTAGCTGAACACGGCTACTCACCATAGATAGGCGCCTATATTTTTGATGGATAATAATAATAATAATAATCGTCTTGCTGTCGTCAAAGAAATCGGCAACAGGAGATATCTCTGACTATCATCGATACACGATACTATCGTCGACCCTTGTCTATCCTACTATCAGCACAACCCTAAATTGAAGGTTGTGATGACTATTCATTTTCTTACCATAATGTATTCTCTTGAAAAATCTTTACATTCAAATGTGTGTTGAATGTAAGCTCCTATTACGAATTTAACCATTCAATGTGAATTTATCTAAGAATATTCTTAAATAAGGAAATCTATTCACTGATTGGTCCATGCGTATTTCGTCATCCAAAATCCTGTTTGTGACACTGCAGTGTTGTGAATCAACTCTAAGACTGACACTTAAGATTTAGTCCTACACTTCGCTTAAATTACGACTGAGATGCTTGATAATTAACTTTTAAGCGTAGCTTTGAGCTAAGAATTTTTTACACTTAAGTCAATTCTTAGCAGCGTTCTTGAGAGTCTTGATAAATACGGGCCCTGAACTACAGACAGCAAAAGGCTGACCTTTCTGCAATATTCTGTTGTTTTCTCTTCCAGCTGGGTGCCCATGAAGAATTTTTGATTGTCAGACCAGAATGATGTTGTTGACGCAAAGTTCAGTCTGATATTTACTGAATCGTTACCCATGTGCAATATGTACTCTGAAAGAGAAATCTTTATTGAGTAGTAGATTATGTCAGAGTGTCCAGAAGAAAAAAAATATATTTTTTTATGTATATGTTTCCTATAGATGATGTGAAACTCATTGAGGAACATTCTATGTCTTTATTCTGAAAATAAAAAGATGTTTACATATTTTGCAACTACTGGATTTCTACTGTGTATGTGTCAAGGCTTTCAGTGATGGATATCATATGACTATTGTCATCTAAGCTTGGTTGTTTTTTTCAGTTCTGTATGTTTCTCTTTTGTCTTTGTCATAATCCTTTATTATCTCTTGCAGTCCAGCCCCACATTACTAAGCTAAGGAACGTGACGGCTGTGGAGGGCAGTGCTGCTATGATCTCCTGCAAGGCTGAGGGTGAACCTTTGCCTGAAATCACTTGGAGGAGAGCAAGTGATGGGCGCAGCTTTTCAGATGGAGATAAGGTACAATATTATTCTTAGAGTAAATAATGTTTTTTTTTTTTTTTTTTTTTTTTTTTAATCTGTTCAAAAATGTTGGCACGGTAAGATATTTTAATGCTTTTAAAAGAAATCTTTTATGCTAACCAAGACTGCATTTATTTTATAATGTTGTGACATATTAATAATATTTTAAATAACTACAGTATCTCACAGAAGTGAGTACACCCCTCACATTTTTGTAAATATTTTATTATACCTTTTCATGTGACAACACTGAAGAAATGACACTTTGCTACAATTTAAGGTAGTGAGTGTACAGCTTGTATAACAGTGTATAAAAGTGTACATTTGCTGTCCCCTTAATATGCAGTGGGTATAGAAAAGAATCACCCCCCTTTAAAATTTGCACATTTGGTTGCTTTGCAGCCTGAAATGAAGACACCAGTTTTTGTTTTATCCAAATGTATTTACTCAGTACAACTTATAACATATAAGTGAAAGCTATAACACTGACATGTCAGAATTTTTTTTTTTTTTTTTTTATTAAAAAAACAGAATCACTGAGTTGGAAAAAGGATAAGGTGCAGCTAATCACCTTCTCAATGGCACACAATGCCATTTGACTTTCAGCTGTGATCAGCTGTGGTCATTTGTATGATTTCAGTCCTTGGTGATGCAACTGAAGCAAACAATCACCTACGTATGGGTGTCAAGGCACAGTCCAAAGATCCCCAGGATAAAGTTGTGGAGAGGCACAAGATAGGAGATAGATACAAAAAAAATGCAAAGGCTTTATCAATGCCTAGAAGCACAGTGAAGTCTGATATTAACAAGTGGGAGGTGTTTGGCACAACACAGACTCTCCCTGGATCAGAAATCCACTTACACCTAATGATATGTCTGGTGGAAATCAGATTACAGCTCTCTATCTAAATAACACCATTCCTACAGTAAATCATGGAGGGGGTAATATCCTGTTATGGGGGTGTTTCTCTGTAGCAGGGACTGGAGCACTTGTCAGGATAGAAGGAAAAATGGATGGAGCAAAATACCATCAAATTCTTGAGGAAAATCTGCTGCCCTCTGCCAGAAAGTTGTCAATAGGAAGAGGGTTTACCTTCCAACATGACAATGACCCAAAGCACACAGCAAAACTGAGCACACAGTGATTGACCGAGAAAAAGGTGAATGTCCTTGCATGGCCTAGTCAGAGCCCAGACTTAAACCCCATGAAAATCTGTGGAATGACTTGAAGACTGCAGTCCACAAATGGTCACCATCAAATTTAACTTAACTTGAGCAGTTCTGCAAAGGAGAGTCAGCAAATATTGCAAAGTCTAGATGTACAAAGTTAGTAGAGACAGAGACGTATCCTAACAGACTAAAGGCTGTAATTAAAGCAAAAGTGTAGATCAAGGGGGTGATATTTTTCCAACTTAGTGATTCTGTTTTTTTGTTTTGTTTTTTGACATGTTGGTGTTATATCTTTCACTTGGATGTTATAAGTTGCACTGAGTAAATACAGCTGGATAAAAAAAAAATAGTGTCCGTCTTCATGTCAGGCTGCAAAGCAGCAAAAGGTTACTATTTTTTATACATACTGTATTTTAATGTGATGGCAAAGCTGAATTTTCAGCTGCCGTTACTCCAGATCGTTCAGAAAACATTCTAATATTTCTTAATGTTATCAGTGATGAAAACTGTGATGCATCTTTTTCAGAATTATTAAAATAGAAAATTCAAAAGAACAGCTTATATATACTGATGTGGAAAGACTTAAATGGTATTTTTCTTGTAAAATGTACTCCAGTAATCTTTGTTAGATTTACAACTTTGTTGTTTGTCAATGTATTGTGTTTGTAGGTTATTTTAAACCACCATTTCCAGTGTAGCATTTCACCAGCACATTAACTGCCAGATATGTGTGATGTTCGGCCTTTGCTCACACCCACAATAATAGTCATGGACATTAGAGGATATAATAGAGTAGCACACAGAGACAGCCCTGAGGCACGCTCAGTCTGTGTACCGGTTGAAGGGTGAAGAAGGCTTTCTGTGCTCCAGTAATGCTCTGCATTTCCTTCCGGAATGCTCTGAGTCTGTTCTGAATGCGAATGCGACCAGCAGAATGGCAAATGCGATTGCAGTGGCCAGGCGGGAAAGATGATGGGAACAGAAACTATCAAAGATCATTAGAATTCAGTGAAAGGTGGGTTGTTGGCGTCAACAATAGAGGCAAACGGAGCTTGACTCCAGGGAGGAACTGTGAAAAGACTCCCCATCACAGTTAATCTTGCGAGAGCTGCTCAGATAGTGATTAGAATAGCCTGCATGGGAAATGAAAGAGGATTCATACAAAGATGAAGGA
Organism: Cyprinus carpio; assembly: GCF_018340385.1. Lineage (NCBI taxonomy): Eukaryota > Metazoa > Chordata > Actinopteri > Cypriniformes > Cyprinidae > Cyprinus > Cyprinus carpio. The sequence continues at coordinate 20,154,063 of NC_056580.1, read as the reverse complement.
GAGCAGCGACGTTTGCCACCACTCAATATGAACAAAATGAGTTTGATTCAAGCTGCTCTTTCAGAGTTGTGGGGATGTGCAGGTAAGGTAGGGGAGTTAGTCTGCTACAATAACACAGGGGCCGGGAACAAACCTGTGCCCTGAATTCAAAAGTTGCACACAATTTATCTGGGAGCCTCTTCTCTCCCCTTCATTTTACTCTGAACAGTTAAAGTAAGAGTTCAAAATGGACACCATTCACTGCTAGGAATGAATTGTTGTGCGGAGAGAGATTTGACATTTGGAATATATATATATATAAGTGTAAGTATATAAGTATTTTTTTATGTAATTTATTCCATTACTGCAGTATCATTCTGATATGCTGATTTGCTGCTGAAGAAATGGTTCTTATTATGCTGAAAACAATTGTGCTGCCCTAATATTTTTGTGGAAACTGTGATACTTTTTTAGGATTTATTTATAAATAGGAAGTACAAAAGAAAAGCATTTATTTGCAGCATGTACGGTCATTTTGGGTCAATTTAATGCTTCCTTGCTGATTAAAATAATTAGTTTATTCACCAAAACAAAAACTTACTGACTCCAGACTTTTGAACGGTAATGTATGTTTTTGTATACATTTATTTGTTTCATTATTTGTTTTATTGACCAGCCCAAAAAGGGAAAAAAAAAACAGCTATTGTTGCATTGAACCAGCATTGTCTGTTTCAGTATGTTCCAAAACCCAGCTTTCCTGTCTTAAAAAAATAAATAATTCACTTAAAAATAACTTTCTTCCATGGAACACAGAAGGTAGATTTCTGAAGAACATCCTGGAACATTTTCAGTATAATAAAAGTGAGTAAAAAGCACCATTAAACTATCTTAAAAAAAAATGTCCAAATGACTGGTACACTATATTCCAAGTCTTCTGAAGCAGTTGGATGGATTACTGTGACGACAAGACCAAGATTTAATTTATTCACTGAAAATCTTGACATCGAGCCATTCCTCCATGGTGTTTTCATAATGAAATGGTGACTTTATTAAAAAAGTAGTGTCTGTTCATTAGAAAAAAAATCATTTGAATCATGTCTTTTTAAAAAAAATTGATCTCATTGTTCACAAATCAAACTGATCCAGTCCTTGAGTTCAAGCCCCATGACTCATTGATCTAGTGTTGGTGAATACTTCATTTTTAACGCTTTCTTGAAGCTGGAAAGCCCTTCACTGTAATTGCATGGAAAGTCAGTGTTCAGAATATCTTCTTTTGTGTTCCACAGAAGAAAGTCAGTCATGCAGGTTTTGGAACGACATGAGGGCGAGTAAATGATGACAGAATTATAATTTGGGGGGGGGGGGGGGTGAATTATCCCTTTAAGCTGGTGTGACCTGTTTCTTTCAGCAGGGAGCGTCTGGGAAATCGTTCTGGCTGCTGTGATGCATGTGTCAGCGTGAGGGTGGAGATTAGTGACTGACTAAGGGCAATTTTGGTCAGCTCAGATGATGAGAGGGGTGTGGAGACAGGAAGACAGGCCTCAAAACTCTCATCATGCACTGCCTCTCATTAACCACACTACTGCTCACTCTCACTAATCAAAACTGACACCACCACACATCCCTCTACTGCTTATCATGCAGTGAATGCTTCAGAGGGCAATGGGAGAATCTGAAGGGATGATTTACATATGAGCAGTGTTGTGGTTTACGAAACAAAGGTCTGTGTGATGTCTCCTCGACTTGATGGTTAAAGAGCAGGTCATATGGTATTTTAAAGTATCCTAAATATTAGAATATTAGAATAATTTTTCAGTTATTTCAAAATGATTCATTCGAAGCAGTTCTTAAGGTCTGTAAACTCCTCCCTTCCATAAACCTACTCTGCTCTGATTGGTCAGCTGGCCAAGTCTGTTGTGATTGGTCTTTCCGTATACAATGCATGTCAGAAACTAAATGTTCATTACCATAATTATTTTTTTTTTGCTCCGGAGGGTTACTTGTAAACAAGGATGTTTTAACGTTACAAAAATGGCATTGTGGCACCTTATCATATCTCCATCTCAAGCTTGACTTGATCAGGACATTTGTTACAATGTTTAAACTTTGTATGTCGTACTTTACGTGACGTGACAGTAGTTTTATTGCATTCATTATTTTTATTTACTTATTTGAGAATAAGTAGATTCAAAAATATAATGACTTAAGGCAGTTCAGAGTCGACTCTTTCTTTCAGAGACAAGGTCTTTATTTTTTGTGCACTTTTTTGATTAACAACTTTGCAGACTGTATACATTGAAGGATAGCTACGTTACAAACTACAAAAAATAATTTTTTTGAAAACCCATATGACCTGCTCTTTAATGTGCGGTCTTCGGTCATTTCTGACCGGATAATTTTACATTTAGAATTTTTAAAAATTGTGACTTTTATGGCACTTGGTATGTGAACACAAAAAAAAAAAATTGAGGGCATGATTCGAAAAAGCTAAGTGGTCATAAAAAAAATAGTCACACTCATGGTCTTCGGTCAAAAATGACCGACCATAGGAAATAAATGGGAAACAAGAAAGAAAAAAATATATATATACGAAAATACAGAACATTTTTATGTGAACAATCTACAAATCCCCCACAATGCAGAAAATAATTGCACACCCATTAAGGGGTGAAACTCTTAAACATCTAAAGTGCAAAATCAACACATCAACTCACACATGCGCGGGGACAAACTTGTACACACACATACACACCTATGAACTGATGTGACTGTAACACTGCAAAATAAAATCAATAATTTGACTACATTGCAGTAAAAAAGGGGACAGCAAGGAAGGGGTTACACTCTTAAACATCAAGAGTGTAAAACGGATACATCCACTCACACACACACACACACACACTCACAGACATACGCATACAGAATTACATATACTCAAATGAATTGGTATGGCTATAACCATATAGCCAAAATGAGACTGAAATAAGAGGTTAAAATCAGATCAGACCCAAAAGGATTAAGCTCTGATAAAGCATTCCTGTTAATTTTTATAGAATTTTTGTGTAACAAAGTGCTTTCTGTGTTCAGGTTTGAATGTAGTAATAATAATGCAAAAAAAAAAAAAAAAAAAAAAAAACTACACTTCAAAGCAACATTTAAAACAACAAAAAATTTAAACCTTGACAAAAAGTAATTTTTGAGAATGCCTTAATATACATTTAAATCCACAACCTAATAAAAGTAAACAATTATGTATAAAAAAAAATAGGGAAATCACAAGCCTCTCTATAGAGAGAAATTACAGGTTTTTCTTTTTTTGCTCTCACCAGGAGGTGCTATTCTGCAATCAAAAATTGGATTTTAAAGGCCTAGTCTCTATTTTAATCAGAAGTACTGCATTAATTGAAAAATAATTTGAAAAAAAATTGAAAAAAGTACTATTTTCAATGGAAAAAAATTATCATAAATATTAATTAGTACCATGAAATTCTCTCAAAATACAAAAGAAAAAAGAAAAAATATTATTGAACAAAAATATATTTGATTTTACTGAAGAAAAAAAAAGTCAAGACCATGAATGTGACTCTCACAAGGGTTAAACAGCCTGAGATCCATGTTTGTCAGGGTCTTGGACTGTTTCTAGTTCTTTAGGGACAGACAGTGTAGTCATTGATGATCTATTTTGGGATTATGCTGTTATATGGCTTTCATATCCTCTCATTGATTTCCTTTTTTTTTTTTTTTACCATTGTTTTAAAAATGCCTTGCATATCTGTTGTATTTGAAGCTGTAGTAAAAAAATGTAGTGTTCAGTCTTCTGGTGACCATTTTGTAAAGTTTTATATAGGCATACAGTCTCCAAACAAAGGGACGTTTCTGTACATTTTAGAAGAGGTTGGCATTAGCCTTATGCTTAGCTAACAAGGCAATACTCTAATCATAAAAATACTACTACCTTTCAAACATTTGGGGCTGGTAAGAATGAATTAATTACCTCATTAACTTATTTATTTAAGAAAAAAAGTATTTTATGTTCACCAAGGCTGCATTTATTTGATTAGAAATACAGTAAAAACAGTAATATTGTGAAAAAAAAAAATTATAAATATATTGAAAATAGAAAACAGTTCTTCATTCCTGTAATGGCAAAGCTGAATTTTCAGCATCATTACTCGTCTTCAGTGTCACATGATCCTTCAGAAATCATTGTAATATGCTGAATTGGTTCTCAAGAAACATTTCTTATTACATTTAAATTTATGCATTTAGCAGATGCTTTTATAAAAAACTAACTACTCATCAATAATAACCACCTTTTTTTTTTTTTTACCTAACATGTGTTCCCTGGGAATCGAACCCACAACCTTTTGCACTGTTAACACAATCCTCTACCACTGAGCCACAGGAACAGATAATATTATTGTTATCAATAGTTGTGCTGCTTAACAATTGGTGAATACAATGCATTTATTTAATAGAAATCTTTAGTAACATTATAAATGTCTTCACTGTCACTTTCAGCATATCCTTGCTGAATCTATCTTTCTTTCTTTCAAAAAAAATAAATAAATAAAGCCAGTAACCATCTTGGATTGATTTTCTCATAACATCCTTTAATCGTGTCTTATACCTTTATGTTCTTTATTTTGAAGGAGTAATGGGATCAGGATATTTCACAGTCCTAACATGAATATGAGTCCCTGTGGAAGAACTACGTTTGAGTTTAACCTGTTAAGAAATACCACTGTTGAACATTTGTACTCCCAAAGCTATGTTCACAAGTTGGACAACAGTGTGGGGGAATTTAGAAATGGTTCTGTATTTATTTACCATGAGAGAAAAACAGATGAAACACTTGATGTGTGTTAAAAGCCTCTCTGCACCCTTCCTTCCCATGAATCCTCTAAAAACTGGTCTGGTTTGGATCTGTCCTCAGAAGTCAATTCATACTTGATCCTACGACCTTGACTCTCTGATTATGGGGTTTATTTGTTTTTCAGATACGTGAAGCATGTGATGGCTTTTTTTTTTTCTTTTTTTTCAGAGTCCAGACGGTCGTGTGGAGGTGCGAGGCCGTTATGGTGAATCCATGCTGACTATCGTTGTAGTCAAGCTATCTGACTGGGGACGTTTTGACTGTGAGGCTCTCAGCAGGATCGGTGGACATCAGAAGAGCATGTTCCTGGATATTGAATGTGAGTAGTCTAAATGTTACTGGAAATTAAATTTAATTGGCCACACCTTGAAGTAAACTTGATTGGGATTAGAATTTGAGAAACAGGAAGAGGAAATTAATGAATTGCATTTCATAAATAATCATGAGTTGAAATAATCAAGTTGAACTAATTAAGCCTATTTATTCACTGAGAGGTTTGTTTGTTTGTTTGTATGTTTAATTATTCATTTTATTTTGAATTAGAACTGTTTTTCTGAACAACGTTCAATACTGTCAAAACAGATTTTAAAATAGTACCATAACGTCCACCACATTCTTTTTAGATAATTTTATAATTATAAATATTATGTTCTTCATCATTTTGTAGAAATTGTACCTTGACAAAAGGTACTTGTTGCTGAAGAGTTGGTTGTTGTGAGTGTGAAGTTAACCCTTCCTTACATAGTCTTCCCTAACTTGCACCTCCATAAGGTGTGCATTTGCTTTAATGCTTCTTAAAAATTAATAATTATTGACATCTATTAATTGACTTTTGACTCCATTTTTAAATTCCTGTCTTTTTTTGTTTGTTTGTTTGTATATTTGTTTTTTGTTTGTTTGTTTTTTCTGGAAAATTAAATGTTCCACTATTGTCTATACTGTATATATAAAAAAAATCATTATTAATTCATTCATTCATTCATTCTGAAAATTAATTGTATAATAAAAAATATTTACAATAAATTTTATTTAATTTTATTCTACTTCCTAAAATTTAAACTACAGTTCTGTATCCTTAAAACCAGTGGCAGCAGCAGAGTAGATATATATCTCATTATGAGGTGCAGTGGAACGGAACATCTAGCAGGGTTGCTAATATACCCATTCATTCAGTCTCAATCCGTCACCGATATGACACTGTGGGCTGCATCAATCTTTTTAATGGAAAAAAATGGGTGTGACTGTGTGTGTGCTGTTTCTGTGTGTCTATGTACAGTACTATATGACTATATGCCGGTGTGTGTACTGTATGTGGGTGTAAGACTGAGAAAACACATATAATTCAGCATTTCCCAATACCACAGTACTATCTCACACCCTCGGCCTCATTGCGTCTCTCTAACATCCTGCCAAATGAAATCCTCCACCACCCACTGCATAGTGGGAGAAGAGGGGGTTTAAGTTTATGTGGGTTGCTTTGAAAAATTAGAGGCAACCTGTGAGAAGTGGCCATGCTTCAGATTCCGTTTGATTACAAGCTTAATTTACCCATGTGAAAGTGAGCTCCATGATAAAGTGTATGTGGAAGCTCTTACCTGCATGGTACATGCTTGAATTTCATTTAGACTTTGGGCAGCTAATCTTGAATGGGTTTTTGATGGATGACTGTTATAAGAGCTTGGCGTGCCATTACTGAGCACTCCTTTACCATTCTTTTACAGATGCACCAAAGTTCCAAAGCAACCACACTATATTTTTCTCATGGGAAGGGAACCCGGTCAATATCAGCTGTGATGTTATGTCTAACCCTCCAGCCACAATGCTGTGGAGACGGGAAAAGTTGACCATCCCCAGTGAAGGTGCTGGAAACATGCGTGTACACAGTGCCCCTGGCAGATCGCTCCTTGAGGTACAGTCCCCCAATGCTGTTTCCAGTTTTCTTTTTTCCTATTGGATTTACCTATTGGATTTTTTGTGTTTGCTCAACTAGTTAAGAGGTTCAGGAGAGTTAGACATTAATGACATCCAGGCCTCAAACCATTGGTGACATTCAAGTAGTTACAGAAGGGGTAATTTTAAATGAAAATGACTAAAATTGTAAAATTATTTGTTTATTTATAATTGAAAATATTTTTCTAAACAAAATTCAATAATATCGTAACATAGCCATGTATTTAATATAATTTTTTTTCACAATTTTGCTTAAATTTTGACTTGAATACACCTTCATGAGATATTAACCACATTGTTTTCAGTTAACTTAATAAACATAAATATTATATAGAAAAATATAGATATTAATTACAATTGTATATTTTATTTTAATTATAATTTTAAATTCCATTTAATTTACTTAAAAGATATTTTATTAAAAAATAAATTAATGTGCTATCAATACTGCCATCAGATTTGTTTAAAAGGCTAAAAAAACTAAATGAATGATACTGAAAAGATACCATTTAGATACAATTAATTATTACATAAGTAAATAATATTGTATAAAAATATAAACAAATAAAACCATATGACTAACTTACTATATGTATTACAGAACCATTTTGTACAGTATGTTATGGGGAGCTAATTTTTAACATATTTACCTTTTTGTCTTGAGCACTTGTTTTGTATTTTTGTACGATACACAGTTTTGGTGCTGTGTTGGGTTGGCACTAGATTCTAATGCAAAATCTTTGAAAGTCTTTTGCTAAAACATACAGGTGTAGTCAGGTAGTTAGGAGATGTGGAAATGAATTACTGTCTGCAGAGCAGGGTCATATCGATAACTAAAGCTAAAAACAAAACTACTGTAAAACCATTACATTTTTATTGCTTGAAATTAAACTAATAAAATATATACAAATAAAAATATATATACAAATAAAACTTGAACTTATTACATTTCAGCCAGTTTTCTTTAGTGTAATGTATTCCTTTTCATTTAGTTTAAAGTACTAAAATAAAAAAATAAGCCTTATTTCAGAATATTAACAAAAACTATAATGGTATATCAGTGATATGAAAATAACACTGGCCTTATTTGTATTATTTGTAGTGGTACAAGCAGATTTTCCCTTTTTTTTTTTGTAAAAACTAGACAACACTTTGATTCTCTGGAAACAGATGTGTTTACTAAGCAAGATTAGTGTCAAATGAACAACATAATAACAATAACTGGCATTAGATGTGTAAAAAAATAAGCACGTGAAACAAGAAAAATGTATGTAAGTTCACACTAACACAACTATGGTCCTCAGGTTACCCCGATGTCAGACAGAGATTTTGGCCGTTACAACTGTACAGCCAGAAACAACATTGGGATGCGCTTTCAAGAGTTCATCCTAGCACAGGCAGGTGAGTGTTTACCACAGGTTCAACTAATCCACGTGATTTATGTGTCTGTCAGTATATACAGTGGGTATAGAAAAGAATCACCCACATTTAAAATAATCACATTTTGCTGCTTTGCAGCCTGAAATGAAGACGGGCATAGATATTGTTTAATCCAGCTGTATTTACTCAGTGGTACAATACTGCTGATAATATAATAATAATACTATGAATTCTACTACTGGTATCAATATAAAACTCACTAAGGATTAATGAGTTGCTGGGTGAGGTGAACGTGAGACAATGAGATTGCTGTTTGCACATTAGTTCCTCCCACTACTGGAGAAACCAGCAGTATCTTATGGTTGTTCTTAAAATCTGAAGAATTCCATATGAACTTATTTTGTTAGGAATTTGACGTTATTTTGACAGGAAAATACAACAAAGAATATTGTTTACATGTGGTGCATCAATTCTGCATGATATGTAGTACTCTCACACTCTCTCTCTCTTTCTTTGCATGTGTGTGAGAAAAAATGCTCTCAGCAAATGCGACGGCAAGTTGTGCATCTTTACATTAGAGTTTACAGTACGTCAAATATAGGTATGCTGCGCATCCATTGAGATGAATTGAAATATAGCACAGATCGCTTGACTGAGAGTGAAACTCTGAAGTGTTTGGCGAGTGAAAATATATAGTATCTGTGCTAAACTTATACTTAGCCTCCAACTTAGTAAAATCTAAGAATTTATTAGCTGATGGCTAATGTTAGACAGAATTTAGTCGCCCAGAGTGAAGATTTAGTTATAAATATAATCATTCCGAACTCACTATTGAGAGAGTTGTCCTTTAGTATTCCCATTCATCTCGATAGCAGTTGCTCAATCTGTAGAACTTGTCTTTACAAAAATGTATTTAATAGAATACATTTTAGATTTTGATTGGCCGTCACTGGAGAAACAGGCTTTATGGACCCAGAAATTGCAATTTACATGCTAACCATCCAAACTGTGAACTACCAAAATACCAATTTCCAGCTCAGCCAGTGGCATTAGTTTTGGATGGGACTATCTGTTTTGCTGAATGGTAAATGGGGTGTAAGGAACTTTCGGCAAATCATTATTTCGGTTCTGCTTGGTGTTGCAAAAATTACACATTTTACCTTCAAGGCTTGAATGGATTTTAGGTACATTAGCAATCCCAACCAGACTCACTCATCAAAGCCTGTACACATACATATAATCTCCTCAAAGAGCTCCTCAGCAGATAATAATGACTTTTGACACATCCTCTGTGATGAATCCAGGTTCATTGGGTGTTTCAGGTCTTTGGTTATCAGACTCCCTCACCTGGGTGACCCAACCAGGGGTGATCAGTCCCTGGTTTGTGTGCAAACAGCGCACTACACCACGGGTCTCCCTTTTTGATCCACAGCCACCACTAGGCCTTTCCTGCAGCTTCACTGATGTTCCTAGTGGCTTTTCTCAGTTGCAAACCTCTAATACCAAGGAGCCTAAATGCCTGGTGAAGAGACTGCCCTGGAAAACCCCTGCACCCCACATCAATAGGTTCACAGCGGGCCCTCCACCTATTTCCTCTGCAGACCTCCACCAGCTTGAGGTACTTAGTCCTCTTCTGATTGTGGGTCTCGCCAGGCACAGCGGATAAGTTGGATATAAAGCTATAAAGGTTGGATGGGCTTGGCAGAACACTGTACACTGACTGGATCAAGAACTTGAGTCTAGCTGGTTCAGACTTCCAAAGCTCTCTCTATGTGGTCTTCCAGGCTGATGCATTCTCCCAATTAGACCAAGCTCTTTGTTTGCGCAAAACCACTGTCCTGTAATAATCTCTTATTAGCACTTGATTCTTCTATGGCCGGAGCTGTTGTTACAAGTTTATGTGGAGCATTAGCCAGGTCAAGCCAAATGACTAACAGATCTCCTCGGTTTTCCCTTGCCTCACGGATCAACTGGGTGACGATTCCTGTGTGTTCTACACAGCCTGGCATCCCTTGAACTTCTCCATTCTGCACCGTGGTGTCAAAATAGGAATTCCTTAGGAGGTTTTTCCATCAGTTGGTTAGCAAGTGTCTTGAAAAAGACCTCTCCTTCCACTCTTAACAGAGAGATGGAACAGAACTGTGTGATGTAATTCGCATTCTCCTCCTTTGTTATCCAGACACCTTCTGCATGTCACCACCGTTTGGCTACTATTCTGAAAAACAGGTTGCTTTTGTTTGTCAATAATCCATTGCTTGAGTTGTAAGCCAGAAAATTCATTAGACTGAGGGTATCTTACATTGGAAATATACGTAGGACTATGTGTAACTCTTAACTGTGTATGTGCTTGTCTTTGTTGTAACCTCTTTTATACCTCATATTAGCAGACAAACAAAAGTGGATTCTGTGGCATTAGTTCACTTTTCTGTCCATCTTAGCGTCTTCTTCCATACGTCTCACTCTGTCCTACTGTCTCTCTCACTGGCACTTCCTCTCCATGATCCTCTATTATGCACATTGAATTTGTTTCTCTCTGTCTTCCTGCTGCCTCTCCTTGTTTCATTTACTTTTTATCTCTCCATCAGCTGTGTCAGCTCTCCCATTCTCAGATACTTGTCATTCAGAGCAGTTTGTTTTTTCTGGCTTGGCAGGGCAAGAAAAAAAACAAGCATGAAAGATGGCTAAGAATGCCGAAACTATGCCATGGCACCTACTGTAAAGGACGTGCAGGATAGGGTTTAGGAAGGCTGGAACATAATTTTATATCAGATTGGCAACATCAAGATTTGTGTTACCTGATGACTATGAGCTAATTTTGGTGCTCCTGTTATGATTAAACCTGCACTGACTCTGCTTCTGAAGAAGTACAATTCAAACAGATGTAATTCATAAAACTGTGTGTATCCCACGCACCTAGTACTTTCATTTATCAGATTTTGGCTAGTTTGATCAAGTTTTCAGCTCCCAAAAATAGTGGATTGCTATGTGTTTTACACATTTTATCATATTTAAAATCATTATTTGAATAGATTTAAACATTTTCCCTGCAGTCAGCTGAAAATATTAATGTTTTCAAGCCTTGTGTACCAATTAAACTTAAGTCAAAATACTGCTACAAAAGTAGGTGACCCAGTGAATTAAACTGAAATCAGCAACAGTATTTACATTTGTAAGAAGCAATTTATTTATTTACAATTATTTTTCTCATAAATTTAAGTTTGCTAGTTCCAAAATTCCAAAAAATGTGTATATTTGCATTATGTAATTAATTACTTAATTATCTATTTATTTAATTAGGATTTTATTATTATTATTATTATTATTATTATTATTATTAATTTAATCACATTTTAAACACTGGTGTCTTTAACATATAGCTGTAATATATATATATATATATATATATATATATATATCAAAAACCTATTAGCCATGAGAGACTGTGTTACCATGACTTTATCACGCATTTTAAGCTGTAGGAATACTCTTTAATTATAGTTAAATCACTTTAACTCATTCTGTTTGGGCTTAATTTTATTTTTATGGTTTAATTTTACTTTTATTCTCTTTACTAAACTTTCAATCTTCATTTGACATTTATTTTTCATAAGATATTGTGCAGTAATTTCTAGCTGACTGTGTTGGTGGTCTTAAATATCTCATGCTGAGAAAGCTTGGGTTGTAAGGCTCTATAAAGCAGCTCTATAACTCTGTTTTCTACCCCACAGAAAAACACACAACTAGATCCTTTGATGCTCTCAGAAACTGTGGCCTCGCCACATAAATGGAGTCGTTTGTTAGTCTTTCTTCCCCTGACCCATAATTTCTCTGTCACAGATGTTCCCTCAAACCCTTACTCTGTTCGGCTGAGCTCTGTGGTACAGCGCATGGCCACAGTTACCTTTACGAAGCCAGACTCCCATGGCGGTGTACCCATCAGTCACTACCTGGTCAAATACAAAGACATCAGCTCACAGAACTGGAAGGATGTGAAATCACAAGGGACACAGAGTAAGTACAAAGGTTATCCACCACCATTTTTTATCAATGCATGTGTTAAACCACAAACAAATTTTAGATGAAGAAATAGTTTCCACTTACAGCTGATTAGTGCTCTCTTTTTTGAAAAAGAGAAGTAAATACTTGAATTCTGCAAGGATACAATAAATTGATCAAAAATGACAATACAAAATATTTATATTTTAAATAAATGTTGTTCTTTTGAACTTTCTGTTCATCAAAGAATCCTTTCATGGGTTCCACAATAATATTAAGCAACAACTGTTTTCAACAATGACGGTAATAAGAAATGTTTCTTGAGCACCAAATGATTTATGAAGTATCATGTGACATTCAAGACAGGAGTAATGGCTGCTGAAAATTCAGCTTCACCATCTCAGAATACATTACATTTAAAATGTATTCCAATAGACAACAGTTATTTTAAAGTGTAATAATATAACACAATTTTACTGTTTTTACTGTATTTAAAAATGAAGCATTGGTGAGCATAAGAGACTCAAAAACATAAAAAAAAAAATTTAAAAAATCTTACCAACTGCAGACTTTTTAATGGTAGTCTTTGAGTATATAAATCTATCACTCAAAATCAGTGTTGCTGACATTTTCAACACAACTGATTGCTGATTATTTAATGTCTATTTAACTTAAATATATTTTCAAGTTTAGTTTTTCATGTATAGTTTTAATTTCTTATTTTCACTAAAAATGTAAAGAAATATTTCACCCAAATTTTTTTTTTCTTTTTTTTCTTTTTTTTTCTTTAGTACACAAAAATGTATTTTTGAAAAGTATAATTTCTACTGTCTTCCATATAATGAGAGTGAAAGGGAATCTGGGCTTTCAAACTCCAAAATGAAAGAAAACCATATATATATATATATATATATATATATATATATATATATATATATATATATATACATATACATACATACATACATACATATATATATATATATATATATATATATATATATATATATATATATATATATATATATATATATATATATACATACATACATACATATACATATATATATATATATATATATATGGATATATACATATATACATATATATATATATATATATATATATATATATATGCATATATACATACATATATATATATATATATATATCAGCTTGTGCGCTGCATTCTAAGTGTTCTGCAGTCCCATGGATATCAATGTGTGACAAGTTTCTCCTCCACTGTACTGTATATCTCAAATCAAATATGGTGCCTTTGACTGCAGTGTCATTTGTAGTTCATTTCAGATCTTACTCAGGAACAAAGCACACAAAAAGACTTTCATTATTTGTTTTGCTGATTTGTATAAGCTTGACTTCAGGCTTCAGTTTGAATTCTTCAGCCATCATTCTCACTACATTCACACACACAAACACACACACACAAACCACATTACTAAGAATAGCCCAAACTTTCGGTCCATACTGGCTTCAAGGGCCAAACTACAAGAGTGAGAAGAGCTGTGGGAGATACAACTCCAGTCCAACCTGAACTTAAAAAGCTTAAATTGATTTTTCTTTACCCACAACAACAAAATGAGCCTGCAGGAACTTTGAGAACACATTAGATGATCAAATAAGCAAATTAGGCTATTTCAAGGACTCTGAGCTAATATACATAATCCTGTAAAGGCCTGTTTGCCAAGAACATGATTGGAGAAAGCAGTCTTTTGAAACCATGTACATGGTTTAGGAGACCAGTTGGGACTTAGTATGTTTGTTAGAATCATTTCCATCTTCTTCTTCTATTTCTCTCCCACAGCAATCGTGTTGCTCACTAACCTTGAGCCCAACACGACCTATGAGGTGAGAGTAGCCGCGGTGAATGGAAAAGGTCAAGGGGAGTTCAGCCGCACAGAGAGCTTTCAAACTCTGCCCATACGTGAGTCCCCTCTGTTTTGACCCTTAAATGCTTAAGATTTGGACAAGCATCCTTCAGTTGTTACATTATTGCAGTAGTATTTTACTCCTGACCGTTGAGTTCAATTATAACCAGTTATGAATATGAATGTGGACCATTCATACATTATTGTGTCTTTTTATATATAAATATATATGTATATTCAGGAGAGCCGAGTCCCCCTTCAGTTCAGGGTCAGCGAGGGGTGGGGAAGGCATACCGACTGGGTCTGGTCAAGCATGATGATGGAGGAATGCCCATCCTGGAATATATTGTCAAATACAAAACAGTAAGTGAGCTGCTCTTAAAGCCTCTATTCATCAGTACAGTCCTGCAAGGCAAACGTTGCTGTTGCGTGGTATAAAGGCTTATGCACAAAAACACCTCTCTTCTGATGCCGTTTTTACCTTGTTTTAGAGGATTCATTAAACCTCGATAGCATTTACATACACTACCATTCAAAAGGCTGAGTAAGAGAAGAAATTAATACTTTTATTCAGCACTGAATTTTGTATGGTCAGAATTACAGTTTAAAGCCAATAATCTAATAGATAATACTCCATTAAAAAATGGACTACTGTCTATCAGATAACACTTGTGTAAAAAAGTGTTAGTAAGAATGGTAGTTTTTGATCATATCATCCTCCACCTTCAAATCAGGTGATGCTAGTGAAATTCTGAACAAAAATAAGTTATTTTTAACCTTTGATTACAAGTAGTTTTTTTGGTAACACTTTTCAGAATAGGGACCAATTCTCACTGCTTATTAGCATGCCTATTATTAACATATTGGATGTTTATTAATTCTTATAAAGCATTTATTCAACATGACCATGTTCTGCATCCCTAATCCTTCCCAATACTTAACCTTAACAACTACCTTACTTACTATTAATAAGCAGCATATTAGGAGCTTGAGGCAAAAGTCGTAGTTAATGGTTTGTTAATAGCTAGAATTGAACCTTAAAATAAAGTGTGACCAATTTTTTAAAGGCAAATGCCACCACAGTTGGAAAATGAACCAGCTGTCAAATTGATCCCAATATAAGTATGCTCTAAAACTAAACGTACCCAGCGTGACTTTTTTGTGGTGCATGGATAAACTAAGTTTGTTGTAAGAATGTGATTACTGAAAAATTATCTCTTTACAACAACATTGATTTATTCATTAAACTTATGTCATCTGTGGGCTATACACACTATTTATCATGACCTTGACTTGTTGGAGGATTGTTTGGGTGTGTTTAGCAGAACAGCATTTTACAAATTGTAATGTAATTGGTCTTAACTAGCTGGAGAAAAGCAGCACTGAATGGGATCATGTGTTTTTTTGTTTGTAAGTGTAAGTGTGAAACTGAGCTGGAATGCAGAGGATGTTATTCTAGTAAACACATAGAGACAAGTGGGCGATGGTTTCAGTAATGAGCAATGAAAACACATATTTTTGTTTGAGCCCATGCCCTTTGTTTATGCAGCAGTGTACACAGCAGCATGGATAAAAACATGCTTCATTAATTCTTGCACAAAGGTATTCTACTGTTTTGGTGGTGTTTGACTAACTGAACTGTTGTGCATCAAGTACGACGTCATTGAAGTGTTCTGTGGAACTGGTGTGTGGGAAAGAGAGAGATATGTTTATGTGGGGGGATCAGGTTTTGCATATACCTGACACATCTTGGGACAATCAGTGATGTCCTAAATTGTGAAATAAAGCAAAAAAATAAAAAATAGGGTCTCATTTTCTAATAATTGCATGGATTATTTCATATTTGTACACACAGAAGAACTCATAAAAATGTCCACCTAATTCACAGATATAATGCGTATACACATGAATTTGTTCTTAACCTCGTTCTAATGTTAATGAATTTGGATTATCAAATTAAATAGACAACCATATGCCCAAATTTTAGTCATTTGCATAAAACATGTCCAAACCATCTCAATTTAAAGGCTTTCTGCACAACTTTTCCTTTACAGCCATTCATCACTCTCCAACATATGATGATCTCTAAAGACGCTGTACTCTTGTCTGAGACAACAAGATCTGCTGCCAAGTGTGTTAATCTCAAAACCAGTTCAAACACGAATACTTGTAATAAAGGCCCAGATTACATTAGCCAGCTGTACATATGTGACCCTGGACCACAAAACCAGTCTTAAGCCGCTGGGATATATTTGTAGCAATAGCCAAAAATACATTGCATGTCAAAATTATGGATTTTTCTTTTATGCCAAAAATCATTAGGATATTAAGCAAAGATTATGTTCCAGGAAAATATTTTGTAAATTTACTTGCTATTTAAAATTTAAATGCTATTTTCTCAATATTTAGATTTTTTTTGCACCCTCAGATTCCAGATTTTCAAATAGCTGTATCTCGGCCAAATATTGTCCTATCATAACAAACCATACATGGATGGAAAATTTATTTATTTAGCTTTCAAATGTTGTATAAATCTCAATTTTGAAAAATTGACACTTAAGACTGGTTTTGTGGTGCAGGGACACATATGCGTATATAATTCATTGCACATGATGGAATATGTTTAAGATGAAATATAGATTTAATCTTAACTATATGAAAAAAAATTATATAATTATTATCATGTTAATATGAAATATTGATTTTATCTTAACTCTCAATTATATATAATATTTAAAATTCTAATCATGTTAAGAATAAATATAATTTTTATCTTAATATAATTAAGGCCCAGAGTAGGTGGGTTTTGTGTATGTGTGCTCTGTTGTTCCAACAATTTTTTCATAAATTTTGGTGATTTTTTATTTTTGAAATTTGTACTTGCACATGCTTAATGAATAAGACCTATTATAATTTTTATTCTAAATATGCGAAACAAGATATACAAATGCAGTCTGTTTCTTTTCACTTCTTAAAGAGTAAAAAAGAAAAAGGGTCTCACTCATTAATCATAATAAAAAAATTTGCTGATTTTTATTTTTTTCATTATTATTGTGTTTATTATTATAAATTTAATACCTACAGTTACTCTTACTTAATTCAAAACAACTTAAATGTCAATTGATGTGCATTGTGCCTCGATCTCAGTTAAGTTCTATAAGCTATAATGTGCAAATGACTGTACAGGAAAGTATCCAAAAATAAATATGACACATCTGTGCATAGGTGGAAATCCCCCATCTGTTGGTTGTCCCCCTTAAAAAATATGATTAAAAACCACGCTGTGTATTATAAATAACAATGTTTTATACTTTAAATAATTGTGTAAGTAGTAAAACAATGCAAACAGGACAAAAATGCGAAACATTTCGAGTCTCCCCTCCCTTGCCTCACTGTGCTTTGGTCCAAATGCCTGCTTTCCTCTTTTGCAATCACTTACACACACACAAGTCCGGTGAGAGAGAACAAAGTCAATAGTTAGTTAATAGTCCAGTAAGTAAGGCTTTCAAGGCTATTTTATTCACTTAAACATCGAATGAAGAGATTATTTTCTCTTTAATTCAGATGATACCAATGTATTTTCCAATGAGTACGCTATATTAGCAAATAGCAATATTACCGTTACCTGCTTGATGGACAGGTTGCACTGTCTCGGCGTGACCACAACAGCTTGAAGTTGTCTAATTTGGCACGGTCTCCCTGCTACACTAGTAGTAGTAGAACTTTCCTCTGTGTATACATGTCCTTACAAGTACAATTTTAGCTGTATTATTTGTGTCCCCTTCAAAATTTGCTCTTAAGAAATTTTGTTTCTTATCCCCTCCCACTGTTAGATGAAATTTATTCCTCTGCATCTGTGTGCACGTAAGAACATTTTTATCTGGTATTATTATCTGGTTGGGTGGTCACAGAGGCGTTTTTGTTCCTTGAGCATCATCGCCACTGTTTCACAATGAAAAGGTTTGTTTACAGGTCGTGAGGTTATCGAGTATTGCCACACTATCATGTTTTCACGTTCACCACAGCTTTCTCTCTCTCACACAATCCTTCTGTTTGTTTTTCCCCTCAGCGTTTCCACATTTGCTTCATCTCTGTTTGACTCAATGTTTGGTGATGCCTTCCTTCCTCTTCAGCCTTAATAGAATCCGCTGGCATCTTTTCCTTCTCTTTTATTTGTACTCTTCCCTTTTTTATTTTTTCATATCTCACTTTCTCATTTGCTCGGTCTCTGATCGCCTGTGCATGTGGAGGTGAGAACAGGGGAAATGGAGATGTCACAGCCTGGGGAGACAGCTCGCCTAAGGACTGTCAACATGTGAAAACCACATTCAACCATTTAGCCTTTAAAGAGCTGAGGCGTTTTGAAAATGTCAAAATATGAAAGCAATGAGTTTTTGAAGGCAGCTTGTGTGGGCTTAGTTTCAAAATTTTGCCGGCAGAACTGCCTGCACACACACACACACACACACACACACACACACACACACACATTATATTATATTACACACACACTCGTGCTCAGATGCTCTGCAGGCAGGGGCACAAAGAGAATAATGGATGCATTGAAGTGTTTCTGCTGTTTAAGTGTGTGGAAAAGTTTGAGGATAAGAGAAAATAATCTCTTTTTTGTTTGTTGCTCTAAGGAGAAAGGAGCATATGGCCTTTCTGGACACTTTCATCTGCAATTCTGTCATTCATATATATACAGTATATACAGTATACTGTATATATATATACAGGTGCATCTCAATAAATTAGAATGTCATAGAAAAGTTCATTTATTTCAGTAATTCAACTCAAATTGTGAAACTTGTGTATTAAATAAATTCAATGCACACAGACTGAAGTAGTTTAAGTCTTTGGTTCTTTTAATTGTGATAATTTTGGCTCACATATGACAAAAACCCACCAATTCACTATCTCAGCAAATTAGAATACTTCAAAAAACATTTTTAGTGAATTGTTGGCCTTCTGGAAAGTATGTTCATTTACTGTACATGTACTCAATACTTGGTAGGGGCTCCTTTTGCTTTAATTACTGCCTCAATTCGTGTGGCATGGAGGTGATCAGTTTGTGACACTGCTGAGGTGGTATGGAAGCCCAGGTTTCTTTGACAGTGGCCTTCAGCTCATCTGCATTTTTTGGTCTCTTGTTTCTCATTTTCCTCTTGAGAATACCCCATAGATTCTCTATGGGGTTCAGGTCTGGTGAGTTTGCTGGCTAGTCAAGCACACCAACACCATGGCCATTTAACCAACTTTTGGTGCTTTTGGCAGTGTGGGCAGGCCCCAAATCCTGCTGAAAAATGAAATCAGCATTTTCAAAAAGCTGGTCAGCAGAAGGAAGCATGAAGTGCTCCAAAATTTCTTGTTAAACGGGTGCAGTGACTTTGGTTTTCAAAAAACACAACACCTGCAGATGACATTGCACCCCAAATCACTGTGGAAACTTAACACTGAACTTCAAGAAACTTGGGCTATGAGCTTCTCCACCCTTCCTCCAGACTCTAGGACCTTGGTTTACAAATTAAATACAAAACTTGCTCTCATCTGAAAAGAGGACTTTGGACCACTGGGCAAGAGTCCAGTTCTTCTTCTCCTTAGCCCAAGTAAGACGCCTCCTGGTTCAGGAGTTGCTTAACAAGAGGAATACGACAACTGTAGCCAAATTCCTTTGTGCATATTTTTCTTCCACACTTTTTCCTTTCAATCAACTTTCTGTTAACATGCTTGGATACAGCACTCTGTGAACAGCCAGCTTCTTTGGCAATGAATGTTTGTGGCTTACCCTCCTTGTGAAGGGTGTCAATGATTGTCTGGACAACTGTCAGATCAGCAGTCTTCTCCATGATTGTGTAGCCTAGTGAACCAAACTGAGAGACCATTTTGAAGGCTCAGGAAACCTTTGCAGGTGTTTTGAGGTGATCAGCTGATTGGCATGTCACCATATTCAAATTTGTTGAGAAAGTGAATTGGTGTGTTTTTGTTAAATGTGAGCCAAAATTATCACAATTAAAAGAACCAAAGACTTAAACTACTTCAGTCTGTGTGCATTGAATTTATTTAATATACAAGTTTCACAATTTGAGTTGAATTACTGAAATAAATGAACTTTTCCACGACATTCAAATTTATTGAGATGCACCTATATATATATATATATATATATATATATATATATATATATATATATATATATATATATATATATATATATACACGTTCATAATAACAAGTTGTCCTATTTATTTATTAAGTACAGTGAGAACATATGTTCCCTAAAGCAAATGTTACTCATATGCTTGTGCAAATTTTATGAAACACTTCTGGTTTTGTGCAGGATAAAGAAGAGCAGTGGATGACAAAACTGGTTCCAGGTGTGAATGATTTTGTGTTGCTGCAACCGCTCCAGTGGAACACACAGTATGAGGTGGAAATCACTGCACGCAACGTCAAAGGCCTGTCTGAACCCACCTTTCTGAAGTTCTCCATGCCTCAGAAACCCGACATCACAGGTACACGCACTTCCACAAAACACGCAAAGTACTCTATCCTCTTTTCCATACAACAAATTGAGTCTGATTACCTAAAGTACTTCATCACTCACTCACAATCTCTATTGCTGAAATTATATGTCTCCTATTATAATTACATGCCCTGCTACAGTTCAGCACACTTGCCACCCACCCACGCTTGATAGAGCTTGTGTATCCCACATTCACAATCAAACGTGCAGGGTAACCCACTGTAACTGTTTCTCTGTCCTAATCAGGAGCGATTTCTCAGAGGAAGCGCCATCTCACTTAGGAAAAAGGGATGAGAAAGAAATTGTCACTACAAAAATAAATTACTTATACGCTCATACATCTTAACTGTCTAGCAGTTAGTGCTTCCATTTCACTATGATTGGCTGATTGACCATCTGCAGTTTCCAATTGTGGTCTTGTTTTTTTTTATAGTCATGCTTTTATGAGAAGGGTTTTAATATTTGGATTACTAGGTCCCAGTGGTTACAGTAGAATCAGAAACTTTCAAGAATCAATCAGAAGCTCTATGTAATGGGTATCTTTGAATGGTGCAAGGATGAAGGGTGAGTTGTTGAAGGTATAGTAAAGTTGATATGAGGAAGGTGATCCACCATCCAAATGAAACAGGCAGAAGAGGTTGACGTAAGTGATTTGAGTTCCACTAACAGTAATACAATACTTTTTTTTTTTCAAATGATAATATAAAGGTAAACATTTTTAAAGAGGTCTGTCAATCTGTCAAATCTCAATGCCTCAATGTTTCAGCTAAAAACATGAACTTTCCTTTGTTGTACACATAAAATAATGCTCAATTTATAGCCACGGGATGTACTGTAAACAGAAGAGCACAAGTTTTTCCACCTGATGGGAAAACTGATTGGGAAATTCATAGAAAAGACCATTTCAGGAGTGCTTTCTCTCTGGTCAAGGATTCATATTGTAATTGTGGTTTAAGGTAATGATAGTTTATATATTTTCCAATGTGCTGGAAAAACTTGTCATGAAAGTTTTCTTTTACAATACGTTGTGGACTTTTTTGGGACTTTTTTTTTTTTTTTTACTTCCTGCCAGTGTTTATCCTGAAAGTGAAAGTGAAAGTGAAAGATCCTGAGTATTTGTTGTTGTTTTTTGTCTATTTGATAAATGTTTGGAATAGAGGATAAATGTGTAATGGTGTCGATGTCAGCGTATTGCTTTGATTGCGTAGGTCTCAGGTTTATATCTGCTCTAATAACAATGTTTTAATGAACCAAGCAAAACTGCAGCTGTATGTGAGTGGATTTATATTAGGGGATGCAACTGATGAACACAAAAGTTTGGCTGCAAGCTATTTCATAAAGTGGTGGGAACAATGTCCTCACATTGCCATATTCTGTATGACTGCTAGAAAGAGACAGACAGACAGACAGATAGATAGATAGATAGATAGATAGATAGATAGATAGATAGATAGATAGATAGATAGATAGACAGACAGACAGACAGACAGACAGACAGACAGACAGACAGATTTTTTTATTTTATCTGTTTAGTATATGATAAATAAAATGTGTCTTGCAGTTTGCTGCGTGGACAAAAGGCCGGTCCTGAAAAATGCCATGATGTTGACAGATATTTAAATCTAAATAGGTATTTAAATTTTGTCTGGTCTTGTCCAACTATATATGAGATATTCCTAGAGGCAGTGTCAGTGCATGCATAGGCATACATCTGTGTGTGTGTGTGTGTGTGTGTGTGTGTGTGTGTGTGTGTGTGTGTGTGTGTGTGTGTGTGTGTGTGTGTGTGTGTGTGTGTGTGTGTGTGTGTGTGTGTGTGTGTGTGTGTGTGTTGACAGCAATGCTTCTCAACAGCTTGGATTTACCCTGTTAATTTGATGTCATTTGTATATTCTCTCCCCAACTCCTCCTCATCCTTTCCTTTTGCTCTCCCTCTCCGCCTGCACCCCTTAATCCCCACTGGCCCACGCTCTTATTTATAATTCTATTGTGCTTCCTCTCGTTGTTTCACTCTAAACAATCCTGCTCTTCAATTCCCACCTAATGAATTATGCAACGCATTCTTGGCCACATCGCAAATCGCTGGGCTTTTTGTTTTGCAATGAACTGCCACTAAACTTCCCTTTCTCTGTGCCTATAATCACCCTGCAATCTTTTCAATCAAACAAACCTATACAATGGACACTGGTTTGGACTGCTCACTCGCTCTTCGCTCACATGTCAATGTTATTGTTGCATTCACACCTGTTTATTTCCTGACCTGCACCAAAATAATCTGTTTATCTCATTTGCACTCTTGTAATCATCATTTCTATTAACCTATGGTGTTGTGACTAAACCACTTTTCATTCTCTCACGTGACCTTCTGTGTGCGTATCCATTCTGCATCCTGTGCTGGCTCCACACACCTACTGTATGTCTTTCCCTCTTCCTTCCCGTTCCTTCTCCCCTCCATCTCATTGCAGATCAGTGTTGCGAGCCCCCTCCAACCGGGCGTGGACATCCCCCTGTACAGCCCATCCATACGGTGAACGTCTTCGGAGCTTCTCTGTCACTGTTGCTGTGCTTGTGTCTGTGTTGACATTGCTCCATCTTCACCTTGCCTGGAATGAGCCCAAAAGACTCAGCCGTGCCGGTTCATTACCTGTTCTGGTTGTGTTGTTGTCCATGCTTGTGAGCCGATTGCACATTATTGTCAACAAAGGAAGAGGAAAAACTGAGTGGCTAATTTGTTCTCTACCTGTAACAGTAATGATCCGACCCTGAGTTTTATGTTTAATGAGCTGCTTTTTGCTGGTGTTTACAAAGAACAGTATAAGCCACCAGCGTGACGGCTTTTCCATCTTCTGTGCATCCACAGGCTCTTTTGTTTTGGTTTATTATGACTATGGGAAATGTCAGCAGTTGCATCGCTTGAGAAAATGCATTTAATGATGTTGCTGATACTCGCACACAGAGATATATAACACAGCACTCATTAAATGGAGTCAAGTAGGATTTCAAATTGTTATGACTTTTAAACACTGGTATCATAAATCAAACAGGCCGACGTGGTTACCCGTAATATGAGAAACATAAAACAAGGATTCTCTCTCCCAGTGAGTGAAAATATAATGCACATTCATTTTCATTCTCTGGGTACACCTTTGGCAGATAATGTTGCCATGCTACTTTATTTTATATTCTCAGTATTGATGAGGAAGAACATTAGTAACTGAAATTGTGCGCAGTCTGTGAATACAAAAATTTGTGTAGAATGTTGTTGCCATGAAGGAGAAGTAGTAAATGAATACAGTGAATTAAGCTAACAGTCATTGTTACATGTTACATTACATTGTACAGGACTAAAATCAGCTGAAGTCTACACTACGGTTCAAGGGTTTTAGGTCATTAAAACATTTAATTATGGCTGCATTTATTTGATCAAAAATACAATAAAAAAAAAAGCAATATTGTGAAATATTATTAAAATTTTTAGACAAATGTATTCTATTTATATATATATTTAAGTGTCATTTATTCCTGTGTTGGCAAAGCTGAAATTTTAGCAGCAATTACTCCAGTCTTCAGATAATTCTTCAGAAAGGATTCTAATATTTATTTGAAGATTATTCAATAGATAGAATGTTTTTTTTATATATATCTTCATTAAAAAGAATTGTGTGTTTTGCAGAAGATACAAAGTCATACAGGTTTGGAACTGCATGAGGGTGAGAATGCCCCTTTAAAATGGAAGCTATTTAAGATATTAATAATGTAAGTAGATGTGATTGTGATGTCTGAGAATTGAACTTATCAGAATTATGTTAAAATAAAATTAAAGAAAGATGTTTATTGAAACATACAGAACAACAGTCACCAGCAAAATGATTTCAGATCCTCCATTTGAATGTGAAACTAATTTGGAATTATGTTACGTTCGTATGTAACCAACTAATGAAATGGTTACTATAATGCTATTTTTTATAGATGCACTACAAGTGTCATAGAGAATTCTATTAAAAGTATGGAAAAGAGACTTCTAATTGGTGCCACTTGACACCCATTTCATTCGTTCTGACCCATCAGTCCAACCTCATGCTGCACAAAGACATCTTTGCCACTGATAATGGCTATCCTGACGGCAGTCTGTCTATTAATCGTTTAACGGCTAGAGGGTCCCTTCTGCTTGTCAAGCATAGCGTCTTAATGAGCATCAGAGTCTTTAAACCATCATTAAGAAGTCATGCTTGGCTTGTGTCCTCTGTGTAGGTAGTGCAGAGGTTGCTGGGCCAGCATAGGGTGAGGAGAGGAGGAGGGGGAGTTTTAAAACTCAAGACCTTTTCCATAATGGCCAAAGCTTTAAATTATCTCAGAAATCCAGAAGGAAGACTTTCAGCCTGGAGATAAGAAAACTATTCCATTTTATGGAGTGCTCTTTGGGTTTTATGGGTTGATTAGGAAAACGGACCAAACTGTCACTGGTCAGCTCAATGTTTTCACTTAATACAACCCAGAAAGCTATAAAAGTGCCATCTTAGGTGGGCTAGGTGCACTTTGGCCGTTTAGTAGCTTGGTAACAAAAAAAAAATTATGTTTATTTATGGTGTATCAAATACATTTGACGTATTGTTGTATTGTATAAATATATCTCTAGGCAAATTCACACTATATGTGTGTGTGTGTGTGTGTGTGTGTGTGTGTGTGTGTGTGTGTGTGTGTGTGTGGGCCATTTCAGTTTGATTACACTTGAGAAAATGTAATATAATCAGACTGTAATGGTAATGACTGCATTTTGAGAAAGAGGCATTACTTGTTCTTGTCATAGCACATCAGATGCATTTGCCAGAACATTTACTGGGCTATTCATGATGTAAGGGTGTAATTTCCTTGATATTTTACTATAATCTGAAACCCCTTCATAACAGATTTACTCTGGTTTGACTGAAGCCTATTTTTAAAACCCCTGCCTGTCTCCAGCTTACAGCATTTATTGGCATTCTAAGTGCAGAGGTAAGTGTTTGAATGATTAAATGGTGCAGCTCAAAGGCTGAGGTATATACAGTATTTCAACCTTGAAAAGAGTACTGTACATTAACAGGGTCTCAAACACTCCTTGTGCCTGTACTTCACGCTGGAAGTTTTTCCATGTAAAATTGTTCCAAACTAGAAAACCGTGTCTGTTTAAGCCCTACTTAGTCATGTATCAGCGTGACACAGCCATTAAGCCCCGCACATGATTACAAGCTTCATTACCTTGTCAATCATCTGCTGGGATCCCACCCACAGACCTCCCTTCAGTCCAGACATAATCAATCGAGCTTGAGTTATTGCTTC
Source organism: Cyprinus carpio (assembly GCF_018340385.1). Taxonomy (NCBI): domain Eukaryota; kingdom Metazoa; phylum Chordata; class Actinopteri; order Cypriniformes; family Cyprinidae; genus Cyprinus; species Cyprinus carpio. Next base: position 20,128,157 of record NC_056580.1, on the reverse strand, counting down.
TCGTTGCTGAGTCTCAATCACCGCTCATACTTAATTAATTGAGTGCGTTGAACTCCGATGCGGATGGATCACGCCCATTTGTGGAACTTCAGGATAAGTGATATTAACGAGATGCTAAATTGAGCTTCTAATGATGTTATAAATCAACAACAAATCAGCTATAGGAGTTGGGACACATTTCTCAGGGAGAGCACGGCACAAGATGGTGAAAAACAGATTTGTTGGCAGATAAGTCACAGTGGAGCTGGTCATGTGCTCCATGCATCAAAAGTAAGACCATACTAGGGTCAATAAAGCTGAGGTCTTAGATCTGAGGCCACTCATATATGTATAAACCTGTTGCATCATGGTCACATTTAGTAGATCATGATGGTCAAATGATGTTCCTAATCTGAAGTTTAGAGGTCTTAATCATAGGTTTAAATAAGGACAAGGACAATTAAAAACATTACAGCATGTTCCTATAGTAATGGTATGTTGTTGATGTTGTTAAATTTAAATAAATGTCTTCACAAATTAACCATAAATACATTCCTGATTGAGGTGTTATTGAAGTATAAACAATATGTTGTAATACTTTTATTTATTTATTTATTTATTTATTTATTTATTTTATATCTGTTTAAACTTTAATTTTAAAGTTAAAATTTTAGTTTAAAGTTTTTTTGTTGTCATTTTTATTTGTTTTCGTTTTTTATATATTTCAGTATTTTTTTATATTTTTTTATCAGTTTGTTATTTAGTGTTATTAGTTATTAGTGTTATTATAGTGTTATTTTACATTGTAAGTGGTAACCTGCAATTGATGCCTTAAATAACTATTTCTACCTAATTTAACACTTTAAAAGTAGCTTTGTTGGTATAAATTAATGTACTTTGGTTGGTTTTTGTCTTTTTTTTTTTTGGAAAAAGTTTATTTAGATGTTACCATTTTTCCTCAGTGAAACACTTCAAGTTAAACCGAACTGAATGAGAAATTTTGATTGTGAAATCTTTTTTATTATCATTATTATTTTAATGTTTATTTCAAGAAATAATTTTAGTTTTAGTTGACCATAATAACTTTATGGTGGATGTGATTTTTTAAAAATTTTTTAATCATTTTGTAAATCCAACACTGAGTTCCTCAGTGCTCTCTTCTGTTAATTATGCCTGTCTCTTTTCTAACTCTGATGCTCCGTCATTGTTTCCAGATAAAATTACAGACTTCTAGGATGCTTTTTTTAATGTCAATGCTACTTTCAACAGTATGTGTGATTGATGTGTTTAGAGCAGCAGCAATTCCCAGAATGTTCCTTCAAAATGGATGTTTTCTTCTGAATAGCTTCTCAGACAGCCTCATTTCCTTGTGCAAAGTCTTGACAATTTGAGTTTTAAAAAAATGGCACCAAAGTTGCATCACCTTAAAGTTCTTGATGCAAATTTAAACTACATGAACTAGCTATATTTATTGCATTGTTAGTAGAAAATGTTTATATTATGTTTTATGAATGCTTTAATTGACTTATTTACATGCTCTCCTACAGTAGTTCAAGCCGTTTCAGTTATTTGATTTGATTTGATTTATTTCTTTATACTATTTAACTCTATTATTTTATTTTTTTTAATTGTAAAAAGAACCACGATTTTTGGTCAAAATACTACTGATTCATTATACCTTTCAGTTTGGCCTAAATAAGTGTACAGTGTTGCGTTTTTGAGGTGCATCATTGATGGCTGTGTGTGCATCCTGTCTCAGCAGATTCGCTGTTCAGCGGCCTAGGCCTGGGCGCAGTGGTTGGGCTGGGGTTAGCTGGCCTGCTGCTGCTGCTCGTGCTAGTGGACATCAGCTGCTTCTTCCTGCGCCAGTGCGGCCTGCTCATGTGCATCACCCGCAAGCTCTGCAGCAAAAAGACAGCCACAAGCGGCAAGAGCAAAGAGCTAGAGGAGGGCAAAGCTGCCTATCTGTGAGTATCCCTTCTGCGTCTGTTATGTATTTATTTAGCACACACTATTATCCAAAGAGATTTAAAAATAAAAGTTCCGTAAGCAGAATACTTTTTCAAGCAACAGGATAAGTCCTGTTACTTACTGAATTGTCATCTATTTTAATTGTGAACTTATTTAATGGCAAATTCAGTTTAATATTTCATTTGATGCATTATAATCTACAAAACACTAAATCTGCAGTTCTGGATAAACTTTGCCTTAAAATTTCCTGGCTTTAATTCCCATGTAAAGTATTGAAATTTAATATTTATTTATTTATTTATTTATTTATTTATTTATTTATTTATTTATTTTAAAGCTGGCATTTTCATTCAACCCTGGAAAAAGAGAATTGGTGCAGCAATAATTTTCATTCAAAAATTGCTAGTAAATTTCAAAAACAATTACAAGGAAACATCAAATGACTCCTTGAATTAAATGTAACATTTTGAAGTAGAAAAAAAAAATTAAATTGTATTTTCTTGTAAACCATTCTCAAATGAGAGCCTCAGTCAGATATCGATTAGACAAAATAACGTGTCACTTTTCACAGAAAGTAATAATGTAACAACATTAGTTTTTATGAGTACCACATTGTAATGCATTACTTTAGTAATGTTAAAGTATCGTTACCTTACACTGAAAGTAACATAAAAGTAACGTTACCTTACACTGGCTATAACAATTTCATCAGTCATCAGTTGACAGCAAAACATCATGCAATACAAATTCCTCAAGTTTGTTGGAAAGAGGTAGGTGTGAAAAAGCAACAGTTAATCAGTATTTTTTTTATGGAACATGTGCGTCAAAGAAGTATTTAGTGTACAGTCTTATCAGTTTGTTATGCAATCTGTGGTTTATTGCTTGATGAGTATAGTATGTGTTTTAACCCCTGGTCAGTGTCCTCATGTTTCCTGACATATTTCCTCTGTAGACTTTGTCCTGAAGGTTTGCAGGATGGCTGATCTATAGTTACACAGTGCCAGTCTGGGTCATTCCCAGCTGGAAAAACTCCTGTCAGGTTTACTTGGCTAAAAGTTCGAAGAGATTGAGGGCTGGGATTGTCTTCAGCTGATGGTGTTCATCTGATATGTGCTCTATATTTTCCCAGAAGCCCCATCCTAGACTTTAATAATGTTATAAGAGTGATGATGATCCCATTGAACAGAGGCTGGTTCCTTTTCAGTGTCATCCCATGTGATGAAGACCCACACAGGGGTCTTTAAGATAATGCACAGATATGACTGAGCATCACAGTGCTCGCTATGTGGCCCAAGAGGATCACACAAGAAAAACATACATTTGTGTGACATTGAAGTCAACTTAACATTTATTTTTTTTCTTGAAAGAAAGAAATACTTTTATTCATTTTATCAATATTTCAGAATATTGCTGTTTTACTGTAATTTTTTTTATCAAATAAATGTAATCTTGGTGAGCATAGTAGACTATTTTAAAAAAAAATCGAAATATGTTTGTGTAGTTCAATACTTGGTATAAACCTGAGCCCAAGCCACCTTTTCAGGCATGTCAACAGTACAAAAAGTTCATAAAACCAACCAAACAAACCGACCTGTGGTGACAAATAGACTATGGTCTGCAAAAAGTATCCAGTTGTTAATTGAAATGTGTTTTTGTCGACCCTGTCAAACTGACCTATGTGCACCTGCCATTCCATCTCTTTTTTCCCCACAGGAAATTGCCACTAAAAGAGGAAAACGGCAAGGAGACGCTGAAACCAGACACAATCGAGATCAAAGTTCACGGTGACAACAGCCTACACATGACACAGGAGGACAGTAAAGCGTAATGGAGGCCCTGCTATCCTCTAAAAGAACATACAAAGCGAGCCACCCGGAGACCAATAGCAAGCAAACTAATGAGAACACAAGCAAGAACACGCCAACCAATTGTAAGATCCTTTGTTAGAGACTCGTCGTCGGGGTATCAGAAGAGGCTATGCGATAACTGCTTTGTGAAACATTTTTCAGAGGTTGCCGCTCAACAGACAGGCTCCTGTTTATTTGTGCTTGTTCACGCTTGTTTTGGCCCTTGTTTTTTTTTAAGGCTTTGCTGTTGCTTTGAGTCTGATTCTTTGTTACTTGACGAGTTTGGTTTGACGCGGCGTAAGCTTCATGTTTTCTCTTGCTCTCTCTCATTCCCATTTTCTTTGGGATCCGGCTGTTGCACTTTTCCAATGTGGTTGCGCAAACACTGCTTTTTAATGCGTCATATCACTAAATCCCCCACCTCTTTTTTCAGTCTGTGATGTAGTTTTGAGTAACTGTTTGGGTAACGTGTTTATTTTATTGCCTTTTTGCCACTATATGTCTCGCCCAAATGCAAAGGAATTACTGAATACTCAATAGCAAAGTGAGGATCAACCACATTTGACCTCAAGCTACATGGTACATGGGTGTTCCCGGTATTGAGTGCTGACACATGCCCAAATCTTTGGCTTGAACGATGAATTTCTCATAGATTACAAGTGTTTTTGTGGATGAAGATATCTCCTTGTTTTCAATGCTGTTGTTTTATCAGAATCAGAGGCACATAGTATGTGTCATACTTTCATATCAGGATATTTCAGAAACAAAAAAAAGAGTGCATTTCCTTAAGAAGCATCTGAAATTTTGTAAGTGAGTGCATCTGAGCATGGACGTGTTGTCTTTGGGGTGTTTGGATGTATGTACTAGCGAGCATGGAGTGTAGAAAGAAAGAGTGACGTAAAGAAAGTAAAGGTTGCCAAGTCTTACGTAAATATAAGGAAAACATTATAAATACCTATTCGAGTACACCAATGTAAATATACTTGTTATTTCTTTGGAAAGCTTAACAAATGGGAAAAATATGACTCATTCTGTCTTAGTGTGACACATAACTGATTGCGAATTATGTTGATCAAATTTAGCTGTCTTTCAAAAAAGATATTCTGTCCAACTGACTGAAAGTTATCAAGAGCTAAAGAAGGGCAGATGCCCAGGAAGATGGGTTCAAATTCATCAAAAAGGTATAGCTATAAAATTAGCTGTTTGGGAAATCAAATCCATGCCATTTTGGGACCATTTGAGAGAGGACCATTTGGTTATATGAGAGATCAGCGGTCTGCAGTCAAACAGGATCTAAGTGTTGCCATAATAAGGATGGGAATGGCATACTGCTTAGACACATGTTCATTTTACCAGTCAGAGTTTGAGTATTAATTCCTGAGAACCATTATCATGTTCAACATGTTCACTTTGGTTTGGGCCAACAGATTTTTCTAAAAAAAAAAAAAAAAAAAAAAAAACATAACAAAACAAAAAAAAATCATAACATTATTTCAGCATTGTATTTCACACCTGGCTCTCCACATTCAGCACATAGAACATTGTCAAATGTTGCCCATTTCTTTTCAGCAGTCTAAAGGGAGCGCTCCATAAGCCCAACTGTACTTGTGAAATTCTTGTAATCCAGTGTAATTTTTCTTCTGTAAATAAAAGTGTCCCAATATAAAAAATGTATCTATTTGGACTGCTTTTTAAAGCATAGTACGCATTTGTGTTACAGATCACTTTTCATAGTCTATAACATGAAAAGGCTGTGTTCCAAAACCTAGCGAGCTGTCAGCTTCATAAGTTGCTTAACAGCAAAGACTGGCAGCAGAGCAGATCTTATATATATTGAATTTTTGTTTTAGGGTAAAAAAAAAAAAAAAAAAAAAAAGTTAATTACAAAAATTTAACTTAATTAATAATGTCCAAAATTGGAGTGCTGCTTACAAGTATAATAAAAAGTTCCCTAAGGTTTTTTTTTTTTTTTTTTTTTTTTTTTAAGTGTTCATGGGAGAGCCAATTGTCCCATAGTCAGTGCATTGTGACAAGTTCTGGCAGCAAAAAAAAAAAAAAAAAAAATACCTTAGGGACCATTTTAATTGTGACTACTTATAGTAATTCATTCATTATCAAGAATATTGCTAAATAACACTTACATTTATTCTAAAATAAAAATACACAATATTTGTGTGTACAATGCAGTGCTATTTGTATGACTATTTATGTACTATTATAGTATTTATTTTGAATTAGGTTTTCTTTTTATATTTTCAGTTTATTTTTTAGCTGATGTTTCAGTAATTTAGTTTGCTTTTGTCATTTTTTTTATTTTGCTTTTACATTTATTTGCATTTTTATTATTTATTTATCTATCTATCTAGTAATTTTAGTACTTCAGCTTAAACATATTTATATTATTGGCCAAGGCAACATTTTTGATTTTTACTTTATTCCAGCTTTATTTTAATTAACAAATTAGCATGCTTAGCAACATGGAAATCAAGTGTTGAATCTCCTATAAACTGTCTATAACTGTCCTATAAAGTGATGTTGTTATGACGCACTATATGTGTTCCTGTTGTGTAGAGCATCCATAAGTCATTTGTGAGGGTCTGTTTCAGTTAGTATATAGCCTTTGTTGGCATTAGACAGCAAGAATGCTTACTAGGGTTTGGAACACACTGAATATGTGGTGTGGGGAATGAATGTAGTTGAGATGCAATGGTCCTTAAAGCTTCCTGTCCTTGTCCTGGATCCAGTGACCTGTGGAAATCAAGAACCAGAATGGCTGACCACATCTGAAAAGAAATCATCCATGTTTCCTTTGGGGTGCCCGCTGTGTGCTGCACCTTGAAGTGTAAGTACTGGACAGCGAGTAACCCGGGCATTAGTGTCCTTGGCCTTGGCTGTCCACTGAACACACATGGTCTGTAATCAGGGTGAACACTGTAGATAATGGCTGTCCAACTCAGAACAGTTTTGAGGGTGCAGAATGCACTTTCCATAATGATTCATTCAACCCTCTCAGGCTTTCCTAAATGGGTCTGATGTGATGAATGAGCAGATAAAACAAAGTTCAGCCCAGAGCATCTTTAAATCCAGCCAGCTTTATGCAAGTGCATATGTGACGTTTTATGGTTAGCCTGAGACAGTTGCTTACCTTTTTTTACTAGTCCCCAGGTTATGCTAGTCGATTCAAAATCCAGTTAAATTCACTACTTGCACAAACAACCCATTGGGAAATCTGGAAAGGTTACAGGTTCCACCACAGTCAAGAATGTGTGTGGCCTTTGGCAAGATGCTACACATTTTATACCATAAAGAAATCATGCCTTAAGATTCAATCATATTTACTGTTCTGTGAATTTTTATGAGCAGAATCCATCATTTCAACAAGAATCCACGTGATCAGGAATTTCATGTGAGTGCGTGCTGATTTCCCAAGAGGTTCAAGTTGGTCATGCAAATTTGCTACGCTTACTGAATTAACTCTGTGTGAGCTGTGCTTTATAAATCACTATACTGTTGACAACAGACAATGGGCATCAAAGGAGTCAAAAGTATATTAAGAAGGAGGTCATTTGTGTGCAGAAATTTGTTAATGTTATGTGTGGAGTTTTTGGCCAATGATCAATTAGAGAAAACTGTTGCGGTTTGTATATACATAGTATTTCCAGTGCTATGAAAAGTATTTGCACCCAGATTGTCTGTATTCCGACATTCTTAACCATTTCCTACAATTGTTTCGTTAATTTCAAGACAATTGTAAGGATGTCGCCCTCTTATTCCCTCTGCTCTCAGCAGCAGCCGGGGAATTAAAGCTAGATTACAATGTTTATTTGTATTGTGTTTCTCTTTAGCAGAAACTGTCGTTATTGCTTCTGTTGTTAATGCGTTTCAACGACAGACATGCCTTAAGGGAGTTCTCAATAACAGCCTGGAAATATCGCTGAGTAAATATCATCCGGCTACAGACATTCGCTCTGCTTTTACTGCTGTTTTAAATTAGTTTGCTTTTGCTCTAATTGTATTCTTTGCTAATGTAATTAGCTTCAAAAGAAACAAATGGATACCTGTGTCTAATTACAATTATAATTGATTTTTACAGCCATTTAAGAAAATTGTCATTTTGAATAAAGTGTTATTTTAAGCAACAAAACAGGCTATAGAGCTACAGCACAATGACTACTTGGTTTTGAATAGCAGGTTGTTTGTCCTGTTTTTGCAGCACTATGACAAAAGGATTTATTACTATCAGTGGGACCCAGTGTGAATGACTAAACATAATGACAGATTATAACAATAATGATAAAACCTTTAAGGGCTTTACTGGGTGGAAGCTACTACATCACCTATATTGCTATTTTTATTATGTATTAGAGGTGATTCAAATATATGAATGATATGATTTAACAATAACCTTTCTTGACCCAGCATTTACTTAATGTATTCCTTGCCTACTGACTACATCAATCATATTTATATGGCCAGATTTTATCCGTTTATGGTTGCAGCGTTTGTTCAGTTTGAAATTGATCCGTTTGGAAAGATTTATGGGGATATTCAACTTAATTTGTCACTCAGAATTGAAAGAGTAACTGATCTAAAAAACAAGTATGCATGATTTATTTTCCTCACAGTCTTTAAGAAACACCCACAAAGACAAGCTTGCATGTTTATATTAATAGAAACTTTTGACGTAGAATGCCAGACTGGAGCACCATGCTCTGAGAACAAATCCCTGGCTAAGACTGAAGGCTGCAGAAAGCCTTCTGTAATCTGCACACAACCAGAATCATCTTGTGAATCATCAGCCACCATTTTTGGGGCATCCCACTTAAGATAATAAAACAACGGTGTGTAACTTCCTGAAGGATTGTGAGTAAGCAGCCCTTTCCCATAAAAGCATGCATGTGTGCGCGAACTCAAGCAAGCTTTATGCAAACACACCTGAATTTACTCTTAAAGCAGTGAACATGTGAAGCGTTACAGGAATCCTTGCAGGCTTCAATAAGCAAATCCTGCAGTAAGCCTGCTAGCAGGTGCTCCTCCTTCCTAATCTGCCCACTCTCAGAAATCTCCCATGATGCCATGGGTTGCTTGGTACACCTCCTCACCTGTGATAAGGTGAGCCTGAGGGACATACTGACATAAATGCTTAATAATTAAAGAGATTGAGAGGCGTGTCAAGGGCTCTGTGCAGTTAATGCCTCACAGGCTGCGAGGATGAGCATCTAAGACACAGCCAAAACACAGCTCTCTCAAACAGATGGGACAGGCTCCTCTCGTTCTCTCTGTGTGTTCATCCATCTCTGTCTTTGTAGGTCTCTCACTTTAACCTTCTGATCATCATTAAAACAACTTTTGATGCAATGATACTTTTTCAGGATTCTGTGACAAATAGAAAGTTCAAAAGAGCAGCATTTTTTGAAATCTTTTTCTAACATTATAAATGTCTTTACTGTCACTTTAATGTACTCTTGCTGAATAAAAGGATTCATTTCTTTAAAAAAAAAAATGTAATAGAAAATCATTCAAAGAATCATTCCTCTCCAGTGGCATAGGAGACATGATACCCATGGCCTTTGCAGCACAGTTACATTCTACTCATTCTAAACATTAAACTTCAAAAATAATTTGTTTCATGAGAAGAATATGAAGAATACCTAAAATACTGTTATCTTCTTCACTGAGACCTGGTATGTACCCTCTAAATGTGAGTAAGTAGCCATTAATCATAAGCTCTTGGGTTATCAGTAATGGAGTGTATGACAGAAGTAAGCTGTCCATCAGGAGCGAATGCATTCAGAAGCTCAGTGTGATGTCATCAACATGAAGGGCAGGAAATAATGAAGCCTTAATGAAAACCTCTGCCTCTCAATCAGAAAATGCAATCAGATTTATGTCAACACGTGTCCACTTGTTTATTTATCTAATTATCTATTTTGCAACTGTCAGACAAATTAACTTGTGCCAGGACTGCTTTTGTCAAATCAAAAGATCTAGTATGCAAAACTAATGCAATGGATTTTTTTAGAAGCAATTAATGAAGACACAAGAGGGCCTATATTAGGCCTAATAGAGCAAGCCTCCAGGGTAGCTTAAAGCAATCCGTTTAAGCTGTTACTGAAGGTTCATGCCCTGCGTACATTCAAAGACTCTGTTTCTTGTTTTCTGTCATTTTGATGCGTATGTTACATAACTAATAACAAATGAAGGTCGTCACATGATTTTTTTTCTTCCCCTACTGTAATGACAATCCTGAAATACATTCAGTCACTTATACTAACAAAAGAGGATATTTTTGACAACATGTCACCAAACAATATGTACAAAGGCTTGCTTTTGCTCTGATTTGCAAAACAGGAAAAAGTAAAAGATAGGAAAATGATGTTTTTGTTTCATTTTAATTGGTTGGACATATTTCAGCTGGCTTTAATCTATTGTAGCACTTAGAATGTGTTTCACAAGTGCAATTGCTAGAAGAGCATCAGTAAGCTTGGCTTTGCTGAACACCGAGAATTTGCCAATGGTCCCTTCGATTCTTTTCAGAACCAAAGATTATTGAAATGTTGAGTAAATGTTGAATTTCTGAGAGCACTTCACACATCCAAATCTCTAGACACCATTTGACCCACAAATAGATACACTTTAGGGGTTACAAAGGTAGAAATTGAATTTTAAAAAAGGGAGAACAAGCTCACTAGAAATGTTAGACCTTGTATCAATGTCAACACAGAAATCCTGTTGTACTCTGACAGAGAAACAGTAGGTCTGTATATTTTTGGTATGAATATGAATGGAGTTATTCGTCCATGCTTTGCTAATGAGACACAGGGAGCAGCCAGAAAACAGAACTAATTAATTATCTGCTATCATTTATGGATAATAACCTTATGGTGCATATCAGACTTTATGAATATACATGGGTACATGTACATGAACAGAGCACCACCAGACTGCTAGATCAAATGAAAAAAACACAGATATATACAGCAGCTTAATACCCCGCTGGGCTCTATGAGTGCGATGTCAAGTGTGCATTGCAAATTAGTTATTCAAAGGAAGCCAAGACCAGATTGCATTGCAATACATTATTTTCCTAATTATGGAGTGTTTTTGTTCTTGTTTTCCAGTGGAAAAAAAAAATATTTAAAAAATCTAAATGGCAGCTATTATGCCGCTTTCTAAAATATTTATACTTATTGTTCAATAGTGGTATCCAGTGGTAAGATACTTCACGGTCATCCATGGTCATCAATGCTGTACACTGCCCTTTCAGGTAACTGAAACCAATCACTCTTATTTTTTCAGTTTTTCATGTCCTTGAAATTACTTTATTTGGTAGTATAAGGGGCAGTTAAACTACTTTTAACTTGAGTGCTGCTTGTTTTATAAAACGTGTCATGCACAAGACACTCCAAAAAATACACAAACACAACATTCAAACACGTTAGTCCAACACTTTTATACAGAGTTTCAATGTTCTTACCCCATTGGCATTTTTTTTTTTTTTTTTTTTTTTTTTTTTTTACACAAATCTAACACAAGTTAGTGAAGTTTTGATTGATTAAAAGTTTAAAAAGTTAATTTATTTGACAAGTTCCCCTGCCCATTAAGTCCTGCTAGATAATTTGTGATTTTTTTTGTGACGTGACATTCAGCCAAGTATGGTGACCCATACTCAGAATTAGTGCTCTGCATTTAACCCATCCGAAGTGCACACACACAGAGCAGTGAACACACACACACACTGTGAACACACACCCGGAGCAGTGGGCAGCCATTTTTTTTTATGCTGCGGCGCCCGGGGAGCAGTTGGGGGTTCGATGCCTTGCTCAAGGGCACCTAAGTCGTGGTATTGAAGGTGGAGAGAGAACTGTACATGCACTCCCCCCACCCACAATTCCTGCCGGCCCGAGACTCGAACTCACAACCCTTCGATTGGGAGTCCGACTCTCTAACCATTAGGCCACGACTCCCCCACTTAATGGTAAACCAACCTGGCTTGCTGTCCTCAAAGGAGGCTTGAACCCGAGGCTCGGCTTGAGCTCTGAGTTAGAACGCTGCTATGATTGTACGATGTGAAGGAGACATGAAAGAAATAGAAGAGAAGAAGGGGAGAGGGAGGGATGCCGGAGGAATTGATGCTGGGACGGTGCAATGACTGCTGCTTATATACGATTGTAATGATGATTGATAGGACTGAATGATTAGGCTCCTCTTGAACCTATGTTTGGAAAATATTTCAAGGATGTTTAAACATATCAACATTATAAAGACTTTACAATATAAAAAAATATATAAAAAATCTACAGTGCTTTTGAGTATATTTTGACCTGTTTTAAAATGATAAATACAATTAAATTTCTCACTATTGAAGTCTGATTAAAAGTTGAGTTTATTTAGTTTATATACATTTATTTTGTTGCAAGGATGTTTAGACATCAACATTTGGAGATAAAGAGATACAATATTTTTGCAATGCAGTGATTTCAAAGTATTCTGACCTATTTTAAAATGACATTTACAATTCAATTCCTCACTACTGAAGTGTTAAATGGTCATTTCACATTCTAGGCCTAAAGGGTTCTATCACACGGCAATAATAATTCATTGGATCATTAGCTGCAGGAGCCCCTCAATCACAGCTTTACCACTGCTGTCATCATATCCAGCTCTAGACCGTCATTGCTTTGGGTCTAGGGTCCGTGCAGAGGCTAATGGAACCGTGCATCCATTTCCCGCAGGTTTTCCAGAGGCTGTCCTCATTCCTGGGCATCCAGTCACCCCCGCTATCAGGAATACAACAGCTCATTAGCATCTCCCTGCTTTTAATGAAGAAATCTGCATATGTTAATTAGATCTGATTGTGTCTGTGTGGTGCAGTCGTAGGCTGACTGATGGTATGGGGAAATTGCCTTTAATTGTCTGACTTCCAATCATGTTTATGATTATGAAACACATGTTGTCTCCTCCACAAGGCCAGATACTGGCAGCGTATTGTAACAGTGGTTTGTAATAAGCTAGCAGGTGATTTTTATTCCGGTCACTCTTAGCAGATACACAGATTGCAATTTAGAACCAATAAGGTCTGATAAAATTGCATTTGGTCATGACTGCCATTCTGTATATATGCAAGTTACTGCTATAACTCTCATGCATAACATTTCTATGAGATACATATTTCAGATAAAGTTTGATCACGTTTCTATCAACGTACCGGCGTGGTAACCTGGTGTAAGAGGTTGCTGGTACGGTTTATGAGTATGGGAGATGGGCCTCTCCTGTGCCTGGTAATTGCTTGGCTGACTCTGTCATTTCCTCTTTCTAAGCGACACAGTCGATAAATCAAATAAATGAGGCATTTGGCGAGGTTAGATGTGCTGCACAGTGCAGAGTTCAGCCTTTTCTTTTGTCTGAGATTTCTAACAAATACCCTGCCATTGATCTTTTCACAGTACATCAATAACCAAGAAAGGGTTATTGAAAAAGAAGTAGTTGTGTTCATACTGCGCAAAAAAGTATACAAAAAAATATTTTTCCTTTGTTTCTTTACAGTAAGTATATTGCAGTTAAGGTGTTTCTAAAAGGTTGTTCTGGAAGAGTAAATGCCTTTTGTGAAGGTTGGTTCAAGAATGTGATAAGAGTGTGATAAAGTTGTTGATAAAGACATGTTTTTGGACTCATGCTCGTGATTTTTCAGTAGAGCATTGGCTGTTTGTTCCACTACATTACATGAAAATTGAGATTTTGGAAACAAATGGAACATGAAAATGTTCAAAGTATGCAAATCATAGTAAATGGTGGGCCGTCAGGGTCTGGCCCTATAAAAAATAAAATTGTATGGGAAAATGTTTATTATTATTATTATTATTATTATTATTATTATTATTATTATTATTATTATTATTATTATTATTTAGGTATCATTTTCATTTGTGTAATGTCTACAAAATGGCCTATGATTAGTTTCATTGAGGTTGAACTGGAATATCCTACATAAAAAAAAAGTCTGCTGCCATCACTACAGATAGTGCTACCCTTTTGTTCAAAGAAGTTGCATCAGATTTGTAATGAGCATTAGTGACAGAATCATCAGCCAATCAAATTTTGACGTTCAATAACAGTACGCCCTCTGGGTCTAGCGACGTGCCCAGTGCTATACCCAGCGTTTAGTTGGGAATTTCCAAGGTATGAAAGGAAATTCAATGAAAGGAAAATGACATATGCAGTCGCCGGCCCCTACACCAGATCTTGTTGCCAACCTACTAAAAATGGCTTTTTCAAGGCAAGCTTAGTGAACAGTTTTGGAGAATTTGATGTTTCCCCATTCAAAGAGAGGGGCGTTCCAAAGATGGCCGCTGAGTGACATGACTTGTCTTAAAGAGACTTTGGTTATACTTTCCGCATGCGAGAGTCCGCTATGGTATGCGTGACGTAAAAATGGTCATCAGAGAGTGTGCACGGAGGTTCTAATCTGCGCGGACATCCGCGTGCCTCCCATTTTTTTGCACGGTCAAATTTCAAATAAAATTGAAAATCAAATTTCCATTTCCAATTCTAATTCAATTCATTTTATGTTAAAAAAAAAAAAAAAATAATATAATTCAGCATTTGATGGTTGGTCAAATTGTGTTACAGGCCCACTGGTGGAAAAACGGTGGAAACTTTAGGAGATATTGAGGTAGGCTAAGTAGCAGCATCTGTAAAACATTGAATGTTGTGAGGCTTGTTCACTACTTCATAAAGGCTTAATTTAAAAATTTAATGAGCAGCCTAAATAGGCAGCGTTTTAAGGCAGGTATAGTGAATGAAGCAAAAGAAATGTCGATATACTGTATATAAATATTATTCAAAACTTTGAAAAGCATATAGAAAGTATATACAGTAGTATATAAAATACTTAAGTCTAATTAAAAATGAACAATTTTACACAATTTTTCTGTGAACTATACTTTCATGATTATTGAATTAGTGTTGTTTGCTTAGCAACATGCTAATGGAAAAAAAATTTGAAATCAATTGAGAGTTGGGTCTCATGTGTACTTTAAGTGTTGAATATTTAGATTGTTAAAGTCAGTCACATGTGGGATCCCATGGGATTTGAAATAGAATTGTTAAAGCTGTTTGACTGGCAGGTTTGTAGTAAGGCAATTTTTAGACCATTTAAAAAAAAAGATACAGTTATTAAGGCAAAAGACACACTTGTAAATTGAGAATCAAACACCTTTAGCCCATTTGTGAAAATACTTTTTCTTTTGTTCCCTGTTTCACTTTGGTTGTTTTTGCAAGCAGCCACAGGCACAGTGTATCCCTCTAAAACAGGCCTAACCACAGACAGGTGATTACTGACATCTGAAAGGTGCTTATGATCCCCTCAGAGGCTATCACTGTTCCGCTGCTTTTGACCGAGTTCCTTTCACATGATGCTTTCTCTATCCACCCCCATCAGTTATGCTTTCAAATGCAATCATACTCTCAACCTAAATCATTGCTTTAAATGTCTTCCCAGGGCTAGCAAAAGCCACATGGACATTGAAAGATCTCTCATACATGTGGAAATCATAGCTTTTAGTCTATTTGTGTCTACTTTAGTGGACACTCATCTTAGGCAGTTTGTTCAGTTCCAGGGACACACATGAGCATTTCGCAAGAAATCTGGAACACTCTTGAAGATGGTGTACATCAATTAGAGGGAAACTTTAGAGGCCATTATTGATGCATCACCAAGGACCTTGTTGAGAAAATAATGGTGGATTGTAAGCCTAATTTTACCCTGGAAACCTACTTATGATTATATTTGATTTAAAAAGATGCAGCTTGCATTTCATAACCTTTCTTTTTGTGCAGTCATGAAACACTACTACTGCATGAATCAGTGGACAAGAAAATTTTGGAAGTACACCTGTTTCAAAGATTTGACTAAAGAGTTCAGGGGAGCTTAGTCAGTTAATTTAATCTATATTTCATCATTTAAACCCTAAACTGGTGGTTAGAAATCTATATGTGCTATAATAAAATGTTAATTTTACTAATTCAGTCATTATTAAATTGCAGTGTCACTGTTAAGTTGCATTATAAACCCAGCCAGAAAAAAAAAAAAACCCTGTGGAACCCTGTATTCCAGCATAAAGTAAACCTTTACCTCATATTTGCCAATCAGAAACCTTACTAGATGTCAAAGGCTAGATGCCTCTCTGCTCATCATAAGCAACAAGAAACATCTGCTCCACCTCCACAGTGGGTAGAGATGCCTTTGGGTACCAAATCTTCCATTTTATTTCAGTCTTTGTGAGTGACACAGTTTTGGCACAGCCTCCTCTCTGGCTGCTGTGGGCCGTATGGTGCAGGCTGGGTCAGGTATGGGGCAGTCAGTCGTGACAGGCCCACCTGCTCTTGCCTGGGCTGGATGGACGGCACCAGCTGTTTCTGAATGTAGCGAGTCTGGGCAGCTGCCTCAATGAAAACCCAGAGCACATCTCCAGCCGTTCCTGCTGACATTCTGCAATTACACACACCCACTAAAAGAGAGGAGGAGACGAAACAAGGGGTTGCAGGAGAGACAAGGATAAACAAGGGGCTGTGGTTCACTTGTGGTCACCCTGACCTCGATCATTAACTAATGTTAAGAGTCATAATCATATACAGTAATCAGAGCTGACCAGCCAGCTCTTTCTCTTATTTTGACTGCCCATGTCTTACATGCAACATTATTGTGTCTCTTAATTCATTGTAATATCAAACAGTTTTTTAGTACAATTTGTGTAGTAAATCTAATTACAGTATATACCCACACGAAATGCTTTTTCCTTGAAATCTGAGGGTTTGAAATAACATTTGTTTTTCTCTCTCTTTCTGGACTCTGGAACAGTCAATCAATATTGGTACAGACTGCAACTTTGTGATATTAGCACTGAGGGCAATCTTTAAAACAAATCTTATGTGAGTGCTAATTGTTAATAAGGCCTTTTAGCTTAATAGATTTTTTTGTCTTCTTCCATTTACATTTAATCATAGCATATTTCCCTATGGCTCAATTCAAGAGCATTGTTAATGTGTATAATGAGGATGTTAATTGGCACCACCAGAAACTCAGCAGCAGGGATATTAATTTGGTATACATAATAAGCAGTTTTGTCCAGTTCTATTTTGAAAGACTGGGCATGGTGTAAGAAGCTGCCCATTATACTCACAAATTACTTCCTGGCCTAAATAGGTTCATATAAGTTTAGCAATAAAGCATGAAGTGATCACAAATATTACAAAGAAATCTTCAGTTACACAGAACTATATGATCATCAGAACCTATAATAGTGTTTCCTGCTCTTGTGGTTTAGACCATTTCAGTCTGGAGGCATAATTCAGTCTTCAGTCATAATGCAACTAGTCTAGTCAGTTAGATCCACAAAAAAGTGTTACATTTGTCTAATGACAGGTTATGAGGTAATCAGATGGTGCATCGAAAATTGCGTATTGTCTGAGTAGGTACTACATTTGAATTTGAACTTACTTCACAACTGTAAAAAAAATTTTAAAAAATAAATAAAAACATTATATATTCTATATAGTAGGTATATAGGTAGTATGAATAAAATTCGGACAAACAGTACTACGATTCACTATGTTGTCATTTTGATGTGACCTACCAGTGTCAGTTCCATTGCTTCACTGCTATTCATGAATCCTCTCTCATGACCTCATGGGATAATAAAGTGTCTATCGAATGCACATTTCATAATCCCAGTGGAAGTAGCAGGTCTTGGGGGTACTTCTCTGCTACTGGTTTTCAAATTCAATGAATTCTACTCTTTTGGCGTAGGTACTGTTGTT
This sequence comes from Cyprinus carpio, assembly GCF_018340385.1. Lineage (NCBI taxonomy): Eukaryota > Metazoa > Chordata > Actinopteri > Cypriniformes > Cyprinidae > Cyprinus > Cyprinus carpio. The sequence continues at coordinate 20,110,542 of NC_056580.1, read as the reverse complement.
TGCATACAATCTAGTAGGGAAGTATTTGATTTTAGATGCAGAGAGATTGTGTAACTCTCAGCTCTCAACTCTCTTTTTGACACATTTTCGTGTCACCAACAGCTGTATGCCATATTAGCAAATAGCAAAGTAAAACATGACAAAAAACGTAATAGGATATTTTTATCAAAAAGCTCAACTTTGATTGATAAACTGTATAAAAATTAACCATTGAAGGGGAATCGACTACATCCTAATTTTAGTAATGGTTTTTGTTGTTTAAAAGGTTTTAGGCTGAATAAAACATGTGTACTTGTCATTAAAAAAATCTGATTTATTTGTCAATTTTGATTTTGCATATTTTGAGTTGGCTGGAGCCATTTGTTGTAGCTTGAAGTGTTGGGTGACTTCAAGGAATTTAGATTTTTGACATTGATTTGTTCTCCTATAGTGATGTATGATGTTGCTGTGCACTTCTAACAGAGGGTGTGGGTTTAAGCTAATGGCTGGCTTAAGCTGCACTTACATTGTGTTTAATCAAAACTGGACACTTCTTGTACATGTTTTTTAAGGGTGTCTTATAAAAATTAGGGGCATTACAGCTGAAACATATTTTATTTTGTGCATACTTCAGGTTATTTAGGTACTACTTTAGAAAAAGGAAGAGACCCATATTTAGGGAACACAATAAAATACCAGTTCCCTCACTGACATCTGGAAATGTCCCTTTTTTTCCCCTCTTATGACTGTGTCATTGGAGTGGCAGACAGATACTATCCAATGAAATCCTTCCTTTTTTATACAGTGTCTGTTATTGCCTTGGCCTGTACAAGTTTCAGTGTGTTTAGTTTAACCCCTTACAAATTGGTTAGTGAAATATGTGACAAAGGTTAATTTAGTAATAGCAGAACAGCTAACCATGCATCAGAGTTTTCACCTATAATGAGAACTGCACCAATAAAATTGAGAAGAATAACATAAAAAAAAATGTGTTTAAGCTTTTAATCCAGTAATCCAACATTGTTTTTCTTGGACAATAATTATTAGCCTTGGAGATAAGTGTGTCTAGAGATTCTTCCCTCCAGTGTCACACATAAATTTGCTTTGTACTCTACAGCAGTCTGATGAACTCTTTAAAGGACTAACCTTTCTGATTTCTTGCTTCTGTGTTTCTTTAAGCCCAGAGAGCCTTGAGCACATACCACCACAGTGACCAGACTTATGGATGAGTTGGTTTCCATGGTGATAGAGCAGAAGACTGACAGCTGGTTACTGTAGGTAAAGTCTGAAATGATCATTCACCTTAAAGAGAATTAGCAGCAGTTAGAAATTTAGTGAAATTTAGTAAAATGAAACAGCTGTTATTTAACTATGAATTTTCATATTTGATTTTATTGTTTATAAAACTCATTTTGCACTTTGTATCCATTGTATTGAACATCATTCTTGGTTACATGTATTTGAGGCATAGTTCCAAGAATCACCCAGTTCTCTTCTTTTTTTTTTTTGGCAGCACATTCATGCAACACACCTCTCATGTCAACTCATAACAAAGGCTCTGTTGGATTAGGATGTGAATAGAGTGTGCCGATAAAGGAATGCACATGGATAAGCCAGCAAGGAATCTGTGCCCACAGAATTCTACAGCAAGCCCATTCTAACAGCTGACATTCCAAAAGTTTGAAGCACAGAATTGCATGTGGTTTATAATTGTGGCAAACATAAGGAAGAATTCTTGTGACATCTGAATGATGTTTAGTCAGTATCAATACTAGCCAAGAAAATATTCCCGGCAACAGTTATTCATTGCCGCCACCAAACTGCACTGTTAATAAAAACAGCAAGGATTCAGGGATTCAAACTGTTCATGCCAAATTCTGGCCCTTCCATCTGCATGTTGCAGAATTCAAGATTTGTTAGACCAGGTGGTCACTTAAACTTAGATAATGCGTCATATTCCAACATTTGGTCAAACTGCAAACACTTCATATATTGTGCCATATGATTCACTTTGGCTGGGAATGTTTATGAGCACTGAGCAGGTGTGTACACTGATATTGCATGCATATTTTTCTACACCCAGAGAATGCACAATTGCTAGAAAGGCTGCATGTGCCAGTACTGTAGATTACTGATCTCAGTCATTTTTGTAGAAAAAATAAAATAAAAAATGTTAACAATACTATATAGTATACAATACAATACTATACTATAGTAAATTAATTTCAAACAAGGCTAAAAATAAGATCTCCATCTGAATGATTAATAGTCTCTTCCAGTTTAAAATGTATTAAAATGCATGAAATCTTTGTAAATCTATGATTATTTCAATGTCTTTGTGATGTAAGCATCTCAAAGTATGTAAATACATGCTTTTTAGGCCAGATTTATAATACAACAATCCATTTTCTCTGATCTTTCTCCATCCACCGAGTCTTCATTGGTTTGGCAAAGGTTGAAGACCCCTGGTATACATCTCATTACTATTACTGTGGTTCATTTGAACAATATCTGGGTAACAGATCCCATGTTTTGTATAATATTGCATATAGGGCTGCAGAAACAATGTTTTCTGTTATACTGTATACCTTGGAGTGAAGATTCATGTGGGAAAGTCAGTGTCTGCACATTAATATAATAGCTCCAAATTATTATTTTACAAATGCAACATTTTGACCTCTTGGATCATCATCAGTCAAAATAATGAATACCTGATGAGGACCTGAGAGGTTAAACCATTGCATTTGTAAAATAGATTCTGAGCGTATAATATCAGTGTTTGGACATCTGTTCCCCACATTTATTTCATCCTTTCTTGCACCTGTACCCAACTTTAGCTCCATATGCATATATTTATATGTAATCATTATTTTGACAACATTTGTTTAGCATTTGGCAGAAACTTTATTTCAAAGCAACCTACAATACATTCAATTTCATCAGTATGATTAGTATCTGGGAATCAAACCCATGACTAAATGAATAAACCCAGAATCAAACCCAGAATAAATGAGACATCTAAAATAAAGCAAATTCACCAAGTTCTGTAAATAATCAACAGCGGTGTTCCTATCAAAGCTTCTTTTTCTTCTCTGGACTTCCTATCTTTGTGTGTTTGTGACTGACCTTCATGCAGCCAAGAAACAACTCTAACTGGGGAAAAAATATTAGAAAGTATCCCAGGAATTTTTGGGGGAATGGGGCCCATTGGATTAATGAACATTGTATTATTGAAGTAAATACCATGAGACAGGAACACACAGCTTGAGTGATCAGTGGCTTCTCGCCTTCAGCACCGTGACACGTATTCAACAGGGAGAGGTTACAGCTAAGTCATCGCCAACTGCTTAACGTTCATCATGTATCTGTTGCTCTGTCATCTGTACATGTGGTCTTATGTCCCGACTGACCTTGAGTGCTCTGGTCTGTGGAGTCTTTTGCACAACTGCCAAAAGGATTTTTATGAGGTTGAACGCTTGGCTAGAATTTGATCTATTTCCTGTTTTTCTTAGACCTCTTGACCTACTTGTTGATGTTTTCTTTTCTTTTCTTTTCTTTTCTTTTTTTTAAGATGAATTAACTTACTGCAGTGTTTTGAGCTTTGATGTTGGCGGGTGAACAGATCTCTTAGCAAAGGGGTAAAAAAGCAATTCCAGATTTGATCCAGATTTGAACATTTTCTACTGTGATGTCCTACTTTTCACAAATACACATGCTGGTATGGGCTATAAGATCATATTTGGTTAACTCCATCTGGTCCAAACAAGACCAAGCACATCAAACAAGTTACATTCTGTTTCACTCTGACTCAAAAATGCAATTTTCTTATAAAATTCTCACTCACTTTCTCTTTATACTTTCTTCTGAGGGCTGAATTGCTGCTTTTGGAGACTCCAAAACATTCCAGCTGGCGAACTGCTAGACCAGTGCAGAGTTGCCAGATCGCACTGAAAAAAAAAAAAATAATAATAATAAGGTATGACTAAATAAGTAAACCAAGTTTATTGTGTTCTTGAGGAATCTTGCTGCAAAGACAAATGTCTTTTCTAAAATTATATCATTTAACGCAAATAATTTGAATCTTTCACACACATAATCATCTAAATTAATAAATAAATCTCAGTCTGTGGTAAATGAGGGTTGGGAATGGTAGAAACCTGTAAGGAAATGGACAAAAAATTACAAAAATAAATAATAACAATAATATATTAACATTAACAATAACTTTGTTGAACGCTTCAGCTCACATCAGCTCAGACACTAGATGTAGATTTTTGACCATTCTTTTTTTGGTTTATCATAATTTAACGGGTTATGGAGGTGAAGTACTAGTGACTTAATGTATGCAACTGTAATTTGGAAATAAGTGTGAAAAATGCAAACCAAAACTGCCCATACTTTTCTGCAACAACAAGCCACTTATAATCTGTCATGGCATGGCAACACATGGCAACACATTCATGTCTCATGGCAGTTTTACCTTGATAATCACAAGGATCAAGATTACATATCATGCCTTTTGTTTGTGCACCTGCTCTAAAAAATCTTGGCAAGTTTTTTTATTATACCTTGTTATGATATATTGTGCATTGGTTTCAGTTTCTTTTCTTTCTTTTTTTAAAGCAAAAGGGAATCCCCCTGTGAAATATTCATCTGAAAGGTTACCAAGGTTATCCAGACACATTTGATGTTTTAGTGCCATAAAGATAAACCAAACACCTTTTTATCTAATAATAAAAACTGCTTTCAATTTCATTTAAATTTTAGAAACCACATCATACAGTAAATGTCAATGTCAATCTACTTAAAAGTGAAGAATTACACTGAAAAAATGTTATATTAAAATGTGCGTGGCTGTTGAAAGATGTTTCAGCTTAAAAAATACAACTGAACTAAACAGTGCAAAGGGCATGCCTGTTTAAATGTCATGACATTGAAGAGTTCCATTCAGGAAGTCAAACGAGAAGTGTGAAAGCTGATAACTACAGACATGAACCCGTGTGTGACAAGTCAAAGACATTTATAGACAAAATTGGGTATTTCCGTTTGCACCTAAACATGAAGGGGAAAAGTTCCTCTCTGTAAACTTAAACGACAGCTTGAGCAGTTAGCATTCAACCCCTCAAGCATTACTTCAGTCAGTTAGGTTACGGTGATGTTTAACACCTACCACACACTTTGAAAACACCGGCCTAAAAACGTCAGGAAAGTGAACCGAAAACACAGAGTTGGACACTACTCCCTTACTTTATGTAGTTTCCTGATGCATCTCCAAAGTGGTCGTGTGTAACCTCCTTGCCCATCACTCTTTGCACTGTCTGCTGCTTATTTTCAACAGGGGCTCCTTTCCCATTTATCATATGTGCTGCTTTTATCCAGTAGTGGCATTGGAGATGGATGAGACCACTTTAACTATAGTGGTCCTCCCTTTCATTGGAAGTATGTGGGATGGATGAATCTACTTTAACAGTTTACCTCCACCCCAGATGACAAGACATATCCTCGAGTTCCTGCCCATTTATTCTAAGGAATAACCCTTGTTTTAGCATCAATCCAGTCGTATGCATCACAGCAATTACCTGTATGTATATGGTATAGAATCAGCCAGGTAAGTGTGATGACAGGGTATGTTATGCGTACTGCATGTTTTGCATTTTGTCATGGTTAAAGGGATAGTTCATCCCAAAAATTCTCTCATCATTTACTTACCCTCAAGATGTTCCAAACCTGTATAAATTTCTTCATATTTTGAAGAATTTTTGTAACCAGACAGTTGCTGGTAGCCACTAACTTCCATAGTATGGAGAGAGGAAAAAAAATGGTGAGTAAATAATGACAATTTTCATTTTTGAAACTGGCCCTATAATACTTACATATTCAAAATAGAATCTGGCCTATGTGTGTGTGCCATATATATATATATATATATATATATATATATATATATATATATATATATATATATATATATATATATATATATATATATATATATATATATACCAAATATATGTTGTAAACGAAATGGTTTATAGAAATATGTATTTCCAATATTAAAAAATATTTTTTAAATATAATTTTCATATTTTAGAAAAAATATATATTTAAACATAATATTTTTTGAAAGTATAGAAAAAAAGTTAGTTTTAACATATAATAAATATTCATGTTTTGTGTATTTTTAAATATATTTATTAATATATCTGTAAATATAAATTATTTTTGCCATATGGGATTTTCAAACATTTATCTCACATCAACTGCATATTTACATTTTCGCTCTATATTGCTCCTATATCTCAACACATGGGACAAATTTGCTAAACAATTATTTTACATGGACTCAAGGCTGTCTCCGTTATTTATTTCTTGCAGTTTAAATATTATGGCTGACTATAATTAGCACATTTTATAGAATGGCATCATCAGTGATTGAAAATGTTTGCTTATGTGTGAGCATCCATTAAAAAGTCATGACTTTGTGCATTTTGTAGAGATAAAGGCAGTTGTTAATTTACATACATCCAGACATTAGTGTCAAGTACACTTTCTGTATTTTAAAGAGTCAGTTCTGGTGCCTGGATCACATAAAACCTAACACTCAAAAACGGCCTGCAAAATGGTGAACTATGCAAACTGAGCACTAACTTGGCTATTAATGCACAATTACTGGCTTAGCATATTTGCTTTATTGCTACAATAATCCAAACAACCCTTACGAAAAAGACGTTTATTCAAGTGTGCTATTAGTATACTTATTTTAAACTAAAAATAGGAAAGTATACTTTTAGTTTACTTTTTATGTACTTCTCAGAAATGGGCTTTATGTACTTCTAAGATATATACTTATAATGACAATTAAGTATACTTGACTTATACTTACAAAAACTCAAAATATACTTGAACTTTACTTAAGTATACTTAATAAAATAAACTTGAAGTATACTACTTTTCGGTAAGGGAATGCATGCAAATATCAGTAGGTGCCATTCATACAGAGAATTCCCCTGAACTCTCTTCTAACATAGACCTGCATAAGATGCTCTTGTAAGTTGTTGTTTAGCAGACTTGTGAGTATGAAACATTGCATGCATGCTGCTATTTACATGTGAGTAGTACAGAGATGTGCCATGCTGGGCTGGGCCTGTAACATGAAATTACAGTAATACAAAGGTTCAAAAATGTTTTCTCTACAAACAAGTAAAAGAAATAGTAGCAGAGGATAAACACTGTATTGTATGATGTCTGATGTTACCCATCTGTTTTCTTGTGCTATTACAAGATTTGTATTACTTGTTCATTGTAACAGATAATCTGATACCACCTATTTCCTTATAGTAATGTTAAGCTTATATTCATGTTTTTTTCTGGCTCTTATTCATCCCATTTGTCCTTATATATATAAGGACAAATGGGATGTCAAAAAAAATTTGAGTTTTAGACATTAAGGGTCCTATCATACACCAGGTGCAATGTGGCACCAGACGTTTTTTTTTTTGCTAGTTTAAGTCCGACACAGTTATAATTTTCATGTCTTGCACCACGTTGTTTAAATAGCAAATGCATTTGCACCTACTGTATTTGTGCGCCCATGGGTGTGCTGGTCTGAAAAAGAGGTGTATTCAGGCACATTGTTGGCGCGTTGCTAATGTGCATAGTGCATTATTAAAGCATTATGCTCTCTGACAGCAAATGCAATGAGTTTGTTTCCTTCTTTTCTGAGAAGATCAGTAATATCAGAAAGGCGATTAGCACATCCTCAAGTTATGCAGAGGTCAGTCAGATTCAACTGCAATATAAAAAAGAAGATACTATGTCTATTTTTGAAGCAATTGATAGCAAAATTTTGGAAGAAATAGTGAAGCACCTTAAATCGTCAACCTGCTATCTTGACACACTTCCCACATCTTCCTTTAGAAGCAGATCTCTTAGAAGTGGTGAAAGCCACTTTTCCAAACTCCCTGAAAGCCCCTTCTGAAAATGAACAATCTTGATAACACCTATAGACCACTATAGACCAATATCACAGAAGACCTTTGACCTGATTTATGAGTCTGAGTTCTTTTTTTTTTTTTTTTTTTTGGTTTATTTTAAATTAGGTGTGAATTTCTACTTAATATGAATACTTGATGCCCTATAACATGAAAATTTACATCTAATTTAACCTAAAATGTGTTTAATGGTTTGCCTTTATGATGATTTATTTTTCTTTACTTGTAGGTCATGGACGCTATGTACTTCCACCTGCATAAAAACTCCTCTTTTCTTTCTTCCATGGAAGAAACAACAGCATAAAACAACAACATGAGGGTGAGTAAACAATATATATATATCTTTTTTTTTCTCTGGTCTTTTGGGTATTTTATAATTATAAACATCCAAGAACCTTTCACCTTTCAAGGTTCAGACATCAGTTTTGAACAATTCCCTTGAACAATCAGACAATGGGTTTCCACTAAAAGCAACTGATTGAGAAGGACATGTTAGAAAGTGTTCTCAGCATCAGCATTCCAAAAGGCTTTCTAGGTTAGGAGAGGTGAAAGTTATTTAGATTGTGATAGGTTGTATGAGATAGAGAAGTATTTAAGGATCGAGGTATGTAGTTATAACCTGACAGCACAAAGTCCCCTCTGCCCTGAGCACTCTTAGTAGTGGAGTGACAAAGATGGATGTGGCTGCACTGCAGTGCTAATGTCCTCAGCCTCAGGGTCAGTGCAAAGCAGGGGAACAATCCCATCAACCTCTCCTGCAGGAATAGGACTCCCTAAACTGACTGGCATTTGTAAAGTCAAGAGCCATACATACTGGCCTTTAAATGGGTCATGAATTGAGAAATCAAATTTCCCTTGATCTTTTGACATATAATAGTTCATTGTACTATAAAAACATCCTGTAAGTTTCAGATATCAAAACCTTCTCATTGGTCTAAAAACAGCTTATATTGCAGCCAAGCTGATAAAACGACTCATTTTACAATGTGTCAAATTATGACATCATAGTGCAACGAAAGCCCACCCCTGCAGAAAAAGATAAACACCTACTTCTACATCACTGCCTTTTTAGCAGTGGAAAACCACAGACATTTGCCTTCCTTCTAATTTTAACATTAGGAAAGAGTGGGTCAACTTTATTTTTAATAAAGTTCCAGATTGTGACAGTAAGAACTTGGTCATTTTGTTTGTTCGCTTTATTTTACCGCGGACACAGTTCGACACAGGATCTTCAGAGAGACTGAAACTAAAAGACTTTGCTGTGCCAACTATCTTGGATCCGACAGTATTGTAATGTCGCATCATGTATCGCTATTGCTTTGTAACAGATAGTTTGATGTGTACTATACTGAGTATTTATATGTTACGTTACCTAAATCACAGCAGCGTCCATCTATGTAGGCTGTCAAACAGACATGGAGAAATTTATATCGTTTACATGAATCCTTGAAGCATGAAGCAGCTTAATTTATCCTTTGTTAACTGTAATTGTAGTAGCTCCAAGTATCTGAACTTATTTGCCACAACCAATGAAATACAAAACGTGTAATACGCATAAACATTAACAAGAGAACAACATAAACAACTTTCTGTTTTGTCCTCGGGTATACACTAACATAATATATTAGGCTAACTACCTCACAAATACATAAAGAATAAATATAAATAAAGATGATTACTTACCACGCTGTCACAGATTGTAGTATGTTCGTCATTTGAGGTGCAGGTGGGAGGGCTGCCATTTCTCATCATCAGAAGTTTTCAAAACAGTTCCACACTCTTAATGATGGGGGCGTTGAAACTTATTTTAGTATGCAAAACCGCCAATCGTAGTAGTAGGTGTTTACTTCCGAGTACTTCTGAATTATGTTTTTTTTTTTATTTTAAAACATTATAAGTGAACCTCTAGGTCTAGAATCTGCCTGGGCTTCCCACTTTGGGCTCACAACCGGGTAAATTGGTTTCTTATCTGGTATGTGTGTCATTGTGGATTCAAGAGTGCTGTTAAATCTTAAATCATGCATGTTGTCGGGAGGGTATATGAGAGAATTTCAGGTACCCCTTTAAATCATGTCCTTCTTTTTGTACCAATACACTATATTTTATTTAAAGGTATATGATATACTTCTTCACTGCATTCTCATTTCTTTAGTTTTGTCTTACGTGATATGGAAAAATCGTTAAAAAACCCAGAAACTATTCTAGATGTACTAAGATATTCCCAAATCACATTGTAGTCAGCAGTGGCCAACATCATGTCAGCATGCTTTTAATAACCAATTTGTTTCCCTCTATAGAAATCTTTATTTTGTATATAAATAACAGAAAAAAAAAAATATGCCAGGTTATCATCTAACTTTGCTGAGTAATTTACAATCTTAGAGGTAATTGAGATATAAGGCAAGATAATATGAATATTTTAAACCATGACGAATATTTAGTATCTTCATCAACTTACGAAACGGCATCAATGAAAAAATACAAATAAAGTACAACTGGGTGGAACTGAGATTTTTTAGAGTGATTCACCACATATGCATGTAAATGACACTGTTGGGTTTATAACTGAAATAAAACTTGTCTGAACAAGAGAGGGCATAATCTGATGCACATGGTAACTTTCTGATGGAAAGAGAGAATTGGGTTAAACAATTAAGTCACACTCTTGAGGATTCAGATCTCTTGGAGAGATCACAGTTGAGACAAGCAATTATACATTAGATTAAAATATTCTGTGGTTAAGCAGTTGAAATGATAGATATCTAGCTCCAGAAATCTCATCACATCTTCGTCATTCCAACTAATTACCCTCTCAACACTAGAACATAATTAATGTCTGCATTTTAAACAGACATGTGTGTTTTTAACCAAAGAACCTTTAAACTTTTCATCCTTTTCTGAGTTCAAACCTCATCTGTCAAGCCGGAATACATAAATCAATCACTTTTAGTAATATCCAGACAGCTCTTATAATGTTGGCACCCTGTGGCACAACACTGGCGGAAACCGGTTGTGTTGTAACCATTTGTGACTGATTTTACATCGGACCCTTTGAAAATCCCCTAAATCTCTAAAAAGGTTGATTTACAGCCAAGCAGGTGACTATGATAAAATAAAATTAAATTAGATTAAACAGAAAAAAATGGAAGTAATGTTTAAAAACGAGAAGGGATTATATGCTTTTATGATTGAGTTAGTTATAATATTGTAATGCTATGTCAGTTTTGTCCCTTACAGTTTTATCAGAGATGTTTAGATTTAAATAGCTCCAAAAGTTTAACTAAAAAGTCTAAACACTAACAGGCAATTTATGGGATATCATAACTCATATTTAACTGTAAAATGAGTGAACACCAGGCCTAGGATTGAAATGGAAAGTGATGTGATTTCTATTGGCTGTCTGCCATATGACGGATGATGTTGCTATGGTTCCTTGAACCTGCCTTTTTGGTTGTTCCCCAAACACTAGTAATTACATTCCCATCTGTCCTTCCTCACCATCCACCATTCATCATCATTGCAACAATTTCATTAGTTCCCATTGCATTAGGAGCATGCTTGTGTAATTGGACAGAAGGAGAGAGATGTGAGCAGGCCCGCTCTCTAACTGTGTTTGACAGGGTTAATTTCTCAAAACTTGCTGGTTTTTCTCTTTTTTTCCTCCTTGTCCTGTTGGACTGGAATCTCCTCTGGTGATTTCTTTCTCAAGGGCTCATCATCAGGAAATGGAGCTTCTTATTTTCAGTGAAGAGCTGATCCTTGCTCACATCTCAGCAGGTTTTTGTGTTGGATATGAGGCCAATAACCTTGCTGAGCAACCATCACAAGGTCTATAATTACCTTTGACATTTTAAACCAATTCACATTGTGCTAAATTTTACTCTACAGCTGAAAATGTTGTTGAAACCCACATTTTACTGTAAATATAGATGGTGACACTGAAATGTATGGTAATTTCTGATTGTATTGTGATAATTATAGACCAATAACAGGTTCCTACCAATGTTTGTGAGCAAAATATGTTTCACTTTATTCCTGCCCACCATAAACTTATTGCTCCTGTTTTTCCCAATACACACTCAAAAAATGATTTGAGGGCTAAGCTTAATTCAGTTGTGGACAGTGGCTCTATACTCTGGAAAAGGGTTTTCTTGTCATTAAATTAAATTGTGAAGTCCACTCAGCTTGAAGGATAGGGAACTAACTGAACTGAATATAACAAAATAAAATTAGACATGTCAACGTAACTTGACTGAATACCTTGCATTTAATTACTAGTGAACTCTACACTAGTATGCTAAATATATATATATATATATATATATATATATATATATATATATATATATATATAAAAACTTTATAATTTTACGTAACATAATGTTTTAGCGGCAAGAACAAAGAAGAAGTAAAAACAGATCAGTCAGCATGCATTTTCACAATAAAGGCCAATTTGTACCGTGCTGACAGACACAGATTATGGTATGTCACTTCTCAGAAATTCCAAGACCAAACAAACACACATTTAACATGTTCAATTAGTGAAATGAAATGCAAACCAACACCACCAGAAACAATGGTCCGACAAAATTAGATGAACATGTCTGTTGTCATTTGTTTGTGTCTGTCAGGAACTGTTCTCAAACTAAGCATACCCTTACAAAAGTTTACATCATTAATTTTAAGTAAACTTAAGTATACTTAAGTATACGTATAAGTATACTTTGTGTATTAAGTGTACTAAAATCAATGTACTAGCAGTATACTTATAACTGTATTAATGCATTACTTCTTGGGACTAAATATGTATCATTTTAGGTGTAACAAATGTTACACAGCTATCTTACATCCAGATTTTTCTTTTGTATGGCAACTAATACTGTGAACTTCCAAAATCCTTCATCACTTGAATTAAGATTATAAGAACTTAATATTAAAGTACAGCTGCCACAAAATCAGACTTTAGCAGCTGTAAAATAAAGCATATAAATAAAACCAGATAGGAAATAAAACAGTTATTAAATAAACATGTGTCCTATTCTGTCTCCTGAAACATTGGTGTCTCATATTTTAGAGCAGTCAATCAAATCTGTATGTGTTTGAAAATATTCAGATGTAACCCCCTTTGTAATCAGTAACATTTTCATAAGAAATTGTAATTGAATTACACATTTTTTTCTCAGTAACTGTAACAGATTAAAATTCCATTTATTGTGCAATTAAATTACATAATTCCGTTACATGTAACTTTACTCCCCAACACTTCTTATACTATATGGCTATATACTATTAGCCCACTTTTTAGTTTATGAATGTGCATTTGGAAAAATACTCTCAATAAACCACTACTTTAATAGTTTTTATACTCAAAGTATACTTATAAGTTTTCTTAAAGTGAACTAACAGTAGCACCATACTTATAGTTTACTCTCACCGTGGAAGAACTGTCAATAAAATTAGATAAATGTTTATCTGTTTCTATGTGTAAACTCCCAAAACTCTTCTGTATCCCAAAATAGCACTAAGTTTCTCTCTCTTTTCTTTCTAATAGCATGCTTTGCATGTGATTGGAAATTCCATGACTGGTTTTACCAGTGCTGTACTAAAAGAAATATCTCATTTAGTACCAACAGAAATGGATTAAGTAAACTATTTAACAAATTTAAATGGATTGCATGCAATAAAATTAAGCTGTGACAAAATGTTTCAGAACTGCATTGCATTAGCTCATTTTAATTAAGTAAATTGCCTACAGTCTCTTCAATGGGGCTTTCATACTGCAGTATCCTTTGGGAATGCACTGTGGAGTTATATGTTACATAAGTCATGTTCCAAAATGTATTTTCAAAATCTTGCAATATTTCTTTAAAGCCAATTTCTAAAGAGTTTTGGGAGTTCAGCTCACCAAAGTTCATTTCTCAGTCACAAGAGGAGTCCAGACACACCTCCACATTCATTGCTAGACCTACAGTCATTCTTTAAGAACAGGGTGAAGCATGAGAAGGCTAATGTGAAAGTCAAATGATGGCCTAACTTGTAATGCAGTAACAAAAAAATATGACATGCAGTCCAGATGCTGTAAACCTATAGCGAAAAACAATATTTATTTTGTTGATGAATATGGTGAACTTTTTTCAGCATGTTATTTTATTTACATTCACAAGTTGGGCATTCCTCTGAAGTTAGTGCTTTTGAGCAGCCTACTTCAGTTCCTAAACCTCAGGTCACACTTCCTATTGTGGACACTTTCACTACAATACAAGTCTTGTGAGCGTTGTATGCAAAACTCTTACGCAGACCAAGCCACGTGTGTTTCAGCTGACTTTCCATCCTGATTTTAACAATGCACAGTGTCTGTAGGGAAAAGTCTCGGATGATTTATAGCACTAACCCACGGGCAATCCGACTGAAGGTTACTAAGTGTACAGTAAACTGATATGAATGTTACATAAGTTTGTACCAAGGGCAAAGAGGTGACTATAAAGAAAGCTGATTTAAAAAATAAAATAAAATAAAAACATAACATTAAACAAAATAAAGTTTAAAGCAAGAAAGGAATGTTGTGCTTTATGTGATTGAATTACTACATAAAAAAAAAAATAGCTACTGGCGAAAGTTCTCTCAAGTTAATTTTTGATGTCTTAACAAAAGAGTGAAACATGCTTATGCAAATGAAAACAGGTATCTGTTGCAACAGAGCATCTGAGGTCACCGTGTAAGCATACTCTGATATGTTGCATTGTGTGCACTTCTGAGTTTAAAATGGACCATGAAAAAGACCCAGAGATACCATGAAGCTGTTCCACAATTCCATCTTTCAGCCAATTAATATCAGAGTAATAATAATTGTAGTTTTACATGGAAATAACTTAAATTGTAGCTCAAATAAATCATACAGAATAGGGTGATGTAATCAAAACATGATAGGACACGTTGAAGGGGCGTGGGAAGGTAACACAATGTTCTGTTAACAGTTCATAGAAATACAGTAGAAGTAATTTAAGACCACTCTTCATTCACATCTAAAAAACCAGGATCTTGCTTTTTCATACAAATAACTTCCAGTGCAAGAAATGAGAAATAGATTATATTTCTATCCAGATCTAGACACAATGGGACTGCTTAACATAAAGAAATGCCTTACCCCTCACACAAAGTCTTTTGTATTCATATAAAACCTGCTAGAGTGAGCTGTCCAAATGAAATTAACTTTTAAAGGGGAATTAATTCACTTTGAATTAAGTTTTATTTGTTTGTATAATGAGAAAAGTCATTATTTTTTCCACATTTTCAACAAGACTTTTATGGACTGGGGATGAAAGTTTGCATTTTGTCCAATTTTATGTTTTATCCAATCTCCAATTCAGATGGCAGGCTACAGACTGCCCATAGTACATTCACTGACTGTCTAATGCACACAAAACTGGCAGGCATTGTCCAAAAACTGCCAGTTCCAGTCTGATTTCCTGCCTTCTACTCACTAAACCAACACACCAGTTGTCTGGGGTGAACCAGTCTGCTTGGAACAAAGTTGCGTTTACAAGGTACCATACAGGCACTTAAGAAGAAGAACCGAACACTGGGCATCAAAACTTGTCTAATTCCAACCACCAAATATGTGCATGCACTATATTTATACAAACTAAAACCAATATAAAACTAGAACCGATACCAAAAGTACACCTACGCACACCTACAGGCTGCTTATTGCACAATTCTTTGTGAGTATTTAAGAGAGGGTGAGATTATAAAATTATAACTTAAAAGCGAAATTTTCATTACAATTTTTTTTAATATACTGATCAAAAAATCTATACTTTTAATATACTGATCAAAATATATATATATATATATATATATATATATATATATATATATATATATATATATTTTTTTTTTTTTTTTTTTTTTTTTTCTAGACTGTAACTTCTGATCAAAATCTTAAGTAACCAAAAATTTATAAACTGTAAATCATGGATGCATAGCACAAAACCTTCCAAAAACATTTTCTCAATTTATGACTATTTCTCAATCTCAAGGTGATTCTCGTTGTTTTCTCATGCTGTATTAGACTATAATAGAATGGTTGTTTATTTAAACCACAATAAACTGAAGGCAATACTTTATGTTTTAAGTGTGAAGATCATCTCCTCGCTGGACTCCTAACGAAGAAAGAAGCCTCCTACTAGACACTTCAGCACACAGCTGAGAACAGCGCTTCTCCTCTGCAGTTGCATTTTATTTTACAGCATGTGTACTTAGAGTTTACTTACCTAAGCAAGTACTGGGTATAAGGTAACTGTGCATCAAGGCTAGGTTAAAGTGTAGGTTCAGGGTTAGTACCTAGTTTTTACCCATTATAATTGCTATAATAAGTGTATAGTATGTACATGTGGAACAGGACTGTGAAATACAGTGCTTCCAATAACAATAAACTGCTGTTTTTCCATATGACAATAATTGCAATTAAATTTTGTTATTGTGGTAATGACAGTGGGGAGAACGTGCTTAATAGTCTTAAAATAGTTACAATACAAAACATAATATGTGGATTTTAGGGTGTAATGGTATCTGGAAATGTTGTTAAAGGGTTTTATGAGGGTCATCTATTCAAATCGGTTTAGTTTCACCTTTACTCCAATGTTTCATGCAACCTGATGCATTCAACATGCCGTGTCAAGGACACAATACTTAAAACTTACGTTTCTATGATTTTTTTCCACATAAATCATATTTTCTTGCCAACATCTAGATCTTTCAATCATTCCAGGCCATTCCAACTAAAAAAAAATTTTTGCACAGTCTGTACCAGTATGCACCATATACGGTGCATTTCTCAAAATAAGTGACACTTAGAGAGGGTTGCTAGGATGTTATCAATGTTGTTATCATAAATGATGTTATCAATTTCAAAACCAGCATTTTTACTCACGTAGTGAGAGCTGATAATTTACTCCCTTTCATGTTCACATAGCATTTAACTGGAGACAGTAGTTTGAAAGAAGAACTATACAAGTCTACTATTCCCAATGCTGATGTAGTGTCTAACTTGTATATTTTTAGAAGTGTTTTTGTGGCTTGAGATTATGAGATAAAAGCTAGTCACAAAAAGTTAAATATGCTTTATGAAAGTGATCAGATTTGTTCCTGCTTGTTGCCGTTTCCCATTCTTCTCATTCTTACAGGCACTACATACCCAGCATGTATATTAACATTTGACTGCAATGTTGCTGCAATTATCAAAATTTAAAATTGACTGTTTGTGTTGAGATAACTTAAATATCCAAGTTAACTAAACTGATCATTTTATTCAAGCATAAACACCTACTTTTTTGTTGAAACAACACTATTACTAACGCTAATTTAGAATTTCAAGTTGTGATAACTTTTCTTTTACTGACAAGGTATTTAAGGTATTTGTCTAAAGAGATGCCTATCATTATTCAGACTGCTTGAAATTGTGAAATCAAGTTTACTATCTTGATCTTTGCACTTACCACAAGTATTTGCTGAAAGCAAACTCACAGATGAAAGTGAATAGTGACAGAAGTGACATTGATATATTGTGTACTCCACTGACTGGTTTGCATGAGCATAGTTCCCATCAGAAAGAGAAAGCAATTATCTCTGAAACTGAGAATAATTGAGATAATGCACAGTTCTGTATAGAGCCAGGGCTATTCATTCTCATGTTGTATGTTATGCACTCGAGTGGCAGCTGGCAGAGGTGGCCCTCAACAGACACAATACAGCCACTGGTGAGTTGAGTATGATACAAGGGCAAGCTGGTGCCTGCTGTGCCAAAGGACACCATGTTCAAACATCCATGTGACAGCTCTGTTAATGGCAAGGCAAGGCAAGGCAAGGCCTTTCAATGTCTCGTGCATGATTGCCACATTGTGAAGACGCTGTGTAAAGTTAAATGTTCATCTTTTAAACCTACTCCACGTTATTTATGGTTGTCTAGTGGTTGAAGCAAAAAACTACTTGCGGAGGAACGTTGTTTTGATAATTATGTGCTTAGCCTCAACAATTCTGTGCGGATGAATCTGATGGCCTGAGGTGGATCGCGGTGCTCATGGTTACAGATGAGCTTGTTAGTGCAATTAGTGTGTCACTAGCAACATCAAAGCTTGTTGAAAACAATTGTTTTAAAATGAACTGCGGCAATTAGGACACTTTTCTTAATACTTTTTCAAAACTCTTCACTCAGTTCTCCTTACCAACTTTTAGCTTGACACAGCAGAAAATTCCTTATCCAGTACTACCAAAACACTTCATATGTGCCTCAAATCAACTCATTCTTCCAAAACACTAGAAAAGGTTGTCACCTAACATACTTTATCACTCATAAAAAAAGGACAGAAAAACTAACAACAGATAGCATTATACACTGTTTTCTTTTTGTAAAATCCCTTTACAAAACAAGGATGAAGCTCTCTGTTTAAAATTCACTGCATTACATGGTCTATGTTTACATTAAAATAAAATTAGTGTTTCCCTTTTGTACAGATGGTAGTGAAATTGAAAGACTAACACCTGTGTAGGTGTTCATCTAATTGTTTTGATAGTATTTCATTTTTCAGATTTGGAGTTGTAACTGTAAGGTATTTCCAATGCTGACATTAGTCAAAATGATTGCTATTCATACTGCATCCAATAAAACAGTGTATTACAACATGGATAAGCTATTTGCAGGCAAATATACCAAAGCATTAACTGGTTTAGAGACTGACATTGTTACCAAAATAAACATTGTTGGCAAATAGTTTGTGTGAAAACTAAAGCGTTTTTTGAACTTGCATGCAGGTAATCCTATTGTAGAAGACTCCCAAAACAATATTGGGAACCGTAACAATTACACAATAGGGGCACTTTAACAAACTATAAATTTATGTTTTTTTTTTTGTTTTGTTTTTTTTTGCTAGTACTTAATTGAAATGTCTATTTAAATGTCTTTATTCTTAATATAAATTAAATAAAGCGGTTTAAAACACTGAACAGTTTTGATATATGAGAAGCACTGCGCTCCTCTTCCTCTGGCTCAGCGCCAGCCAAAGCACAGCGCGTCAAAGGGTTAAAATCGATCTCATTTCGGGGATGGAGGGGGACAGATTGAACCTGGGATGGGATGGGGCCTGGCTGACTAGTTCATAGCCTAGGTAGGCTATCTTCTTGTTTTAGAGGAGATCATGTATGATTATACATCCGTAAATAGCCTTGACATCATAATATATTATATTTTACTTAGCTAGTTTTTGATTAAAGTTTTTGTCTTCTGTGTAAAAATAACTTTCCTGTGTATATATTTTTCTAATGAAAATAAGCATCTGCTTCATAAACTTGGTGCTGATAACAGCGTAACATTATTTAGCCTACCTTTGGGGTCTTGCTATATTCCAATATCATTATGCCTCATTTATAGATTAAGAGTTGTTGTTTTAGATGTGTTTAATTATTTATGTTGTTAAAATAACATCCTTTTCCGTAAATGCATTGTCAGCTGGTTTATTTAGCTACTTTTCAGTTCACCATATTAAGTAAGCCACTAAGAACTGTAAGACTTTGAATGTTAAAGTGCAAATTAACACCTGATCACTCTTGTGGGTTTGCTACTGTTACAATTAAAAATCATAGAAGGGTAAAAACATAACAGGCAGACATTAGTATGATGTAAGCAACACGGCTACAACAAATAAAATCGATAATGGGTGTGGGAATAATGAAGCATTGACAAAAATCAGTTGTATTGGCGGCACTGATATTGGCCGGCCCTGGTAACACTTTATTTAAGGTGTCCTTGCTACACGTTACATGTATACTTACTATTATAATAACAATTAATTATGCATAATTACATGCAAGTAACCCTAAGCCAGACTGCTAATTCTTGGGGATTTTAATATTCATGTTTGTTGTCCTTCAAACCCTCTGGCTAAAGAACTCTTAAATCCTATTGACTCTTTTAATCTTATTCAGTCTGTGACTGGGTCAACAAACGAACATGGTCACTCACACCCTAGATCTTATTCTATCCAGTCGTTTTACTGTATGCGTTATTGAAATCTCTGCTACTGGTTTTTCTGATCACAAGTCTGTTGTGTTTTAAATTTCTCTACCTTGTTCTTTTGTTAAAGCTTGTGTGGCTGCCCGCTGTTTCCGTACAGTGAATTCTGAAACTATTAATGATTTTTGCACTGCTTACAATGTTTTTTCTCCTCTAAATTTGGATTGTGTAAACTTATCTTCGCAATTATGTGCTGAAGAGTTACTTTCTCTGTTTAATTCTACATGTACCAGTATTTTAGATTTGGTTGCACCTTTGAAGGTTAAGTGTACAAAACTTAAATCAAAGCCTTGGTTAAATGAATCTACTCGTGCCCTCAAGCTTCAAATTTCTTATGAGATTTTTAAGGATTCTCTTGCCAATTTTTAGAAGTTTTTAAATAGAGCAAGGGCTAATTATTTCTCTGATGTTACTGAAAAATATCGGCTCAAACCTAGAGTTTTGTTTAATACATTAAATTCTGTTATTAATCCTCCTGCACCTGATTGTCTTGATGCCTCTTTACAAACTTGTGAAAATTTTCTTAAATAATTTGAGAAGATTGAAGATACTATATTATCTACCCAACTACAATCCATTAGTCCAATCTACATGCTCTGTTGTTTTTAATCAGTTTGAGCCTGTATCTTTTTCAACCTTGTGGGAGATCGTTGAACATTTGAAGCCTACAATTTGCCATCAAGATATTATCCCTACTCGCATTTTTAAACAAGATTTTAGTGTTATTGGTCCGAGTGTCATGGCAATAATTTATAAACTTGCAATAGTGCAGCCTCTTAACTAATTTGGATCCTACAGTTTGTTCAAATTTTAGACCAATTTTGAAATTTCAGTTTTTTTTTTCAAAAGTGTTGGAGAAAGTAGTTTTCACTCAATTACAGCCCTTTTTAGAGAAAAATTCAGTACTCTAGGTTTTCCAATCAGGTTTTAGAGCAAAACACAGTACAAAATCGGCACTCTTAAAAGTCTACAATGATATTTTATTAACCGTTGACTATGGAGCCTCTGCAATCATAGTTTTATTAGATCTTAGTGCGGCATTTGATACTGTTGACCACACTATCTTGGTTTCTCGTATTGAGCAATATGCAGGAAGGAGGAGTGGCTCTTCAGTGGTTTAAGTCGTGTTTATCAAATAGAAGCTTTGCAGTTAATGTTTGAGAATTTTTATCTACTTCAGTTCCTCTCACCTGTGGCATCCCTCAAGGGTCCATTCTTGCCCCATTACTTTTTTCTCTATATATGCTCTCTTTGGGGTCTATCTTTAAGAAGCATAATGTCTCATTTCACTGTTATGCAGACGATACACAGATATAGCTACCATTACAACAAAATAACAAGAATGTTCTAACTCCTATTTTAGAATGTTTAAAACATATAAAAGGCTGGATGAATTTAAACTTTTTAAAACTAAATGAAAACAAAACAGAGATTATTATTTTTGGGCCAAGTGAGATTGTTAACATTGGCCCTCTGGCCTCTTATAGTCAGATGTTGGTGAAAAATCTGTGTGTTTTTGATAAAGCTTTTAAATTTGATATGCAAATTAATGCTGTCATTAAATCCAGCACTTTCCACTTAAGACTTTTGGCTAAGGTAAAGATATTTCTCTCTTTTAAAGACCCTGAGAAAGTTATCCATGCCTTTATTTTTTCAAGGCTTTAATATTATAATTCCCTTTTAGCCAGAAAGCGTTGTCACGTTTGCAGGCAGTCCAAAATGCAGCAGCTAGGATGCTGATAGGCACTCGAAAAATAGAGCACATATCACACCAGTTCTATTTTCCCTTCATTGGCTGCCAGTACATTTCCAAATAGAATTCAAACTTTTATTGTTTGTTTTTAAATCATTAAATGGTTTGGCACTTACTTACCTGGCAGACCTTCTTAAATGACACATGCCTGCTCGATCCCTTCGGTCCTCTGATCAGCTGCTTCTAACTGTTCCTAGGTCTAGATTAAAATTTAGGGGTGATGGGGCCTTTTCGGTAGCTGCACCTAGACTGTGGAATTCTTTACCCCTGTATGTTAGAGCAGCTCCAACTATATTTACATTTAAAACTCGGTTAAAAATTAATTTGTTATCTCAGGCTTTTAATTCTACTGGGTATTGAGTGGTGTCATTGAATCTTTAGTGCTTACTTTAAACTAATCTTTGTATGTTCTTGGTTTTATTTGTTTTACAAACCCGATTACAAAAAAGTTGGGACACTGTACAAATTGTGAATAAAAACAGAATGCAATGATGTGGAAGTTTCAAATTTCAATATTTTATTCGGAATACAACATATATGACATACCAAATGTTTAAACTAAGAAAATTTATCATTTTAAGGGAAAAATAAGTTGATTTTAAATTTCATGGCATTAACACATCTGAAAAAAGTTGGGACAAGGCCATGTTTACCACTGTGTGGCATCCCCTCTTCTTTTTATAACAGTCTGCAAACATCTGGGGGCTGAGGAGACAAGTTGCTCAAGTTTAGGAATGGGAATGTTGTCACATTCTTGTCTAAAACAGGCTTCTAGTTGCTCAACTGTCTTAGGTCTTCTTTGTCGCATCTTCCGCTTTATGATACGCCAAATGTTTTCTATAGGTGAAAGATCTGGACTGCAGGCTGGCCATTTCAGAACCCGGATCCTTCTTCTACGCAGCCATGATGTTGTAATTGATGCAGTATGTGGTCTGGCATTGTCATGTTGGAAAATGCAAGGTCTTCCCTGAAAGAGACGACGTCTGGATGGGAGCATATGTTGTTCTAGAACTTGGATATACCTTTCAGCATTGATGGTGCCTTTCCAGATGTGTAAGCTGCCCATGCCACACACACTCATGCAACCCCATCAGAGATGCAGGCTTCTGAACTGAGCGCTGATAACAATTTGGATTGTCCTTGTCCTCTTTAGTCTGGATGACATGGCATCCCAGTTTTCCAAAAAGAACTTCAAATTTTGATTCGTCTGACCACAGAACAGTTTTCCACTTTGCCACAGTCCATTTTAAATGAGCCTTGACCCAGAGAAAACGCCTGCGCTTCTGGATCATGTTTAGATATGGCTTCTTTTTTGACCTATAGAGTTTTAGCCAGCAACGGCGAATGGCACGGTGGATTGTGCTCACCGAAAATGTTTTCTGGAAGTATTCCTGAGCCCATGTTGTGATTTCTATTACAGTAGCATTCCTGTATGTGATGCAGTGCCGTCTAAGGGCCCGAAGATCACAGGCATCCAGTATGGTGTTCCGGCCTTGACCCTTACGTACAGAGATTGTTCCAGATTCTCTGAATCTTTGGATGATATTATGCACTTGTGGGATTACAAATTTATAAAATGTTAAATCTAGGTTCCAATGTAATAGTATGTACATTGTGTTTTTACATTTTGAGGTTAATATGATGACATTCTGAGATGATCAAGTCAAGCAGCCCAGGTTTCTGAGACATTGACCTTTTGTTTGATCTTCCTGACCATAAACTCAAGGCACAGCTGTGCCTTTGTTTCTATGATAATGTGAAGGTATGGGCGATACTGTCAGGCACCCTCTGTATTTAAATGACACTGTTATGCTGATGAGATCAAGGCTGGGAAAATGCCAGTGTCTGGCACTTTCCTGATTCCATTTGCTTGCTTTGTTTAAATTGTCTCCACCTCTATGTATCCCTCCCCCTTGAAATGTATATAAACTCCAAAGTATCACTGCTTTGGTTAGACTTTTGATGACTGTAGCGCTGAGCAGAGCGTTCTCAATAAAGAATGCTGTTGAAGATTACCCAAGAGTCTCCTGGTCTTCGCTTCTGAGTTTCCAACACACTGTAGATGATGATAACTTCAAACTCTTTGCAATTTTTCTCTGAGAAACTCCTTTCTGATATTGCTCCACTATTTTTCGTCCGCAGCATTGGGGGAATTGGTGATCCTCTGCCCATCTTGACTTCTGAGAGACACTGCCACTCTGAGAGGCTCTTTTTATACCCAATCATGTTGCCAATTGACCTAATAAGTTGCAAATTGGCTTTTCCGGCCTCTTATTGCTACCCGTCCCAACTTTTTTGGAATGTGTAGCTCTCATGAAATCCAAATTGAGCCAATATTTGGCATGACATTTCAAAATGTCTCACTTTCAACATTTGATATGTTATCTATATTCTATTGTGAATAATATACAAGTTTATGAGATTTGTAAATTATTCCATTCCTTTTTACTCACAATTTGTATAGTGTCCCAACTTTTTTGGAATCAGGTTTGTACTTTGACTGTACAGCACCTTGGGCAACAACAGTTGTATTAATGTGTGCTTTAAAAGTGAAATAAAGTGAAAGTGAAACCTAAATCCTTACCCTAACCATATAGTAAGTACATGTAGTTAATTAATATTACTCAGTACTTATAGGCCTATGTATAATTACACTGTAACAAGGACACCTTAAAATAAAGTCAATACACATGCTATGCAAACTATGTTTCATGATTTATTACACTTACTGTTGCTTTCCCTTTCTGCTTGCAGACACCTTTCGGTTCAAGGTTCATTTGCTGTACAGCTTCAAGCTACTACAACACCTTCCACTGCATACAGAAGCATGAGCTTCCTTTTTTTATGGATATGACGTAAACGCACACAGATGAAGTATGCGGTTTCCCAGGAAATCCATTGCGACATCTTTACAATATAAATGTTGGGTCTGTCCCAATTCCCACACTTGCAGGATTGAACACTTAGGGCAAATATAGCAAATATGTCATGTAGTCTAATTGCACAAGTGGTCAAGTAAAAAGACAGCAGGTGTGGGTATTGGACAGGCCGGACTATTATATACTGTACATACCATAATTTAGAGTAAGGAAAAGGGTTTGAACAATGGATTTATGATGTACTCGATTCTTATTCTAATTTTGTTCTGGACACTGTCATTGTAACTAAAGTGATTAGTGTTGAACAAGCATAAACAGTCCTGTTTCTCATCATACAATTTTCACCGGTGTCTGCTGAGGGAACATAACCTGCACACTGGGGTGGAGATAGATGATTTTGAAGATCAAAAAAAAAAGATAAAAAGTCCAGAATACATTTCATGAACTATGATTTTGAAACTATTTTCATTTCAATAACTTCAATTAAATATGATATTATTACTTTGATGAAAAGTGATTTGACACGTTCTTCCGTGGTAGTAAATCACAACACTTTAATCAGAATACTTTTTTTTTTGATTTCCCCCTTTGCTTCCTTTGAGTGGTGGGTTCAGACAGTATTTCAAGGTCTTAGAGAGACCCTTAGAGGTGGACTGAGGAAAAGAATAAGGAACATCTCACAACAATGAACGCTATACTTGGGACCTTTTCCGCTGATATTCTGCATATGTGTTTAAGTGTGAAGCGAGATTCTGTGTCCGCAGCATTGTTCTGGAG
Source organism: Cyprinus carpio (assembly GCF_018340385.1). Classification (NCBI taxonomy): domain Eukaryota; kingdom Metazoa; phylum Chordata; class Actinopteri; order Cypriniformes; family Cyprinidae; genus Cyprinus; species Cyprinus carpio. Next base: position 20,085,096 of record NC_056580.1, on the reverse strand, counting down.
AGTTTGTGCCAGAAAGTGTACAGCAAGGGCATTGGCCACACAGGCGCATGTGTTGATGGTTTTTCTAAAAGCTCTAGCTTGTAGGGTACAATAAATACGAAACTCAAACTTTATCTCTGTTGAATATTTAAACAAGGCAAGTTAACACAGGCCTTATCTACTTCTAGCTTTCAGTCATGTGAAGAAGACTTGGAGGGCAAAACTGTGTGTTCCTGTAACTGTGTGTGTTAGGAACACAAAACTATTGTGTTCCTGTGGCTCAGTGGTAGAGCATTGTGTTTGCAGCCCAAAAGGTTGTAGGTTTGAATCCCAGGATACACATGTTAGGTAAAAATGTTAGCCTGAATGCACTGTAAGTTGCTTTGGATAAAAGTGTCTGCTAAATGCATAAATGTAAAACATCCATAGAACTGCAGCACAAGCCTCTCAATTTTCCATCTGTTTCCCAGCCGCAAATATTTAGAGCATCTCTCAAAAGAATAAAACAAAGGTATGTGAATAATATTTCAGTCATAAGTGCGACAAAACATTGTAAAAACACTTCAAGTGCCTTAATATATTTAAAACAGTATTATTAAAAGATCAAATTCAGTAATCACCATATTAATGTTGCATAGTTTACATAGGCAAGCAGATGAGGCCAGATTATGAGCTCAATCCGGTAAATGGTTCGCAGTGTTTTCCTTGTAATAATTTTCTATGGGAAACCATTTAATGTGAAACTTTGCATATTGTGTTTATATTCTGGGTTCATTTGGACACTCAGACACGCACACTCTTGTGAAAAATCAAAAATGTTAAACACAGCACTCCATGTGGGCACACAGTACAGGGCACCATGGCCAACCCCTCCCACATACAAGTGTGTGTGTGTTTGTGTGTGTGTGTGTGTGTGTGTGTGTGTGTGTGTGTGTGTGATATATAACAGACGGACCCAGATGAGTTCCAGACAAAACTGGTAAAACTATAATAAAACAATAACATAATTTGTTGCTTCAATTAAGATCATTGGAAACCCCTGATGTGCAATCAAACCTGCCGAAAACAACTTGTTAAAAACAAACAATAAACTCTCCATACATACCAAGAAAACGGTACAATGCTTCAATGCACATGGTCGCTCAAAACGCAGGATTACAGCAACTTGCAGGCCTATGACTAAAAACAAACAGGGTAATAAGCCTCTCCATTGAACAGGCAAAAGGCATTTTTAAAACAGGAACTAACCTGAAAACTGGCCAACAGCCAGCACGCATGACAGACAGGAGGATAACCCAACTGCTAGCCCTCATTCAAAATGCCACATCACATAGGGGTGGTACCAAGGATGATGCATCCCAAGTAGCCGAACACTTCCCTCTTTTATATTCACAACACGGGCACCAATAGGCTCATGAAACGTACACAACTGACCAATCGTGATGAAGTACAAACACTGATAGGTTCACCTGTTTGGGTAATGCCAGCCAATCATACCAGGGTTATACCTCACTCTGCTACACATGCAAGTACAAAAAACACTTTCATTTTCTTATAATATGCATTTATTTTTACCTTACTTGCTCAATGACTCTCAAACGATTCACTGCAACTATTAATTTTTTTCCAAACCCCTCCTTTGCATGATGCTAATCTGTGGTGATTGGTCTCATTTTTATTTCATAATGCCTGTAATGCCTGATAAAGCCGCGTTTGTGAGCGCAGTGCTGCTTTGTATGGAGCCCCGCATATGGCATGCAGGAAAAAAATAGTAGGCTAAATCGTGTGCACGATTTACTATTTCGTTCCCTCGATTTATATATTGTGTGCACTATTTAATCATTAATTTCCTCAATTTGCTAAACAGTGAACACGATTTATAAATCGAGAGAATCAGTTAGTAAATTGTGTGCATAATTTAGCAAATCGAGGGAATGTTTTAGCAAATCAAGGGAACAAATTAGCAAATCGAGGGAATGAAATAGTAATCGTGTGCACGTTTTAGTACATTGAGGGAACGAATTAGTAAATTGCGTGCACTATTTATTTATTTTTTCTTGCATGTCATGTGCGGGGCTCCATAGCTTTGTGTACAGTATTACCAGGGAAACCGCTATTTTTACTACTCCAAAAGCGGCACATAGTGGCAAAGAATGAATTTGAACTTTTATTCAGACCAACGCGAAAAGACCAACAAGTGGGCGGGAAATTTGCTAATGTTTCATATTGACATCAACATGAAACGGCCTGGGATCTGGTTTCAATGATTCAGAGTCGACTCTTTCTTTTTGAGAGATAATAACTTTACACAATGCACTTTCAGATTTAAAATTTAGCATGATGTTTTCATTCACTTAGAGCTGTGTTACACACTGCATGAAAGGTAATTTTCAAAAATCCATAATAGGGGCACTTTAAGGCTAGAAAACCTTGTTTTGGAAGGCTTCATGCTGTATAAACAAAAAGATACTCAGCACCATTTTGGTTCCTCAGATTTCCAGATTTCACAACCCAAAGTTGTCTTGTTGGCATAAAAATGGAACTTATTGGTTCCATTTTGTTCTGCTGGTTAGATTGTAAAACATTTCAGCAGTTATTTCCAGTTTGTTTCAAGAAATAGTGGCATCTTCATTCTTATTTCTTTACCATGACTTGGGGGATACAAGTCCCTGCTCACCTAATACATAACATGGACATGTAACATGTACAATAATGTTCATGTTCATATATCTTGTACTTTGAATGTCACTTTGAATGAAATTATCTGCTAAATGAATAAAAGTAACATTGTAACGTCACAACATGCTGAAAATCCTTATAGATTCATATTTGCAATTTGTTTTCAGTAAGTTTTAATTTTAGACAGGGGAAGTGGAGTTTTGACAGGAGTTTGACAGGAGTTTTGAGTTTTGGAAGTTACAGTACGTTTATCTAGTGCATGAAACTTGATCATTAAAGATCAAGGAAATATGATGCAATTCCTCAGACACTTAAGGCAAGGGACAACAATAATGCCTTGGTGCAACATGTTTTGCTTAAAAGTTTCCATAAAATGTTACACAGCTTGTTTCACAGAAACTTCCATGATATCAATGTCTCCCACACACATTAACGTTCACCAAACACAAAACAGGTTATGTGTATTTAAATCTGTGCTATTTAGCCTTTCCTGTCTGGTTCATTTTCTATTTCAGTTGACTTCCTGGAGACTTGGGTATTATGTAAGCTTGTGAAAGAAGATACATGATCAACTTCTCATTGTTCACCTCACAACATGAAAAGTTTCATGTTGACAGCATAGGAGTATCATGTGTTTCTGCACATTTAGGCTTGGAAGTTGTAGTCATAGCCATGAAACAGTTAGAAAACTAACTCTTAGTTTTCCGGAGTAGAATTTGCACTAAATTATTAGTAAAGCACTCTAAGAATGAGAAGATGGATTAATAACTTAAGCTGCTTTTGAACATTTAAAAAAATGCAACACAATATCAATAACAAGGAAGCAAACATTATATTTTTATCTGAAAACATAATAGGTATAATTACAAACTGATTTGTGCAAATATAAAACTCATAGGTGTGTTATATCTGTAAATAAAAAGCTTGTTGCATTTCACAGTAGTGTAAAAGCAAAATAGTAATTACATCATCACATGACAATGTCCTATCTCCTGACATATTTGCTTTGCTTACATCAGCATGGGACTTTCCAAGGTGACAAAGAGAGGGGAGCGTTTTTCTTTCCTGACTGAATTTCAATTCAGTTGAGAAGTTCTTCAGTCTGTTATTGTGTTCTGTAAAGTTAATGCAAAATGTTTTTACAGCAAAGTTTTATGAAAAAGCACAAATGGTTTGAGATGATGTGAGAATATTCCCATCATCGTAAAAAAAAAAAAAAAAAAAAAAAAAAAAAAAAAATGGCCTACTAGCAGTTATTGCCGCCGTTTTCCCAGCCAAAGATCCAAAGTTAATAATTAAGAGTTCATGTATACTCAGCTTTAGCATTGGTAAATATTACCTATTGTTGTATCAAAAGGTCAATACCCTTGTATTTCATGGCTTAAAAGAGGCCAAAAGACTGAATGGCTTGTATTTAAATTATGTTTGTGTCTTAGATATGTTTCCACATGTCATGCCCTCATTTGAGTTTATCATTCCTAAAAATAGATTGTGGACCCAAATCTCCCTGTACTGTAGTTCCTTCTACAGTATATTCCCTGTAGGAATATACTGTAGAAGGAAAGTTCACCTTTGCTTTTTGTCATGTTTGGGCACCATTCAGAAATGCATATCCTGCCTAACATCTCTTTTTTTTGTGGCAAAAAAAAAGAGGCAAAAAAAAAATTATACAGGTTTGAAATTGCATGTGGGTGAGTAAGTTATGAAAGAATTTGGATGAACTATCTCTTTAATCTTACTGTTAACATTTTGTGAAAACATGATCTTTTCATGAAAGCTATTTTGAGTGTAAAAATGTAACCAGAGCTGTTTAGCACGCATCTTCAACCACCTGGCAGCTACTTCCTCTAATAGAAGCTTTTAATCCAAAATCTGCACATTCTTTCAATCAAACACCTATACCGACAAAAACAGTCATTGCTCTATATATAGGTAAGATTTCTTAACGTGACCTTAGTGGACTAATTTGCATAGTCTGAAAACACCTTGTTTTGTTAAGAAAATTAAGGTAGAAGATATTTACAGCAATGATTCAGTCCAATAAAGAAAACAGGGTAAATTCTTGACCTTAGTACAACCAGGAAATGCCCATTGATGTCCAACTATGAACTAGAGCAGGTATATATTGTATCTTTAACATCTAACAAACACTACTTCAACAAAGTAACCAGCAGGTTGTAAAGCTTCAGTTAGGAAAGTTATAAAAAATAGTTTTGAATGATCATTTTATGACAGCAAAAGATATCTAAATGTTTTGTTATGCTTATGAATGTCTCACTAAAGATCACATGACACTAGAAGTGTGTTTCATCTGGTTATTGCATTTTGTACATTCTGACTTCTTAATTCAATACATGGAAATGTGTCAGTTTTAGTAGTAAAGTCATATAGAAACTGAAAGCAAACCAGTGGAAAAATCCAAAAATGTTTAGACAAGGAACAAAATGTTCATTCTTTTGTGCTGACTGAGGTTGGGAATCTGGATGGATTAAAAACCTCAACGTTACACAACAGCCAAGAGTGCAAATTGGAAAATTTGACAAATTCTTTGTCAGCAAAATAATGTGCTATATGGTTTAGGCTGGAGTTCATTCAGACATGTCATTATACTAAAACTTCAATAACAAAAGAGGCCATACATACAAAAAAGAAAAGAAAACAAAACTGTATATGTAAAAGGTTTATTGCCTCTGCAGGTTTGAAGCACTTTACAAAATTCATTTAAAAGTAAATGACATTTAGTATAGTAAAAAAAGCAAACATATCCCATAGGGAGTGCCACATATTTCTTCCACATAAATGAAAATCAGCACAGGCTGAGGAAATCAACCCATACAGGAGTAAATGTAAAAAAGCTTACATGATGTGTGCTTAGTAACTGATTGCTGTACACATATGAACATTAAAATAAGGTGATTTGAAAAGCCTGTTTAGGATTGAGACCACCAATGTGGAAAAAGGAAAAAGGGTAAATATAAACTGCACATCCCCTACTTTTACATCTGTTCTTCAAAGAATGAATAAAGACAGTTCCTACAAGGAGAATCTTGTTAAGTTACAAAACTGTAATGCCTACAGAATGTATATTCAGGGTATATTCACAGTTCAGTGGTATATATCAAACAGTGTTACAACTGAAGACTGCACATTGATCTGTCTCGAAGTGAGACGGATCGGCACGCACCACTGTGGGATGCCCATATGCAAACGCATTTGTTTAGGGCTAAGGCCTCCTGTTATCCATTGTTGTTGTGAAGGACCTTGCATTACAACATAGAAGTTAGTCCATTAAACTGTCAAGCAAGAGAACTTCACACAGCATTGGTGTTCTCCAGCATTGGTCTCCCAGCCTGTAATTCAGTGTCCTATAACAAAAAAAGAAAAACAAAAAATACAGTCAGGCTTTTTGGAAATGTTTCATGTACTATGACTAAACGTGTCAAACACAGGACCTTAAGCACTAAAGCTGTGCTCTAAAAGTATGTGACTGCAACTGGTGTAGGTTTACTTTTGCCGTGAGGACTATTCAAGGAATTTGGCTACTTCAGAAAGAGGTTTTACTTTACAATTAAAACGGTTTATTCAAATGGAAATAATAATAGTAGAAATGTATATAAAGAGATCATAAAATCTATTAATTTAGTGGACCATGGCAAAACTCAAACGTTGTCATTAAGGGTAATATTCTTGTAATTAAAAGAAGATCAAGTGCAACAGGTCTTGAAGCACATTTTAAGTTCATCTGTTTTTAGTGTAACATGTTGTCTCAAAAATGTGATGCTAATGCTATGAGATGCTGAATAAACAGTAAGACGCAGTGCAATGGTTTATGTTTACATAGAAAATCAATTTGAAAAAAAAATATTTTAATGTTTGTGTAGATTTTTTCTTTTTCTATGATGATTTGTATCATTTAGTGACAAAAGACTGATTACCGTGTTAGGCCGATGTCGTCTTCTGATCAGTAGGGTTAGAAGCAGGCTAGCAGCCAGTATAAGCGCTACTACCAATATGGGAACACTAATAGAGACAGCTGTGACAGAACTGCCTCCAGTTTGGCCTTTTGTTTCAGGGCTGTTCTTCATTTCAGACACTGGTAAAAGAGACATGTTATGAGAAATCAATGCCATCAATATCTGTACACTTCCACACATTACAGCTTACAATCCCAATTTGTGATACATTAAAATAATTAAAGAAACACAGGCAGAGTTTAGCTCAGAGCCTACATCATTATTTATACTTTAACACAACTCCAGTACTGTTTTTGTTCTTTAGTTTCTGATACCATTCAATAGATAAACTATTTTATTATGGCTGGTTGCACTGGAGATGATGACAATGCTGTTTTTGATATTGACAAAGGCTATTATCTGTTGGCAATAACTTTCGGTTCTGGTGCAGTGGCAACAATTTCGACTTCCTTTAGTTGTCATGAAAGTTCTGCTTTTTAGCAGTTTTTTCCAATCTGTTAGTTTCTTACACGTCATTATCTAAACCAGTCCTAGTAGACTACAGCTAAGCAGACTTGCATTTTGAAAAGGGAAGCACACTGAAAGTGTACAACAGGAAGAAGCTTGCTGTTTCCTTTTAAGATATTTACTATTAATCTGCTTGGATAAATAAATTCATAATTGGATAACTCACCTGTTAGGTTAACTTCTAATGACCTCTTAGACCAGACATTGCCACCAACACTGACTAAGGCATAAGAGGTGTACAGCCCTGCGTCTGTTGAAGAGACGTTGCGGAGCAGCAGGGAGCAGTTTCTCTTCTCCTTGTTTAGGAAGAGTTGCGTCCTATTTACGTAGGAATCATCGATGATGCTTTTGTCATGTGGATGAACATTCACTACTCTCTCACCTTTCTGCCATATCAGTTCTTTTGGGTCATTAGAACAGTTGCATGATAAAAGTACATCCTGTCCAACAAAGCCCTCCTCAGATTTCATCATTTGTCCCACTGCACAACCATCTACAAGAACAGTTAGAGACAGTACTCATCATAAAATATTCACAAACACTTTTTTACAAACACTGGAAAGTTCACAAACATTTCAAGAGGCAATATATATATATATATATATATATATATATATATATATATATATATATATATATATATATATACACACACACACACACACACACACACAATATATCACGATATCAGATATACCAAAAACTATAACTATATATGTATAACAGATTTTTTTATAGGTAAAGAAACACTAAAAAAAACACTCACTCATGATCAGCAGAAGTGTCAGCAATGCCAAGGTCTTCATGGTTGTCCTGGAGGAGAGAGAAAGCAGGTTTTGAGGTATGTGCTGCTGGAAATTCCCACGTTCGTAAACAACCAATACAAACTAGACTAATACATAAATACAAACATCTGCGCTTTGTCGTGGTTAGACACGATATCATTCGTTAAACATAAGAAGAAAAGAAGAAATCGATCTCCTAGAAGCTCAATGCATCAGTGAAATTTATTAGAAGACATCCTATTTCCCCCCCGGTCACATGAGAAAAAGAGCCAAACTTTTTATTTTTTTCCCCACAAAGACTTCGTCATCTGATCCTGTCTATGAAATCTCCTGTATGATTTAAAACCAGAGCAAACGCGAAACAATAACTTAGCCTAATTCAAACAAAACGCACTTTTGAGTCAAGAATCACTAAGCTGCAGATGACTAAAATCTGCAGCTAAATTTAAAAATAATATATCAAATATATATATAAACAAACAATGGATTAAAATCTGATCGGTAAAGAAATACATTTCAAATTAAAAGCATATTGTACTGCTTACCTTTGGTATATATTTCCGCTGCAGAAGAACCACGCGTGTCAGATCGCTTGAGAAAAGTGAAGTGAAATCGATGAATCACTCGTGAATTTCTTTTCTTTAAGACCCGCCTACTTCATCATCCCACTCATTCACCAAAAAAAAAAAACTGGAGGGGTGTGACTGAGTTCGCAGTTAGGCTAGTTGACAGTTACCTGAACGTGACTTAGAGCTTTATGGGTATGTTATTGCACCTGGATCAACACATGACTAGTCTAACTTGTTTGCTGCTTTGAACAGCCATAATGGAAGGGGAAAATCCAGACTGAACAAGATGAGTAGCAATATGAACCACATACTATGCATTATTGTGTTACTCCATCAGATGTCGCTACAGGTCCATTTCTAGGCCGTATTTACGTTCACTTTCCCACTTTTATTGTCCAGCTAATACGAGTTTGTTGATTACGTTGTCAAACTGTATGGAGTACGTTGACCGAAATATGTATCTTGCTGCTGCAGTTTCAGCAATATTTCACAAATGAATATCCATTGAAGATTCGAGCAGATATTGTAATCTAATACGCATGTATTCAGATTCAAAAATGATGCGACATTTGACACCACGTGTTTTCTTATGTATCAGTTGAGGGCTACGTGCCATTTCAAAATGTAGCATGGAGAATTGTCATGATTTGTGATTATATGGATTCAGAAGTTTTAGGGTCACCATGGTCACTATAAACAATCTTCAAAAATTTAGTATATAAAAAAAGTACATAGAGTTGGAATCACATGGGTGTGAGTAAATAAGGACTGAAATTTCAGTTTCTAATAATAACTATATGCCATATAAGTCCCAAAAGTACAGTTTGACTTAGTCTCTTATATCACATCATTAGAAACAAGTTTGAACAATTTTGAATCGTGTGTAAACAATGACAACTGTGCTTTAGTTGTGTTCAACTTTTGCCACTTGTGTTTAACATTTTGCAACACAAATGCATAACGGCAAAAGTGTTTAAGTGAATGAGAATGTGTTTAGAGTTTTGAAAAAAAAAAAAAAAAAAGTGCATGAGATTTGCAAATAGAGCCTAACCGCCTAAACTGCCTGAACTGCCATGTTAAAAGAAAGAGTGCTTTATTTGACAAATTGGTTTAAGTTATAGTGAAAATTTGGTTCAGAGTTTGGGGTTTAGTGTTTTAGCAATTCAGAAAAACTGTGATGTAAGTACTTTGTGTTGATCTCTGCCATAGCACAATAAAATGTGAATACATAAGAAAAATTGCATAAAGGAAAAAAAGTACTTACGTAGCACTAGTGTTTTAGCATGCTATGCCATTTCGTGAATCTGTCACAGCTTTTTTTTTTTCATAATTCAAATAAATTTCAGTTTAGTTGGAAATTACACATAATAAAAATATCCTGCTTATAAGTACTAGGCCTAGTTACTCTCACCTGTGTCATATTTCATCTCAAGCATTCTCTTCACTTCCCTTCAGTACACTATTGAATGTTTATTTCACTCTTTATTTAGATTTTTTTTCTTTCTAAACAAGTTATCTTTTTTTTTAAATGATAGTATTACATAGCTTAAGATTGAAAACTGGGACCACAGTAAAACAAATAATAGAAAAGGCATTTGAAAAGTTGCAAAAATTAATAAAGAAAACATTCTAACAGGTTTCCAAGTGTGTTGTACTGTGATTTTAAGGTGACTGTGGTCATCAACTTTTTTAAGCCCAAGATCCCTGACCTCGGCCTTTATGAAAGACAAGATCTACCTATTGAAGAATTGATAGGAAAAGGCAGCCCAGATTGTACTTCCAATTTCAGGCCTTATATTTAGTATTTTAAATATAGTATTTGTATTTTTTAAACAAATTTCTTGATAGTTTTTTTTTTTTTAATCAATAGGCATTTGAAATTAGAGGCAACTACTGCATTTTAATCATGATCCAAACAAAGATGCTACACACATGTTGCATGAGCAGTTATTTTTTATTTTCAATAAGATTTACAGGATTTAAAGGAACAAACAGAACGGTCTGACTTTAGCTTTGTGAAATTATGCTACATCATGAAACAAAAACAGCAGAAAGTCTGAATGATACGCAATTTCACTCTCTGACAGCAGGTGGCGCTTATGGAACAGCAGTGATACAGTGTTTCCTTTCTGCTGTAAACAATACTGCGCTTATAAATACTACTGTATACCGAGGTAAGAGGAGAAGAAAATGCCATTGCCAACTAAACATTTCTCAAGTTCCCTATAACAAAAAGAAAAAAAAGTAATAAAAAGCTGATTAAAAACAACCACCTGGTATTTTATTATTTTAGCAGAATTGTTGTACATGTATATGAAATTTTAAATTTGATTTAAAAATTTTATGCAACATAATTCATTACATTTATATAGCGCTTTTCTAGGAACTCAAAGCGCTTTACATTGTGAGGAGACATCACATAAAAGCTACATTTATTAATTTATTTTACTAAACATATGCGGAGTCTGTGGACCCCCTGGTCCACTTCTGGAAAATGTGTTGGTATTATATTTTCAGACACTGTAGGAAGAAAAGGGCAATATCTAAGTCAACAATGTCATCACTATCTGTCAACGATCAACTACTACAATGTACACTGCCACACATTACAGTTTAAAACGTGAAATATATAAAAATAATAAACACAGGCAGCATTATGTTCTAGTGATTTCTCTAATTTAAATTTAGACAACTCACCTGTTAGATTAATTTCTAATGACCTCCTTGTCCAGACATTGTCACCAACACTGAATAAGGCATGAGAGGTGTACAGCCCTGCATCCGCTGAAGAGACGTTGCAGAGCAGCAGGGAGCAGTTTCTCTTCTCCTTGTTTAGGAAGAGTTGCGTCCTATCTACGTAGGAATCATCGATGATGCTTTTGTCATGCGGATGAACATTCACTAGTTTCTCACCTTTCTGCCATATCAGTTCATTTGGGACATTCGAACAGTTGAATGATAAAAGTACATCCTGTCCAACAAAGGCCATCTCATTAGATTTCATCATTTTTCCCACTGCAGAACCATCTACAACAATAAAATAAAATTTTACATACATGTACAAAACAATAGGCATACTCATCATAGCAAATACTCAATTTCGCTCTGTCTGGAGCATATTCAGTGTATCAGAGATTATATATTTGATGATCTCCCATCCTGATTTTTTTTATGTTTTTGTATAGATTTCATACAATTTTTTATGTTTCTGAATAGCTTTATTCGTTAAAAAAATATATACTTTTGATTGTTGGTCTGGTCACATTCTGTTATACATTTTTTTTTTTTTTTTTTTATTGAAGGGGGATAAGTTACTCAGTGCCTATCAGCACAACCAGATTTTAAGTTTAAGGGAGCAATTACTTTTCCACATGGGTGATAGGTGTTGGATAACTTTTTTGCTTCAATAAAATGAATTGAATTGAATGAATGAATGAATGAATGAATGAATGAATGAATGAATGAATGCAATAGTTTACTCGGGTTGGCTTTGTTTTATGCTGAATTTTGTCTGAAGATCTAAATTTATTCTATGACTTACATACAGGCATATGAATATTTAATTATTTAATTGCCCACATGCACCTATGAAAGCAAATGTAAGTATTTCTCACAATTAATCTCTAGGTTTTAATGAAAGCCAAGATGTCTATGTACATCTGATTCTTGGAAATATTAAATAATAACCCCATTAATTACAATAAATGTTAAATTTAAAAATAATAATGTTATCACGACGTGTCGCTTGGGTCCTTCTGTGCAATATAATTTAAGGGTCTAATTTTACCTGTTTACTTAAAAATAAAAACTATAGATTTTACTCTACAAATCCAAAAATACATATGTCCACAGATCCCTCATGAACAAATAGACAAAAACAACTCTGATATTCAGCATAAACAATGTCAGCTATTTTCCAGAGACACAAAATTAGATCAGTCAACCTAAAAACTGTTTAGAACAGGGTTCCTCAAATCTTACCCTGGAGGGCCAATGCACTGCAGTGTTTAGCTCCAGCCCTGATCAAACTCACCTACCTGTGATTTTCTAATGATCCTGAAGACATTGATAAGCATGCTCAGGTGTGTTTGATTAAGGTTACAGCTAAACTCTGCAGTAAAGTGGATCTCGTGCCCAGATTTGAGAACCCCTGGTTTAGACTGACTAACTCTCACAAATGTTGATATTCAGACTAAATAACAAAATGAAAAAAATAGCATAGCCATTCATTAAAAATGCTGAGAAGAGACGTTTGTGCCATCTATGGTCAAGAGAAAAAAACTAAGAATGATTCCCTGTAAGATCATTATAACAACGACAACAACAAAAGGCTTGGTTCGCTAAAGCAGTTCTTCTCAGGGGACCCCAACCACTACATATGTTGTATGTACCCCTCATTTAACACACCTGATTTAACTTATCAGCTCATTAGTAGAGAACTGAGTGTGACCTATGAGTGAGATATACAAAATGTGCAGTGGTTAGAGGTTCCCAGGACAGGCTTGAGAAACACTGCTCTAAAGGTAAAAGACAACTCAATAGTTTTAACAGTCAAATTAAATTAAGTGTACATGTATGGATAAAACCAGACTATATTACTGTAAAATAATGTTACTAATTTATTTCTAATCTGTAGAGCTGCAATTATAGTTTCATTTGTAGTTGTTTGACACTGTGATCCATCAACATACAGACTCACTCATGATCAGCAGAAGTGTCAGCAATGCCAGGGTCATCATGATGTCCAAGAGGATAGAAATGTTGAAGTATGAGCTGCTAAAAACTAGTAACTTCTCAAATAATAAAAAAGAGAACCTAATGACCTGTGGGCAATATTTCCGGTTGCATAACGGAACACAACTTTGTTTCCGTATTTAACCACTGTTTGACGCACTTACAGAATTCCGCGAACCGCTCAACTTACTCCGGATGTAACCGAGAAGTTTATGCTTTTATAATTTTCAGTTTGCCTACCTGAAAGAGACTTACAACTTTATAGGTGGTAGGCTTACATAACATGCATGCATTAGCACATGACTAGCCTGACGTGTATAGGCTACTGTTTTTAAGCAACGTTTTCGGGTGAAAAAAAAAAATCACCAGACTGGACAAATAAATCTAAACATTTCAATGATTTGTTGCGTTAATACCATTAGATGGCGCTGGAGGACTTTTAGTTCCCTTAACAAGCAATTTTTTTCTACTCCTTTTCTCTGTAATTGCCCACGAAATAAGAGTTTTGACCCTGTTGTCACAACCACAAGACCACACTTTGGAAGCCTGAAAGGCTCTGACTTTGACTTTAGTTACAGACAGGAGCAATAATGATAGGGCAGACATTTTCGCCATGCAGATAGGCTACTTTTAATATAGCAAGATTGACAAATATGAATCATATTTATTAAACACCACTCCTGTACAAGGTGTACAATTTCTTATTATTTCGATAATTCAGGCATTTAGCCTGTTTTGGATCTTAAATTTTAGCTGGACATATAGCCTATTACAAATGAATTTCTATAGCGATTGAAATAATGTGGCCCCACTTATAAACATCCTTGATCTAACTGGGGAGAGGTTGTGAAGCTACTAAAACTTTAACTCATGCAATGGCCACACGGCTTTAGTTATTATTTCTAATTCTTATTTCAATAGCTATAAACAGGTGTGTTACACTAATACAAATCGAACACTATTAGGCTTAGCGATTGGTCCTGCTTGCTGTTCATTCACTCAAATGTTTTAATGTATCGGTCAAATTCTGCGGTTTCCTCACTGACCACCTCCAATCTTCAACTCCGAGTCCACTCTCTTCCACACTTCTCCAGACGTGTGGTCAGCTGACTTTCACTGGAGCAGCGGTGTGCAGTCGCGCATTCTCATTTCTCACAAAGCACAACCAGCACAGACGACAGAGGAACTCGGAGCTGAAAATCACGACAGAAAAACCCTGATCCGCTCAGGACCTTTATCCACCAGGACGTGCTACGTTTGGGAACACGGCCATGGGTATGGACCGTACGGTATTCCTGCTGTTAATGCTGACGACTCTGTCGCTTGCCATCGAGGTAAGTGATTGTGTAATGGAGAAGGAGCTCGATTCTCCTCCATGCTTTAAAGGATGGCCTGGGAGCGAAGGGGAAAAACGCAAAGCGAGAGCGGATGCAGACAGACATTTTGAGCGCTGCGGGATAGTCAGTGGCGTATTCTAGCAGGATAATGGTTCTTTTTAATGCAATGGGATTTCTTTGCCATCGGTGTTTTAAATCAATTAAAAAAGTGTTGGGTGGAGGCTACTGGTGCAGCAGGATCGCCCGGTTTACACAAATATTAGGCATAACGGGCGAACTGTATCGCGTGAAAGTGATACATATCATTGAGAAAAGACGTCTGACATCTTTATAGGAAAGCAGTTTTAATATTTGGTAAGATAGTCATCTGCTCACCTTCATATGAAAACATCACATTCGAAGGACGTGCTAATTAAGAATTGCACGGTGGAAAATGTTGCTGTGGCGGTTTTCTGTCGCTTTACCCGTGATGTTTTTATGTTAGAGCAAATAAATATGGATCAGAGGAACATTAACTCGTGTCATGCAGATGCGGCTGGTGAAATCTTGTAAACACAGTGACTGACAGCTCTTTGAGGAACGCAGTCCCTCACCACTTGCAATACATTTTTATACACAAAATAAAGAAACATAAAACCTGGTTTGCAAGATTGCAGTGCTCCATTTTGGGCGAATAAATGCTGTGGCAGCAATCCGGCGGCCCTCCTGAAGCATTTGAGCATCAGAGGAAAATCATTCCTCCGCGGCGCCTTTGCGCATCTAATATTCACAAGCGTGTTTTATGAAGGATTTTGCTTTGTTATCTGGGCATGATTGTTAAAATCCGTAAATGATGTGGGACTGGTTCATGATGGAGATATTTTGGAAGGAATGTAAGAAAAGATGTTAGTTGACAGAAGCAAGATGGCGTCAGTGAACTGCAGCTGTTCCCTGTTATTTTTTTATCCAGGCAAAAATCTGCTCTGGATGAATTTAACCTGATTCTCGCGCTCACAGACACTGTTAATGCATTGCATGCACAGATTATTTTAATGCTGGTACATGCATATTAAGTTTAAGTCTTTATTGACACCCAATAAGTTTAAACACATAACAGAGATATTTAATTTTATATTGCATTTCCTTAATATAGGCCTACACGTGATGTTGTTAAGAGTATGTTAATATATGGTTTAAGCCCATATGTGGTACCAATATCAGGGTGCAAGTAAGAATCAGTGCTTTGGGGACAACAAAAAAAGTGTGTGGAGAGGGGAATGTCTAAAAGTGTGTAAATATAAGTCAATATTACAAATATTTCAACATTATTGTTTCAGTAATCATGAAATATCCAATGCTAATTGGTGTGTATTAGTTACCAAACAGGCCTTCACAAAGAAAATTAGGTCACTATTGTGTTTATGAAGATACCTGATCTTAGTATATGATTCCCCTCAGGTTATTTTGAGGGGAACCAGTTTGTAACATTATAGAAGTATTCTTTTTAGGTTTCATTTTTAAAAACCATAAATTAATGCTCCTCCGAACCAAAAAAAAATTGTTAACTGGGACACTGCTCAAGCTTTGTCTGCTTGGATCAGTATTAGATAATGTATCACCAAAACAAATAGGCTAGATACTGTCATTGTTTTTCACATTATTATTGATTCTTATGCCACAATTACATCACAACAACTGTATGAAATCAAATATATGGGTTTTAGTCCATGTGTGTTAGCTTTGAGGTCATCTGCTACTGCATTCCTAAACATTCACTAAATTCAAAATTGTGTAAAAAAAAAAAAAAAAATGGCTTATTGTGGTAGGCATCTGAAAAAAAAGAGTTTTGATCAGAAGAATATCTTTAGCAATTCCTTTTAAAAATGGACCCTTTGTAAGACATTATATAATTTGCACACTGACTGCTGCAAGCAGACCCTCAAGCTTTTTCCATTAGAGGTGTCATTTGTATGTAGTGTGCCAAAACAAGCTTTGAGAGTTTGTGTTGTCACCTCTTTACTGGTCACCTTATGGTAAACAAGCCATTTTTCCTGAAAGCTCTCTTGCTTAGTCTGCTTATAATTAGTAAACCTGTTTTCAGTCAGCTTCCATCTGAAAAAGGGCTTCCTTTGTTTGACTGGGAAATGTCAGTGGAACATGTAATCATGGTCAGTTTTAAATTATGTCTTTGGGTGGTACAAAAAAAACTACCTCATTGATTTTGACAACCTTAAAGATTAAGCCAGAGCTGAATGGCTCTTGAACGCTGCACATTTCATTTTGATAGATGCACTAATGTGGATCCTGAGCTGCTATGACAACCTGGCTGAGACACTCATTGGGGATATTGATATTCGCAGATGATTAGCTTTTTACGAATGGTTCAGTGGCTGTGTCAGTATTAAAGCATTTCATACATCATGCATTGACAGCACTATTGTAATAATCCAATCTAAACAGTACATGTAAACTGATCTATAGCTGATATTCTACAGCTCATTGCAGTAGTTAAGACCATTTTGTGTCTAACACATAGTTTTCCTAAAGAGCTAACTACTGTACTGCGGCCAGCATAATTACAGTATTCTGTTTTTAATTGCCCTACAGCAGAGGGATGTGTTATTGCACTGTAACCACCAAACCATTTGTTAAAAGGTTAAAAAGAACAAAACATTTCAAGACAGAATCTATCTATCTATCATCTATCTATTTAGTGAGACTGATGCATATTTTAGGCAGCTGGCTATAGCAGCACTTCCCCTGTTTGTTACCCAGAACAAAAGGGGGAAAACACAACAGTCGCATAATTCCTCATGCTCAGTTGAACAGACTGGGTGGGTCTGGTTGTAAGGAACCTTTGTGACACTGGGTCGAGGCCAGGCCAAAGACACAAAAGAGGACAGCCATTATTCTCTCTCTCTCTCTCTCTCTCTCTCTCTCTCTCTCTCTCTCTCTCTCTCTCACTCACTGTTTCTGAATTGACTCATTTTGTCATTACAAATATGTTTTTCTTTAGTCTTCCACTAATTTTCAGGACCTCAAAAACTCTTTTACCCCGAACACATACTTCTTTCTCATTTATTTATCTTTTCTTTTCTTATTTTAAAATATCTTCCCATCCACTTCAACAGATTAGATTGTATTTAAAACAAATACTCCTTAGTTACCATATTTCCATGTGGGAAATTAATAGAAATGTATAGCCTACCATTCAAAAGTTTGGGGTTCGTATTTTTTTTTTCTAAAGAAATTAATACTTTTATTCAGCGAGGATCCATTAAATTGATCAAAAGTGAAGGTAAAGACTTATATTGTTAGAAAAATGTAAATGAAAAATGCTGCTCTTTTGAACTGTTTTCAGTATTGATAAACTAAATGTTACTTGAGCAGCAAATCGGAATATTAGAATGGATCATGTGACACTAAAGTACTGACTGCTGAGTAAAGACTGGAGTAATGGCTGCTGAAATTCAGCTTTGCCATCACAGAAATAAATTATATTTTAAAATATATTAAAATAGAAAACAGTGCTTTTAAATTGTAATAATATTTCACAGTATTACTGGTTTTCCTGTATTTTTGATCAAATAAATTCAGCCTGGGTTCACATATTAGAGGATTCTTTCAAAAACATACAAAAACCTTACGGACCCCAAACTTTTGAACTGTAGTGTATAAACAGTATATGCTTATAATATATACTTATGTAGTATGCAATATTTTATTGAATACTATGAGATGTCTTCAAAGACTTACAGTACTTACCCCCTAAAAGCTTTTGTATGATTTGAACACTAGCAACAACAGCATAAATAAAGCCGGTAAAAAGCACAATAATAATCCTATAACAGCCACCAATAATAATAATAATAATAATAGATTTTATTTATAATGCACTTTATATTCAAACAGAATCCTAAAGGGCACCACATAATTTGTTCACGTCACAGTGCATGCTAGGAACTCACAAACCCAACACTGTTCAATATTATGTGTTTAAGTAGTCGACTCACTGTTTGGCTAGTTAAGACAACATTTGGTGCAATATTGTTATTGTTAACATGTTTGTGTGTTATTCAAAGTAATTTCCTTGTATCAGTAAATCAAACAATACTGAAGCCTGTCCCAGTGGACTTCACGGAGCATGTTTTGTGGACATTGTAATATTTAGTACTCTAGTTAGATGAGTAAACCTGCTGTTATCTACATCTATCAGATGCTCATAATCACATTGACTATTTGCTGAATCCCTGTTCTTCCAATCACATTTGCTGTTTTTCCTCTTTGCATTATCATCCTGTCTCTGTCTATAAGTCATATTGTAATTAGGACAGTCATTCAATAAAATGAGATCTGGTTATTTCAGTGATATG
This sequence comes from Cyprinus carpio, assembly GCF_018340385.1. Classification (NCBI taxonomy): domain Eukaryota; kingdom Metazoa; phylum Chordata; class Actinopteri; order Cypriniformes; family Cyprinidae; genus Cyprinus; species Cyprinus carpio. Next base: position 20,066,180 of record NC_056580.1, on the reverse strand, counting down.
CTGATTAACTAATCAAGTTAATCACAGTTGATTGTATGTATCAATATTTGGCTAGAAATGCCCCCCACATGAAGACAGCTGTAGATCATAGGCTTATGTGATAATGGTTCCTCATGTTACCGCTGATTGTGCTGTTGGCAGGTGCCATCGGATGACTCAGTGGGCCTGTTGGCGGAGCCCCAGGTGGCCATGTTTTGTGGGAAACTCAACATGCATATCAACATCCAGAGTGGCAAGTGGGAGCCGGATCCAACTGGCACCAAGAGCTGCATCAGCACCAAAGAGGGCATCCTTCAGTACTGCCAAGAGGTAATGAGAAAAAAGAGATATAAACTGAGAATGAGTTTTGCTGCAGTGTCTGTGTTACTTGTCAATAGCTTACACAGTTTGGAAAACATTATTGTATCATGACTACTTTAGTAATTAAAGTCAATTATATAATGGCAATCACAGTAATTAATAGCCAAGGGCCTTCTGAGTATTACATAAGCATGTCAAGTTCTATTAAGTGGTTGAGTTGTTCAACAGCTGATGATTTTATTTAGAAAGCTGTGTGGCCGATAGCCATATATATAAATAATATAATATAATATGCCAATAACATTCAAAGGTTTAGAGACTGTAAGATTTTTTTTAAAAGAAATTAATAATTTTTTTTAGCAGTGGTGCATTAACTTGATCAAAAGTGACTGTAAAGATATTTATAATGTTACAAAAGGTTTCTATGTAAAATAAATGCTGTTCTTTTGAACAGAAATTCCTGAAAAATATTTTCAGTTTTAACAAAAACATACGCAGTACAAATGCTTTCAGTATTGATAATAATAAAAAATGTTTCTTGTGCAACAAATCAGCATATTAGAATGATTTCTGACATTAATAAATTACATTTTAAAAGATATTAAAACTGAAAACCGTTCTTCCAGATTTTAATAATATTTCACAATGTTGCTGTTTTAACTGTATATTTGATCAAATAAATGTAGCCTTGGTAAACATAAGAGACTTATTTCATAAACATTAAAAAAATATACAGTCCCCAAAACTTTGAATGGTAATATATTTTTTTTTAAATAAGAGTGCATAGTACATACAAATATCAAAATTAAATGTTTATTTTATGAAATATATACTGACAATTTAGTCAAAAATATTTTAAATCTAAATAGACCCAGTTTACACATTCCTGGTCTTATTGTGCAAAGAGGAATTTCTAAATATAAAACTAAATATCAGTATAACTATACTGTATTACTAATTAAATATCAGCCATAAAGTTTGAGGTTTTGGTTGTGAGAGAAAACAGACTGAAAATGTGAACAGAAACAGTTCTTTTTTTGAGGAGTAATTGGAATTAAATATCGCAGACTCTGATGGGGGGTGGGGGAAGTGATTTAAAATAAAGCCACAAATTTTCATTTATGCACATCACTATTGTTTATATTTTCTACATTCTGATATGAATTCTGACTTCCCAATGGTTAAAATCAAGGGATCTTTTTTTTCATCATATAGCCTATTTTAGTTGGAACTAGGTCAGATTATGAAAGTAAAATGGGTTGCCAGTGGCTTTTCTGTTTTCTGTTCAACAACATCGGGTAATTGTACCCTGACTTGACTCCCACAGGTATACCCAGACCTCCAGATCACTAACGTAGTCGAGGCCAACCAGCCCGTCAGCATCCAGAACTGGTGCAAAATGGGTCGTCACCAGTGCCGCAGTCACACGCGCATTGTGGTCCCCTACCGCTGCCTGGGTACGTACATGTGTTTACAAGGCTATCCTTCAACGTGATGCTTACATCAGAGTGCTCCGCCACTCCTGGGGTATTAACCTGGATTTGTGGGACATTAAACTAATGCTTTTAACGTGTTTGTTGTGTGATTTCCTATCATCCTTCTGCATCAGATAAGATGAGATTCATCAAAATGCAATAAGGGTATCAACATTTGCTCAGGATATTTTACCCTGCAATAAACACATATCAGCAGAAATCTATATGAGCATCAGGGGCCCGTTCTTTGTACGTTGTTTACTCATTTATCTGGATTTGATTGTTGACGATTTGGCATAATCTTGAATCACTTGGTTCTTCAAAGCTCATCCCGGAGTTGGTGTCATAGCAACAGGTCCATAAGCTTAAACCTGCTCAGGAGTAGACTTATTTCATGTAAACAGGATTAGATTGCATCTTTTTAAACAGAACTGATCCTTGGAATCTGTCCGCTACCACTGCTAGTTTCTTACAAGAGTATCATACTGATCCAGGGACAATAATTTAAAATAATATTCATTTAAAAATTAGTTTAAAGATAATATAATATAATAATATTGTGTAGTCCATAATAGCCTACTATAGACACTTTTACTCACTGAAATATTTATTCGTCATAAAATTATTACTTCATTATTGTATATCACATGCTATACTGATAATGTAGATTTGTGCATTAATTTGAGTGATGACAGCTATTATGGGAGTGGCTTGATGGGCAGGAGATGCAGATAACATGATCCTGACCCTTAAGAAACTTTCATTAATGCTGTCACATAACAAATCTGTCCAAATATTAAATTAAATGAATAGCTAATTACTACATTGACATAAAAATGTAAATACTGTACAAATATTATAAATCGCGAATCTAAATAATTTAATCTTAAAATAAAATAAATAAAAAAAGTGCACATTTCATTTATCTATTATAACATTTATGTAGTTTTGTTCGCTTGGCTGTTTCCTTAGAAAAGTCCAGAAATTTATAAAGTTTTTCATCAGGTGTCTTTTTTAATTATATGATGTCATTACGTTGCCGTCTTGCCGCCATCCAATAGCTGCATTGCTGATCATGGTTTCGAGTATCGACAGATAGCCCCTTTTAAACCAAACCATGAACACGCAATTATCTTAGTTAATTCAATCCAGCCATACCAATCATCAACAACAGGTGCGTTCGAAGAACCGAATTAGCGTGATGATATCATCTTGGATGTGACATTTCATCTCGGATGTAATAAGTGACGTACGAAGAATGGGCCTCTGGTGAGCAAATGTTTGTTTTTGTTTTTCATTAGTTGGGGAGTTTGTCAGTGATGCCCTCCTCGTCCCAGATAAGTGCAAGTTCCTGCACCAGGAGCGAATGGACATGTGCGAGAGTCATCTGCACTGGCACACAGTGGCCAAAGAGGTCAGAGGTCACACCACATGACATTTACAAATTCACAAAGTTTTAAAGCCACATGGAGCTGTAATTTGTACTAGAACAAGCCAGATCAAGCCAGATTTAATGGATCTCGATCTTATATGCTTCTGAACAGATATTTGTTTTTGTTAACTAGAAACACCCAAATGTATCAATTCTATTTGCATGTTAAATAATGGTGTAGGCAGATTATGACTGAATAAGATGTATAATTCATCTCTATCTAACCCACGAGAGCGTTCTACTTATAGCTCTATGATGACTCAGCACCTTACACCTCTCTCGCTTTCATTCTCCTTCGCTTGTTCCCTGTGGCTGCCCCTCTGCAGTCCTGCGGTGATCGTTCCATGAATCTCCATGACTACGGTATGCTGCTGCCGTGTGGCATCGACCGTTTCCGTGGTGTAGAGTTTGTGTGCTGCCCTATGGAGGAGCAGAAGGAGTCAGACAGCGAGGAGCAGGAGGAGGCCAACTCAGATGTGTGGTGGGGCGGCGCAGAGGCCGAGTATACCGACAGCAGGTACACAAACACAAGTACAAAATACATTTCTATATCAATATATGAAAGTGGCCAAAAATATATGAGGAAATACAAGTGACTTATTGTAAATATATTTTAAAATCTGTATTAGCAATTAATTTTTGGCCCTTTTTTGTCATTTTAATAATATAATAATATAGGTAACACTTAAGGATAGGGACAAATTCTCACTATTAATTAGTTGCTTATTTTCATGCATATTACTAGCATATTGATTGTTTATTAGGACTTGTAAAGCACATATTTTGCATGACCATATTCTACACGCTTAATCTTACCCAAAACCTAACCTTAACAACTACCGTAAGTTGTAGTTTATAATGAGAACTGGACCTTAAAATAATGTATGACCATAATATAATATAATATATAAATAATATAAATATATCTAATAAAATGAAATAGAAATATCTTACTGTTTTTGCCATATGTGATATTTGTGCTTTAATTGAAGAATATCTAGTTCACATGACAAACTTGCTTGTTTGATCAATGACTAAGAAATAAATATTTTCTATGTTAATAAAACATAATAAATATGTTCTATAAATAAATATTTCACACTCATATTTAACGTTTTTCATGTTTAACATTTTTCACAATTCTAGAAATCAGTTCATTTTCTGGTTTAAATTATATTTTGAATCCCATATTTTCGGCGTAGTCTCAGAAATGTATATGTCATGATCTTTATTCATTTTTGCATTACAGCGTACTGAGAGAACAGGCCCCGACCAAACCTGAGCCTGCAGTGACTGAGGATGATGAGGATGTCAACAACGAGGAAGATGATGTCTGGGACAACGATGAAGATGGTGACGGTGAAGATGATGAAGACGAGGAAGATGACGATGAAGACACTGATGAACAAGACACCAGTGAGCAGACCTCCAACGTTGCCATGACAACCACCACCACTACCACAACAGAGTCTATAGAGGAGGTTGTGCGAGGTGAGATTTCATCTGTTGACATTATACATTTTCAGTGGTACATTTCCAAACATTATGACTACAACTATTAATACTGAGATTAATAATGAGATCATGTGGCATTTCAAGACATGAAGTTTGAACCATCATTGTGTAGTTCCTTGAGCATGAGCAAAAAGTTACAAATGAACACTTAAACAAATCCACTGAGTGTCTCTTCCCATTAGCGGTATGCTGGGCCCCTCCTCGGTCAGGGCCATGCCATGCCAAGATATCCCGCTGGTATTTTGTGGCACAGACGGGCCGATGCACCCCCTTCATGTTTGGGGGCTGCGGGGGTAACCGCAATAACTTTGAATCAGAGGAGTACTGCATGGCTGTCTGCAGCAGCAGTGTGTGTAAGTCCAGATGTCTCCCGAAAGGAAGTCCATCTCTCCGCTAATCAGCACATCGTCTCTTTCTCACTTTCTTCGCATCGTTTGTGCCAAACTCACAAGCTCAGCAGATGGCTGGATGCTTTAGCACGCATGGATTACAGGTCTCTGTGAGGTGACTGTATAGGCAGAGCATCTTGTTCTTTTACTTTAACCTTCTGCTGTCTTTTCTGAGCACACTGAGCACTGGAACTTTTCTTTAACTTTTTAACTCTCCATCTGTGTCTACAGCACCATTGTAAATAAAATAATATTATTGTGATATACAAATGGGTATAGGGCTGAGTGGTGTGAGACTAGTTAGTTTTACTGTTTTGATACTGTTCTGACTTTTTTAACAAGTGTTAGATTATAGGAAGCTGTTTGGGCACTGTAATTAATATATGTGTGTGTGTGTGTGTGTGTGTGTGTGTGTGTGTGTGTGTGTGTGTGTGTGTGTGTGTGTGTGTGGGTGTGTGTGTAATTCTTCAAATGAGTTTTGTAAAGTGTATAACTGGATTATACAAGAATAGGCAAAAGAGAATGGTCATTTATAACAATATATAAATACACTGTGAAACTTAATTTTATAAAAATTGTTTTGCTTTTATTTTTAATGTTTCTTTATGAAGTTTGACATGCTGAAGATGAAAATCACATGACGTTTTGTGTATCATTAACAGTGCTCAAAACTAAAAAAATTGTCAGAAAGAGCTTTATTGCCAAGTATGTTTGCACATACAAGGAATATGTTGTAATGTCACAAGCTTGCAGTACACGGAGACAACACACAGATAATAAAAATAAAATGTGAATTAAAATACGCATGCATAAATATAAATTAACCACAAAAAAATAATAAATTGTACGTACATGTGTGCTATAGATAGAATAGGAATAGAACAGAATAAAATAAAGTTGCAGGGATATACTAGGATTTAGGGTGATAAATGTGTTTAAGGTTATTGCACATACTTTAATTGCACAATGGGAGAACATTAACTGTTCATGAGGTAGATTGCACTGGGGAAGAAACTGTTCTTGTGCCTGGCTGTCCTGGAATTTGATGCTCTTTAACGCCGACCAGATGGCAAAAGTTCAAAAAGGAGATGGCTTGGATGTGATGGATCCAGAGTGATTTCTGAGCCCTTTTCCTCACTCTGGATGTATACAGTTCTTGGAGGGTAGGCAGGGGAGCACCAGTAATCCTTTCAGCAGTCCGAACCATTCTCTGAAATCTTCTGGTGTCTGATTTTGTAGTTGAACCAAACCAGACAGTTATTGAGGTGCACAGAACAGACTCAATGACGGCTGAGTAGAACTGCTTCAGCAACTCCTGTGGCAGGTTAAACTTCCTCAGTTGGCGAAGGAAGTACAACCTCTGCTGGGCCTTTTTAACAATGGAGTCAACGTGAATGTCCCACTTCAGGTCCTGAGAGATGGTGATTCCAAGGAATCTGAAGGACTCCACTGCAGCCACAGTGCTGTTCATGATGGTGAGTGGGGGGAGTGCAGGGGGCTTCCTCCTGAAGTCCACCATCATCTCCACTGTTTTGAGCGTGTTCAGCTCCAGGTTGTTAAGACTGCACCTGATAGCCAGCTCTTTAACCTCCTGTCTGTAAGCACTCATCTCCGTCCTGGATGAGACCGATGACTGTAGTGTCATCTGCAAACTTCAGCAGCTTGACAGAGGGGTCTTTAGAGGTGCAATTGTTGGTGTACAGGGAAAAGAGCAGAGGGGAGAGAACACAACCCTGAGGGGCGCCAATTCTGGTGATGCGGCTGTTGGATGTGAATTTACCAATTCTCACTAGCAGTTGCCTATCTGTCAGAAAGCTGGTGATCCATTGACAGATAGAGCTAGGAAAGAGAAATGGGTCAGTTTGGTCTGGAGGGGTGTTGGGATGATGGTGTTGAAAGCAGAGCTAAAGCCCACAAAGAGGATTTTCATGTAAGACCCTGTTTTGTCCAGATGTTGCAGGATGAAGTTCAGTCCCGTGTTGACTGCATCATCCACGGATCTGTTTCCTCAGTAAGCAAACTGCAGGGGGTCAAGTAAGGGTCCAGTAATGTCCTTCAGATAAGCCAACACCAACCTCTCAAATGTCTTCATGACCACAGACGTTAGGGCAACATGTCTGTAGTCATTAAGTCCTGTTATCTTGGGTTTCCAGTAATCTGTTGAAGATCTGTGAGAAGATGGGGAGCCAGTTGGTCGGCACAGGTTTTCAGACATGCTGATGTCACACCATCTGGGCCTGGTGCTTTTCTTCTCTTGTTATTTCTGTAGACCTGACGCACATCATCTTCACTGATCTGAAACGTAGGAGTGGGGGAGAGGGGGGTTGCAGGTTGTGTGGAGAGATGTTCAGAGCTACAAATCTACAGTAAACTCATTCAGGTCTTCAGCAAGTTGTTGATTGGCCTCAGTGCGGTGGGATGGTGTCTTGTAGTTGGTGATGTCTTTCAGGCCTTTCCACACTGATGCAGGGTCGTTGGCAGAAAACTAGTGTTCTAGCTTTTTAGCATAGTTCCTCTTGGCCACTCTAATTTCCTTATTCAGTGTTTCTTGCCTAATTGTACAAGACTCTGTCCCCCCCTTTTGTAGGCGTTCTCTTTGGCCTGACAAAGATGACGAGGTTTTGCTGTAAACCATGGCTTATCATTGTTGAATGTTAAATGAGTCCTGGTAGGGTTGCACATGTGTTCACAGACACTGATATATGATGTTACAGTTTCCTTGAGCTCGTCCAGATCGTTGGTAGCAACTTCAGAAACACTTCAATCAGTGCAGTCGAAACAGGCTTGTAATGCCCAGTGGTTTCGTTGGTCCATCTCTTTACAGACTTTACTACAGGTTTAGCAGATAAGTTTATGCCTGTAAGTCAGTGTAAGATGATCCAGGCAGTGGTCAAAGAGTCCTACAGCTGCTCATTGGATGGAGCGATATGCATTCTTTATTGTGGAGTAACAATGGTCCAGTATATTACTGGTGGGACATGTAACTTGCTTTCTATATTTTGGCAGTTCACAGCAAAGATTTGCTTTATTAAAGTCCCAGAGAATGATTAAAACTGAGTCCGGCTGTTTTTGCTCTGTGTCTGTTATTTGAACAGCGAGTTTCTGTAAAGCCAAGCTCATGTGCGTTTGCGGAGGAATTGTAAACACTTACGAGAATATACGAGTGAAACTCTTGCTGCAAATAGAACGGATAACAGTTAATGAAAAGCGCTTCTAGATCGGAACAGCACATCGGAACAACACTTTTACATCTCTACACCACCTTTCATTGATGTAGAAACATGTCCTGCCGCCACGCGGTTACCCTGTTGATTCTGCATCGCGGTTCGCTCTGAACAGCTGGAAGCTCGGCAGATTTAACGCGCTGTCTGGAATGGCGTCATTCAGCCAAGTTTCCGTGTAACACAGACCAGCAGAGTGTGAAAAATCCTTATTTGTCCGGGAGAGCAGAAGTTGTTTGTCCGTTTTGTTGGGTAGAGAGCAGAGATTCGCCAGATGGATGCTAGGCAGCGCGATAACTTATACAAGTTAATCTCTTACTACTCATACATAAAAATGACATGATACTTGCATATTAATGAGCTAACAACAGTTTAACATAAAGAGTTACCAAAAGTGAATGGTCCAAATCTTCAAAAGTGTACGTTAGATGATTTTTGTGTTTTATGACTAGTCCCACAATGTCCTGTAATGCTCCAGAAAGCACAAGGATATTCCAGAATGTTACAGAAAATTCTAGAATGTTCCATCCTTGCAAAAACAAATTATCTTTAAATATATATATTTTTTTTTCTAGATGGAAATGCTCTCCATATTGTAGTTACAGAGGTTTTTGAGTGTCAGCCTCCAGAGGCTTCAAGTAGATACTTTCAAATTTGATAGCATGAATGTTTGTTTGTGCTTTTGTCTATTTGAGAGCACCTGCATGCCAGTGTATTTCTTAACCTGCTGAACACTGCATTTCTGAATGTACCTCCCCCATTCTCTCTCTCTGTTTGTGTTTATCTCTGTGTGTGGGCCAGTGATGGAGCTGTAGTTGGCTTCTGGTCAGACCAGTCTGTGGCAGCGGTTCAGTGGGTGGTTTACGCTCGGTTAAGCACAATGCTGGACTCTGTGGGAAAGTGACAGCGGAGCAGCCCTCATCCTGACAGGGCATATTCCTCGCAGCTGGTCTGGCTGTTCCCGCATGCTCGCTGTCAGAAAGTGTTCACAGGAGCTGCTACAGAATACGCACACAAGCTCCACACACGTACAGTGGCAAAAAAAAGTATTTGGAAGCTTATGTTACACCTACATATGTCACTGCATTACAAAATATCAAACCACATTGCATTTATTTTAAAGAAAGAAATTTACAAGCCCACTTTTCAAATGAAACAGTTTACAAAAAGACATTGGTTATGTTTAAAATAGTTTAAAATTAAGACATTTTACTCTTAGTGGAGCGTGTCTGCATGTCTTTATGAAATTAAAACTGAAAACTGCTTGCTTTTTGAATACTTTAAAATTTCTGGTCTTATTGTGCATCATTAATTGATGCACATTATAAATTAAATTTTCCAACAAAGTCTAGTGTCATTCGTTTGCATATGCCACATATTTAATGTTTTCTACTAAATGCAGTGACATTCATATATTATTAAGTGTCTTAAGTGTCAAAACACTTTTTGTGGTCACTGTATGCTGTACACAGATGTACCATACTCAATGATTTTCCAGCATGAAAACTTATAACTCTCTGAGTGCACCTTTGGCAAAAACAATCTCACATAAATGTTTCTGTTGCTGCTAACCAGTTTTAACTTGCACCTTGAACTAGTTGTTCTTTCCTAGGAGTCTTTGCTCTCTTTGCCGTAAGGAAGATTCTCTGGCTCACATTTATCTGTTTTTTGACTTTCACTGAACAAGACTTCTCACTTTCTCTAGTGCCAACCATGGCCCCAAGCCCTGCTGATGCTGTGGATCGTTACCTGGAAGCTCCAGGAGATATGAATGAGCACACCCGCTTCCAGAAGGCAAAGGAGAGCCTGGAGGCCAAACACAGAGAGAAAATGTCAGAGGTGGGAACCTGAGTAGAGTGATGCATTGTAGTTATGTGTATATACATGTACATGTCTAAAATGTGGTAGTACCATGGTATCTGTTAATAAGTGTTCAGAATTCATTTGATAACTTTGTCCTTCCATTTCTCTTATCTTGGATCAGGTGATGAGAGAATGGGAGGAGGCAGAGAGACAGGCGAAGAATCTTCCTCGTGCTGATAAGAAGACCATAATTCAGGTAATCTTTTAATAATTGTGAATGGCATATATTGGCTGATGATTCATAAGCAGTGAACGGAGGAGAGTAAACAACATTTATTGTTCATATAATGTAGTGATTTGTGAATCTGTTATATAAAGCACTTAGCAGGATTGTGGTTCAAGTGCATTCAGATTTAGTAGTACAGCATACAGTTCCCATTAAAGTGGAGGGTGGATTTTCAAGGGGATTGAAAGGCTTGTGGTGTTTTATTCTTCAGGATTAAATGGCTGCTGGTTTTGTGTTTATTCGTGTTTCTATAGCGCTTCCAGGAGAAGGTGGAGGCGTTGGAGAAGGAAGCGGCCGGGGAGAGACAGCAGCTGGTAGAAACCCACATGGCACGAGTGGAAGCTCTGCTGAACGACCGACGCCGTCAGGCTCTGGAAAGCTACCTTAGCGCTCTGCAGTCTGACCAGCCTCGGGTATTCACACACAACCATAGTCCTGAACTACAAACAAAATAGACTAAGTTGCACAAATGTGTTTGTTTGCCACAATGTCTCTCATCTGCTAATCTAATGTCTGTGTAATGGATAAATGGCAACCGCTAACCCAGAAAAACCTGATTTGTCCTGTGTCCCGTCTCGTACAGCCTCGGCAGGTCCTCAATCTGTTGAAGAAGTACATACGAGCGGAGCAGAAAGACAGGCAGCACACTCTCAAACACTTCGAGCATGTGCGAGAGGTGGATCCCAAGAAGGCTTCTCAGATTCGGCCATTTGTAAGATTGTCAAGCTGTTCTTTCCTACTTCAGACGTAAAATGTGTAGACAGTTCAAACTTCATTTTGACCGCTTTTGCCTGTAGGTGATGACCCATCTGCGTGTGATTGAAGAACGCATGAACCAGTCCTTGGGGTACCTCTACAAGGTGCCACAAGTGGCTAATGAAATCCAGGACCAAGTAGGTGAGTGTGAGGTGCTTCTTTTAGCGCTAAATTCACTCACATATCATTTAGGGAATGTGTTTTCAAACTGGGTTCCACTGATTTGGGAGAATTTAAAACTTCATTTTAAAAATAAGAAATAAAAAACACAACTATGAATGCACTACTATTCAAAAATTTGTGGTCGGTAAGATGTTTTTTTTTTTATGTTTAATGTTTTTAAAAGAAGTCTCTTATGCTCACTAAGACATTTATTTTATAAAAAATACAGTGATATTGTGCGGGAAAAAATCTTACAATTTAAAATGTTTTCTATTTTAGTACATTATAAAATCTAGTTTATTCCTGTGATGGCAGAGCTTAATTTTTTTAGCAACCAGTCTTCAGTGTCACATGATCATTCAGAAATCATTCTAATATGCTGATTAGGTGCTCAAGAAACATTATTATTATTATCATTATTATTAATATTGTTAAAAACAGTTGTGCTGCTTAATATTTTTGAGCAATTTAATGCCTCCTTGCTAAATTAAAATATTTATTTCAAAAGGAATAAAGAAAAAAGAAGAAAAACTTATGTGAATGCTTATAACTAGTGAATGCTTAGAAATTATATTAATTATGAAACATAATATATTTAATCTTGTATTCAAATCTGCTTGCTTTCTCCAGCATTGCTGATTCAGCATGATCAGGCTGAAGTCACCCAACAGTTGTCGTCTCTCCAGAGTAAGATGAGGGTGAGCTATGGGAACGACGCCCTGATGCCCGACCTGCCTGACAGCACCACCCCGCTGGACACTCTGCCACCAGAGCAGGA